>NC_062535.1:17659843-18259843 GCF_022655615.1 Tachysurus fulvidraco
GAAATCTGTTCTGAACTTTATATCGCAAATGGAAGTGTTTTAAAATGATTATCATTAAATAATTCATTTAACTCTGTTTTTGTTATGTACAAATCTGGGACAGGTGTCTAGTAAACACGCTGTGAATTTTTATAGATTGGAATTAAATACATTTCAGGATAACTCCAGAGAGATTGCTGAAAGCTGGAGAGCGAGGATGAGGATGAGAGGCGTTACCATGGTGATATCTGGCCATAACACAGACAGACCAAGAGGAGGTGTGTGTGTCTGTGTCTGTGTGTGTGTGTGTGTGTGTGTGTGTGTGTGTGTGTGTGTGTGTGCCTGCCTCAGGCTCTAACCCTGCACTCAGTGTTAAACTCTATGACATCATCACATCACAGACATCAATCATTAATAGAGATTTTCAGATTCTTTTGTCTTGAATGATATATCGGTGTATTGTTGAATCTCCCAGCCATAATTTATATAGAAAGAAAATAGAAGCTCTAAGATTGGTATCACACACACATGCACACAGACACACACACACACACTTTAGCACTCATGTGTTTTTCTTTCCTCAGTTGGATTTGCCAAAAACAAAGCTGTTGCTCAAAGCTCTGGACAATATCTTTGCTTTCAGGATGCGGTGAGTGGTGTGTGTGTGTGTGTGTGTGTGTGTGTGTGTGTGTGTGTGTGTGTGTGTGTGTGTGTTTGTGTGTGTCAGTGTGCACATCGAGTGGATCTGTGTAGTTGTGTTGAAGCAGGTGTCTCTTGCAGTTCAGTGTTTTACCAATCTGCCAGAAAAAAGATTACAGTAACATGTTCTCTCTCTGTGTGTGTGTGTGTGTGTGTGTGTGTGTGTGTGTGTGTGTGCGCGCGCGCATGTAAGCCAGTAGAAAATATCTGGCTCTTTTGTGCTGACACTTGGGAAAGAAATGGCTTGAATCACTGTGATATCTCTGATATCCATCGCAGATGTCTTACACACACCCACACACACACACACACAAACACAAACGCCTGCCAACTTCAAGTTCTCAAAAACATGCCAGAAAGCATATATCATACAATACATTGTGTGTGTGTGTGTTATGAAACCAGGGCACGTTAGCCAAAATAGAGACACACGCACACTCGTATGCGCTCACACACACACCACACATGAACACACACGCGCACAGGTTCATGAAGAAATCAGAGTACCTGTAAATGTTTTACATATGCAGGAATCTGTGTGTGTGTGTGTTTGTCTGTCTGTCTGTCTGTCTGTCTTCAGGTCAGTTTGACAAAACCAAATTTGTTTGAAATGGACCAAGTGTGAAGGTGTGTATGTGTGTGTTTGTGTATGCGTGTGTGTGTGTCAGGGATAAAGACATAATTAGAGGTTCACCTGTTCACTCTGTATGTGTAAAGTTACTGACTGTGGTTCGTCTGCCTGCTGTCAACTTAGATACAAGTTAGGTATATTCACTAAACTAGAATATGTGTGTGAGTGTGTGTGCGTGTGTGCGCGCATGTGTGCGTGTGTGCGCGCATGTGTGTGTGTGCGCGCATGTGTGTGTGTGTGTGTGCGCGCATGTGTGTGTGTGCGCGCATGTGTGTGTATGGAGGTTGAGTAAGACATGGAGATTGAGTAACACACTGCTCACTGCTGCATCTGCTTCTCTTCACCCAGCTCTACATTTGCTCCAGCTATGAGTCACAACGTTCCTTGCTGCCAGGCTCAGGATGGAGAGAAGCGAAACATTCTCACGTTTAATTTTCACAACCATTTCAGTCCAGTAAAATGTTGCTAAAGTGCCTCACGGGAGCAAAACAATGAGGGTTTATGTAGCAGATGTAATGTGTTCTAGCCTGTGGACCAACGTTCTCCATGACATGGCCATCAGACAAACACCTGAAACTATGGGTTCTTCAGGAAAACATTACACCGTCGGTCGGCTAATGGGTTTATTGATGAAACTGATTGCTGCGCAGTTGGACTGTGTCCAAATATTTTAGAGCAGAATCAACAAGTGGGATATTCTGAGCAGCAGCTGGGCTTCGTCACAGTGAGAGGGTCAGATTTTCCAACTAGATCTTCATATTGGCATTTTAATGTGAACTTTCTGCAGGACAGTTTTTCATGAAGGGTCGATTGCTGATGGAAGATTCTGAAATCAAGTAGGACATTGTGTGAACTCAAGCTCCAGAGATGTAGAAACTCTTTATACAGCTTGAACTGAGGTCTAAACTTGACCTCATTTTATTAGAGAACTTGCAACAGCACTAGGTTCCTTGGGGAGCTTTGGCAAGACCTCATTTTACTCTTCTATGGAACACGAGACGCACCAAATGTTTTACTTTTTTATCTACAACAATGTTTCTCAAACCTGGCACCTTTGCTAATTCACTTAGCTCAAGCTAGTCAGGGTTTGTTAGCTGATAAGTTAAGTGGATTTAGAGGAAAACACCAGCTTGTGCAAGACTACTGGTTCTCCTGGAACAGGATTGAGAATCACTCAGATAGATTATTTGGGTGGTTGTGTTGTAATAGTCCAGATTTTGTGTTTAGATTTATTTAATGGCATATCATGAGTTTATCATTTGTTGTATCATCATTTTTCTGTCTTTCCTTTCCTGTATGTGTAATTGATTAAAAATAGTGTGCATCAGTGAAAGTGAGTGACGGAGCAGCTGAAATGCAGAAGCAGTTGAAAGTCGAGTTCAATTGTTGTTTTAAGTGTCTGGGCTTTAAGTGAACAAACAAAAGTCATGACCTTCGACCTCTTTCACAGCTACCAGACACAACACAGACACACACTCCTGCTGTGTTTAACTGCTGGTGGATGCTAGTCATTGTGTCTTCAGGTTTTACTCATAATTTAGGCTAAAACTGTGAAGATGAATCTTGTTACATATATCGAGAGGTAAAGGAAGAGTTTTGTTATTGAATTTAACTGGTGTATTGTTTCTGAACCTCAGCACATCTTAGTATTATGCTTTGAGTACATTGTTGCTAATCTGTTTGGATTCATGGCTGGAGGTTTTGGGTAAGAGCATGTAGTTGTAGACTGTTATCACAGTCTGAATGGGTCGTGAACTTCAAGCAACATAAGCGCTGGAGACATTTTTAAAACTGTGTTTTTTATTTAGTTGAAAATAAAAGGTATCCAGAAAAGGGATAGTGTTTGAATTGAACAAATCACTTGTTTACAAACCACTTTAAAGTCTGTTGTTGTGTATGTACAGCTGTTCTAGACTGCTATAGAGTAAATGTGTTAATGTTCACATTAGTTTAAGATACATCTGGTCGTGTGTGTGTGTGTTTCAGGATGACGTCATGATGCCCCAGAGAGTGAGACTGCAGTATGAACCTGCTGTTCTGAACCCCAATACTGTGAGTTGTTCATAAATATACTGTACATGGATGGGTGTATGTGAAAATTGATGTGCTAAGAGATGGCTAGCTGGCTGGATGGATGGGTGAAGAGAGTGACAGATGGGATGGTAGATGGATGGATGGATGGATGGTAATGTAGTTGAAAGTGTGGGTTGAAGAACCAGTGATAAGTACTTTTGAAGCCTTTATAGAAAACCATTCTGAAATGTGTGTCCTTGAAAGCTCTGTATTCAAAATACACCTTTTTATCTTAAACAACATTTTACATATAATCACCGCAAGAAGCTCAGAAACTTTACAAAAAAACCTTTTTAATATGGCCAGTGAACTGCTCAGTGGATCTAAAGGGTTAAATCATGGTTTTTCTAATGGCTAACAATTAACACCTGACTCAGAGCTCTCCGGAAGCTCATTAGATTTAAGTTGAACTAAACTTTACTTGTGTTTGTGTGTGTGTGTGCGCGTGTGCCTGTGTGTGCGTGCGTGTGTGTGTGTGTGTGTACGTCCCACATCCCTGCCGTGTCAGCAGAGCAGCTTGGTGAAAAGCCCTTGAATCTGAAAATTGTCTGGAATCTGGGGAACTTTCTGTGGTTGGGTTTTATGATGGTGCTCATTACCACCTCCAGCTATAATTCCATCCATTAAGAGAAAAGCAGAATGAAGAGACAGAACAACGAGTGTTGCTTTAAATGCCTTATTGTAATTCTTCAGGACACCATTCTAATCCTGCACAGATATGGAGCATGTTGATTTGAATTTTGACAGCATATCCTCATAAATTACCTCAGGTTTTTACCTTAGGTTAGTTCAGGTTTTTAACCTCAGGTTAGTTCCGGTTTTTACCTCAGGTTAGTTCAGGTTTTTACCTCAGGTTAGTTCAGGTTTTTACCTCAGGTTAGTTCAGGTTTTTACCTCAGGTTAGTTCAGGTTTTTACCTCAGGTTTTTAGCTCAGGTTAGTTCAGGTTTTTAGCTCAGGTTTTTACCTCAGGTTTTTAGCTCAGGTTAGTTCAGGTTTTTACCTCAGGTTAGTTCAGGTTTTTACCTCAGGTTAGTTCAGGTTTTTAACCTTAGGTTAGTTCAGGTTTTTACCTCAGGTTAGTTCAGGTTTTTACCTCAGGTTAGTTCAGGTTTTTACCTAAGGTTAGTTCATGTTTTTACCTCAGGTTAGTTCAGATTTTTAACTCAGGTTTTTACCTCAGGTTAGTTCAGGTTTTTACCTCAGGTTAGTTCATGTTTTTTCCTCAGGTTAGTTCATGTTTTTAGCTCAGGTTAGTTCAGGTTTTTAACTCAGGTTTTTAGCTCAGGTTAGTTCAGGTTTTTACCTCAGGTTAGTTCAGGTTTTTACCTCAGGTTAGTTCAGGTTTTTAGCTCAGGTTTTTACCTCAGGTTAGTTCAGGTTTTTACCTCAGGTTAGTTCAGGTTTTTACCTCAGGTTAGTTCAGGTTTTTAACCTTAGGTTAGTTCAGGTTTTTACCTCAGGTTAGTTCAGGTTTTTACCTCAGGCTTTACCTCAGGTTAGTTCAGGTTTTTACCTCAGGTTTTTACCTTAGGTTAGTTCATGTTTTTAGCTCAGGTTATTTCAGGTTTTTAGCTCAGGTTAGTTCATGTTTTTACCTCAGGTTTTTACTTCAGGTTTTTACCTCAGGTTAGTTCAGGTTTTTACCTCAGGTTTTTACCTCAGGTTAGTTCAAGTTTTTATCTCAGGTTAGTTCATGTTTTTACCTCAGGTTAGTTCAGTTTTTTACCTCAGGTTAGTTCAGGTTTTTACCTCAGGTTTTTACCTCAGGTTAGTTCATGTTTTTTCCTCAGGTTAGTTCAGGTTTTTAGCTCAGGTTAGTTCAGGTTTTTAGCTCAGGTTAGTTCAGGTTTTTACCTCAGGCTTTACCTCAGGTTAGTTCAGGTTTTTACCTCAGGTTAGTTCATGTTTTTACCTCAGGTTAGTTCAGATTTTTAACTCAGGTTTTTACCTCAGGTTAGTTCAGGTTTTTACCTCATGTTTTTACCTCAAGTTAGTTTATGTTTTTTTCTCATGTTAGTTCATGTTTTTTCCTCAGATTAGTTCATGTTTTTACCTCAGGTTAATTCAGGTTTTTAACTCAGGTTTTTAGCTCAGGTTAGTTCAGGTTTTTACCTCAGGTTTTTACCTTAGGTTAGTTCAGGTTTTTAGCTCAGGTTAGTTCAGGTTTTTAGCTCAGGTTAGTTCAGGTTTTTACCTCAGGTTAGTTCAGGTTTTTACCTCAGGTTAGTTCAAGTTTTTATCTCAGGTTAGTTCAGGTTTTTACCTCAGGTTAGTTCAGGTTTTTACCTCAGGTTAGTTCAGGGTTTTACCTCAGGTTAGTTCAAGTTTTTATCTCAGGTTAGTTCAGGTTTTTAGCTCAGGTTAGTTCAGGTTTTTACCTCAGGTTAGTTCAGGTTTTTAGCTCAGGTTAGTTCAGGTTTTTACCTCAGGTTTTTAGCTCAGGTTAGTTCAGGTTTTTACCTCAGGTTAGTTCATGTTTTTTCCTCAGGTTAGTTCAGGTTTTTACCTCAGGTTAGTTCAGGGTTTTACCTCAGGTTAGTTCATGTTTTTACCTCAGGTTAGTTCAGGTTTTTAGCTCAGGTTAGTTCAGGTTTTTACCTCAGGTTTTTAGCTCAGGTTAGTTCAGGGTTTTACCTCAGGTTAGTTCATGTTTTTACCTCAGGTTAGTTCAGGTTTTTAGCTCAGGTTAGTTCAGGTTTTTACCTCAGGTTTTTAGCTCAGGTTAGTTCAGGTTTTTACCTCAGGTTTTTACCTCAGGTTAGTTTATGTTTTTACCTCAGGTTAGTTCAGGTTTGTACCTCACGTTAGTTCAGGTTTTTACCTCAGGTTAGTACTATGTTTGACACCAAGACATACTGGGCAAGAAAAAAAAAAGGTAAAACTCTTCGTTCTTGTGGGATTAAAACTCTTCGTTCTTGTGTGTTGTAGATTGTTGGTTGTCAGGTGAGGCGAATTCCAGAAGGTTCCACTGAGCGCTACACCAGGTGGATCAACACACTCAGTCCAGAGCAACTGCTCATGCAGGTACACACACACACACACACACACGCACATACACACACACACACACACACACACACACACACACATACACACACAAGACTGCTTCCATCAGAAGAACATTTTAATAGAAATAGTTTACAGAATCACAAGTGAGTTAGTGGCAAAGAAGAAAAACATAAACAATCCATTGAATTATTGGATTCATGAACAAAGAGCACACCCTGATAATGAGAGCGAGCTGCGAATGAAAAAAAAACACCTGCCAGAACTCTCAAAACAACACACTCACACTCTCTCTCTCTCTCTCACACACACACACACACACACACACACACACACACACACACACACACACACACACACTCTTTTACTATGATTGTTGAGTGGGTGTTGTGTTTGATTTATTGCTATTTATCTTCAGGAAGTGCCGATGGTCACCTTTCATCTTCCTTTGCCCTATTTTGAGTGTGCTTGCATCAGGATGTGTGTGTGTGTGTGTGTGTGTGTGTGTGTGTGTGTGTGTGTGTGTGTGTGTGTGTGTGTGTGTGAGGAAAAGGGTGCGTCATATTATGATTTGAGAGGTCGCGTGCCATGGAGTCAAAGGTCACTGGAAACAGGACGTGGACCTGGAGACTGCTGTTTCCACACACACATACACACACACAGGATGTCTGGTACAGCTGTGTGTGTGGAGAATAAGCAAATACAGTGTTTAGTATGAGACACACTGGAAGACATGTGACAGCTGCTGTGTTCAGTGAGTAAAGGTTTTAATTTCTGTCTGACGGCTCATTAACAGCACGAGCAGAAATCAGGTCATAATTTAAGGCACAGTTCTGATGATGACACAACATGTAGCAAACAAATATTAATGGGTTAATATGTGAAATTATTACTATGTAACATGTAAGTAATAAATGAATTAGGAGTTAATATTAATGATAATAATGACGTGTCAGTTCACTGGTTCTGATGTGAGAGACTTCACCTGGAACACACCTGGATTTATGGATCTTCTAAAGCTCTGTCAGGTTGGATGAGAAGCGTCTCTGTTCCAGTCATTAAGGCTCTCTATAGCGGTGTTCAGTGACGTTCAGGGTCAGGCTCAGGGCCCTCGGGGACATTCAGACAGTCCAGAAGCCACTCCTACCTTATCTTGGCTGTGTTTGGGGGTCATAGTTTTGATCATCCTGAGCTGAGCTCCTGGGCTTTTTCTTCAGGTTCATCTTTTCCATGTTTTTGACAAAACTCCCAGTTGCTGCTGCTGAGAAAAAAATCCCTGGAAATTGTTCAGCTGCCTGGTTTTCCTCCAGATGTAAGGTTTGGCATTCAGGAGGCTGAAGAGTTCAGTTTTGGTTTCCTCAGACCATTGAAACTGTGGAATTAGCCACTCTGACATTTACGTGGAGAGCCGCAGAAGCTGTCGTCCATTTAACAGGTTTGACTTCCTGATTAAAACCCTGTCCTGTGTTTACTCACATCGTGTCTGAAACAGGAAGATCTACAGAGTTTAAAAAACATTACACACACACACACACGGTTTCCAGAGGTCAACAGCTTTCACACATCAGCAGTTTCAAAACAGTGCTGCGTTAATAAAACCGTAACCGCAGCCACCACATTCTTTCGACTTCTTATAGCTTCACTTTGACACTTTTAACCCTCTGTGTTCCACTGCGCTGGAAATATCTCTCACATTTTTAATAAAGTCTATTTAGATTCTGCTTCAATTAAATCCTGGGAACATTTGGTTTGGCAAAAGGCTAAAACCTGCTCTCTCTATCTCCTTCACACACACACACACACACACGGTGAGAAATACGATACACTGTATCCCTGTAATAAGCTGAATTGCACAGTGGTCAGGATTCATCTGAAAAATATTAGCTATGGATATTTTATGACCTGGGAATTAGTCATCAGCACATACCTTACGAAAGCCCTGTGTATCTGGACGGTATTTCACTGTGTGTGTGTTTGTGTGTGTGTGTGTGTGTGTGTGTGTGTGTGTGTGTGTGTGTGTGTGTGTGTGTATAAAATTACATAACTATATGCAGGATCCTGTCACATTTCAGGTTTACACCTCTCACGGACCGACGGTTGTCATGCCGACATGGTTCTGCTCACGTCTTTGGTTCCAGAAAGTCGGCCCTTTTGATGAAGGAGGGAAGGTGAGTCTGAGGTTCAAATCCTTTCATTCTGAACCAGGATCAATTCTGGACTTTTTTGGAATTTCATCCAAAAAAGTTCCACGTAAATGACGCAGGTCTTCACAGGACACGTCGCTTTCTGGCACCATGATGCTGAACAAATGGCAGAACAAATGGTTGCTAAAGGGGATTTCTCCTCTGAATTTCTCCTCCTCCTTTGCAGAGACTCATCACGTAGATTAAAAGCCTGGCTGAAATAAGTGGAGTATAAAAGACTGAGCAGTGAGATAGCATCTGTATCCGGAAGTCCCTCCATGATTGCAGCATGATAGAAAACAAAGCTTTATTTCTATGCCGCTAACACAAGCAGGAAATGACTACACGGGTTTAATCATTAACGTTAGCACTGTAGATATAATGAAACCATTTTTGAATTAAACGTAAATGAAACTTACTCAACTTCTACAGCTGCTGCCTTCCTGGTGCCATGGAAGTGTTCATGATGTTAAGTCATTCTCCAATTAGTGTAGTTTAGTTAAAAAAAAAAATGGATGCCTCCAAAAACGTGTGTCTTTTCTTTGTGCTATCAGAAGACATGAAGCTCATTTGTCAAGTTTAAACCTTCACAAACTATGATAATGCTAGCGTTAATGAGTTGCAGTTAAGAGTCAGTGTCACAGATTTAATCAAGCACTGTGCTTGCATATGAATCGATATAGAGCCCAAACCTTAATATGAAAGAATCAGAACTGTAGGCTTTTAAGGGCGGCCATGTTGATTTGACTTCAAAAATGAACTGGCAGAATAGAAAACTTTCTCAAGATGAAGAGTCAATGTTTTTACTCATCGTATCTTTGTGATTGAAACGCAGTGTTAGCGTGTGTTAACCTGCATTTCTGCAGCTCACCTACAGCTTGATATTCGCTTCACTCTGGATTTAAAAAAAAAAACTTGCCTATAAAGCAACCTGCTGCTGGTGAAGGAAATTGTTTTACTTCATTTCACTTCAGTATAAATCACCTTATTCGATGCCCCACCCCCAGGGAATGGATCAGTTTCCTCCACAGTGCAGTCATGCCTGAGATCAGTTAAAGCAAAACCTCAGACTGTTGGGATCTGGACTGCCCCAGGTTCCAAAAACGGCTTAACACTTGACCAACCGTGTCAAATTCTCAATGCAAATACCCTCAAGAGTCACACTGTATCAACCAATCAGAGCTTATTTTCCTTTCTCAAGCACCTCCCACTTTTTCGTTCAGGGGGTTCCAGAGGATTTGCTGTGGTTCTACCAGAGCCTTCGGCAGGGAGGGGGATTGATCAGGGTGGACGAGTGTTTGCTGATTTATCGCTACCATGAGCAGGCGGCAACACACACTGTACTGGAGTAAGTATACACACACAAACACACACACTCACACAGAGCTAAATGGAGCTTGACACCAAGACCAAATGCCATCACAAGGAGACATTTAAACCCTCAGTCCTGACCTCAACTGGAAAAGGTTCATGGTCAAGAGGCTTCTATTTTTCTGGCCTCCTCAGGGAATCTCTGACACTCGCCAAATGGAAGGTTGTGAATTTAAATCCCAGGACTGCAGACAGCCGCTGTGTGGCCCTCAGCCAAGAGCTATAACCCTGAAGTGCTCAGCTCTGTGCTAGCTCGGCATTGTGCTCCACTGAATATCAATGTTGTACAAGCAATAAATTTAAACCTCCTAACCTGGAATGTCTAATCTCTGAATAACAAAGGGATAAAAAATGGACTTCTGCACATAAAGCTCTCCTGAAGCCCAAGTTTGGATCATGACCTTATATCGACTGTAATTAAAACAGAAGTATTTAATGCTGCAACATTTAACACTACACAACTGTGTGATCAGCCATATGACCTCAGACTGACACTGCTTTTACACTGGAGACTTCTTCCATTAAATGATTTCAGAGTGAGAAAGAGACAGAGACGAGAGAGAGGGAGACAGACAGAGAGGGAGAGACAAACAGAGAGAGAGAGAGGATATGAAGTTAGAGTAAAAGTCCAGTTCTCTATGATGACTCACTGATGCTGGACAGAAATTAAAACTTTCTCAATCAATTCTATTGTTCTCTCTGTGTGTGTGTGTGTGTGTGAGTGTGTGTGAGTGTGTGTGTGTGTGTGTGAGTGAGTGAGAGTATGTGTGTGTGTCTTTGGTCATTTAAAGAGCATAAACATCTGTTTCTCTGCAGATGATTACCATATGCTTCTTTTCATGTTCTTGCAAAAATCTAATTAAAATGAGTCAGTAAGAATTACAACAAGAATAAAAACAGACGTTTCCATCTGTGTGTGTGTGGCATGAGCTGATATTCACATTTTCTTTCTTCAGATTATGATATATGCCGTAGAAATTGGGAGGATAAAAATGTTAGTGGCCTGAATTTTTTTATTTTATTTTATTTTTTTCTGATGTAACAAAGTTTATCTCAATATATTTAAGTGATATTTACAGCTGTCAGTAGTCAGCATTTTAATCCTAACAATATAGAAATGATAATATATGAGAAGATAATCCTTTATTCTTCCCAGTAGTTAAACCGCAAAGGTATAACAGCTAAAGAAAAAAACAAGGTGACTTAAAATTCTAAGAAATATTATATAGAGACTTAAAAAGACTTCACATAAAACATATAAACAACTAAATAAGAAAATTACAGGATTAAAAAAAATTGATTATATATATACAATAATCGCAATCATTTTCAGTCTGTTATAAAGATATAAAGTAATAATAATAATTATAATTATAATAAAATGTGATCTGATTCTAAAAACAGACAAACTGTTAGTATTCGGTGTACTTGTGTTACTGCACATTCCCTGTATGATGTAAAGAATCCCCAAAGCTGGATGGTCCAGTTTGTGGATGTTCTACTGGGAGCGGTGCTGCTTGGTTGGAGAGTCTCCCAGCAGCAGGGATGAAGACCTGTAGTTCTGCCCTATAGGAGCAGCACAGTGTCTCCAACATTCATGACCGTCATCATCTTCCTTTCTCCAACAACCTGCACACCAGGTCCAGAGAAAATCTAAATGTTTTGCTTGATGCAAAATTAAAAATCCTACTAGATTTGAGGAATCAGGAATTTTAACAAGGTGAAATCTTTCGGAATACCAGGAATCTTCTCGGCATGACTGGAATGTTCACTCCTGCGTACTGAATCTGTGGCATGTGGAGGTCACTTGTTAAAAAAGCCCTCTCATGGTGTGTGTGTGTGTGTGTGTGTGTGTGTGCGCGCGCGCACCCTTATTACACTCTGTTCCGAGGACTAATGACTCCCAGTCAGAAGACTTGTGTAAAGGAAGTCGAGTATTTCTTTAAATAACCTGAAGGACAGATCCTCCTTTTCCTTCACTCTATTTTCATTCTCTCCTCCTTTTCCTTCTGTCTCTATTTTCCTTCTCTCCTCATTTTCTTTCTCTCTCTATTTTCCTTCTCTCCTCCTTTTCTTTCTCTCCTTCTGCTTGATGTAAATAATCTTATTTCTTTTTGAAGAAATGTGCATAAAAACACAACGCTTGATAAAATGTTAGCAAAAATATGACTAGCAAGATTTAAAAATAAAAATGACCCTTTTTTCATCACACATCTGGTTTGCTTGCGTTTCCGTAGCTAGCTGAATGAAAATAGGAACTTAAATTGAATTGTTAATTAATTTGTAAGCCAGCATTTGTACAATAATATTAGCATGTATGCTAGCTTTAATCAAAACTAGTGGACGTTTAATGGAAGAAATGGAGACGATGCCTCGAATGTGAGTTGGAAAGAAAGAAGGGAAAAAATATTGTTTTTCTGAGAGAAACTTTGGCACAGTCACAATTCGAAGGTCTAATAAACTTGATGTTGTTGTGTAGCTGCAGTGCAGGTTGTGTTGGTGTTACATGAAGTCTCTGGTGTTGTATGTACAGGGAAACCATCTGGAACCTCCGAGTGGACTTCTTACAGGAGAGAGTGATTGGACAGTGGGATTCCTTCACCATATGGAACGCTGGGAAACAGGGAAGGAAACTTTACCGCAGTTTGACATTGACCAATCAGAAGAAGGTACGAGTCAATAGCAGTAAAGAGCGTAGCTGCACCTTACAGATGTTCAACCAAACTGATTTCCAGACAGCACAAAATAATTGTTTCTCAGTTTGTTGTTCTGTTCAGCAAACGTTAGCTAGTAATAACCTCCTGTATTCAGAAGGAGTTCACTAGGGGCACTTACGTGTGGATTACTGCATCTAATAGCAACCCTAGAATCTCACCGTAGCTCGCTTTAGGTATTCAAGTGTGTTTTCAGTTATTTATGTGTGTGTAATAGTTCAGTGTTTATTTTCATTCATTACTATAACAGCTGTTACTGTGTCACACACACACACACACACAAAATCATCTGCTTACAAATATGGATCTGTGTGTGTGTTAAGTTGTTTGCGGAATCCTCATGATTATCAAAATGCCTGACGTATGTGGCGTGTGTGTATGTGTGTGTGTGTCAGGTGAAAGCATTCTGCGATGTAGACGAGAACAAAATTAAAAAGGGCTTCTACACATATGAGGAATCAAAGGTACATACACACAACTCCATCACTCTAACGTGTGTGTGTGTTGAGAAAAATATAATAAATGTTATTAATTAATCGTTGTCTTTTTAACATGATTGTTACATTTGGTCTTCAGAAAAGTCTAAAAATCAAATGCATATTTTTTTTGCCTAAACAGGAACGACCCAAACCGCAAATCCCTGTGCTGCACTACAGAGATTCATCACCTCCATTTATTGTGTGTGTAAAACTGGTGAGTACTGTGCGTGTGTATGTGTGAGTGAGTGTTTGTGTGTGTGTCTAAACTACATAATAATGCTATTATTACCATTAAGATGTCACACACAGATTTTCTGAGCAGACAGGAAATGGATGAAGTCAGGCATAAAATGTCTTCCTGATGACTCTCCTCCAGATGAATGTCCTCTACCCCCTAAATACACACACACCATTCATTATGAGAAAACAACAAACACATACACATCAGGAATTCTGAATATTGTGAGGACTTAAAAAAACAATTCTCTCTGTCTCTCACTCACTCACTCTCTCTCTCTCTCTCTCTCTCTCTCTCTCTCTCTCATATTTAGGATATGACCGGCGGTGTTTTGGAGGAGACGCTGCTCTCTCTCTCTTTAACAGAAGGACTGGATTATTATCACTTCAACTAACTGATGGACAGAAAGAAGGCGTGAGTGACAGATGAAGACAACATGGCAGACAGATCAAAAAGAGATGCAGAGAAGATGTGTGTGTGGGGGGGGGGTGTTTGCTCAGTGTTACTGTATGTAGCTGATAAGTGCAGAGACTAAAGAGCAGCTTTTATTGGTCAGTGTGCTTTTACTGTTTACTTTTCTCTAAACCTCAAAACATTCATTCATCCTGTTATCTGTGTGTGTGTGTGTGTGTGTGTGTGTGTGTGTGTGTGTGTGTGTGTGTGTGTGTGTGTGTGTGTGTGTGTGTTGAAACTCAGGCCTTTGTGGATAGGAGACAGACAGAGGAATGTGTGTGTTGTGTTAAGTCATTATCTGAGGTCAGCAGCCACGTTCGTGTGTGTGTGTGTGCGTGTGTGCGTGTGTGCGTGTGTTTGTGTGTGTGAGATGCAGCAGCCTTTTTATGGATCAAATGTCCCCATTAAGATAGAAATACAAAATGACAAGAATGTTTATGATCTTTTTTTTCTCAAGTGTGTGTGTGTGTGTGTGTGTGTGTGTGTGTGTGTGTGTGTGTGTGTGTGTGTGTGTGTGTGTGTGTGAAGAAATTAGGCACTGTTCTTTGCAGTATGTCTATTAAGCTACAATATTATTACCTAAAATTTTTATTATTTTGATAACCGACACACACTCGCCTGAGCACTCTGTCTCTTGGATTGAGTGTGTGTGTGTGTGTGTGTGTGTGTGTGTGTGTGTGTGTGTGTGTGTGTGTGTGTGTGTTTGCTCTTTGCAGCATTTCACTAAATTGTGTCATGTGGTGGAATGTGGTGACTCGGTTACGTCGCTGCTCTTTGCGCCATTTTCTCACGGGAAAAACACAGCGCCACCTGCTCCTGAGCTCTCTAACACACACACACTCACACACACACACACACACACACACACCAAGAGACAGAGTGCCCAGGCGAGTGTGTGTCGGTTATCAAATTAAAACATGGAACCAGCCCAAATCTGCTCTCCATTCACTGTGATTGAGTCTTGTGCTGAGTTGCTGCTCGAGTCTCAGTTTCAGCCTCTTCAGTTTCATCACATTCACAAATTGTTTTTCTCCGTAAACAAATATATCAATTTATTTACATTTTTATCTTAATTACCTTTCCTTATGTCTGTAAGCTCCTTATGTCTGTAAGTTCATGAATTCAGTTCATTTTTATCTTTTATATACGAGCCAATAAAGATACAGTCTGAACTTACTCTAATACATTATTATTATTGTTGTATTTGTTTACTTTGGACTATAAATAAATATTATATTTATAATAGATATATTATTGTATGTATTTATTAGTGTGTAGTTGTGGGGATTAGTAATCATGCAGCTACAGAGCATCAGTGAGATCAGACTCTGATGTTATGATTTGATGAGACTCCAGTTCATCCCAAAGGTGTTCAGTGGTGTTGAGTCAGAGTCAGGGCTCAGTGCAGGACGCTCAAGTTCTTCACTGCAACCTTTACCTCCACACCATGGATTGTCATGATGGAACAGTGTCTGAGTCTCTTAGTTCCTGTGAAGATTAGTGTAATGTTACAGACACAGAGACTTTTAGGGAAGATAACCATATATATTGAGCTCCTTCTTACAGGAGAGCAACATCCTTGAAGAGTTTCAGTCAGGTTTCAGGCCCCACCACAGCACAGAAACAGCACTTGTTAAAGTTACAAATGACTTGTTCTTAGCTTTGGACCAAGACTGTATGTCCTTATTAGTTCTACTTGACCTTAGTGCTGCATTTGACACTATAGACCACAACATTCTTCTAGATCGCTTACAAAATTACACAGGTATTCATGGGCAGGCTTTAAGTTGGTTTAGATCCTACCTGTCAGACCGATACCATTTAGTAGAATTAAATGGTGAACTCTAAGAATCCTGACTCTAAGAATCCTGAGACATCTCCGGTTAGACTCTGTGATACTAAGGAGATCTGAAGTCCATGACCCTTACACCAATACCACATTGTTTGACTGTATATTACAATCACACCCCAGTGTTTCCCATATGAGGATGGGTCCCCCTTGAGTCCGGTTCCTCTCAAAGTTTCTTCCTTTACCAATTTAAGGGAGTTTTTCCTTGCCACTGCTGCCTGAGTCACCTCAGACTCGCTCATAGGGGGATAAATGCATACACATTGTGAACTATATACATCTTAAATTTTTTATTCTGTTAATTCTTTTTCTTTTATTATTCCTTATGTTTACCTTCTGCTCTATGTTTATGTTCTGTAAAGCTGCTTTGAGACAATGTCTATTGTAAAAAGCGCTATACAAATAAACTTGAATTGAATATATATATATATATATATATATATATATATATATATATATATATATATATATATATATATATGGGGTGCACATACTTTTAATCGTTTGTCGTACTTTTACCTATTTAATGTATTTAATATCAGTAATTATTACTTTGTACTTATGAAGTTTTTATTATTAATGAATCTTATTATTGTTCACTTTATATTTTGTAGACTAGACATTAAAGGAGATTATGGAGTGTGTTATGTTTAACTCAAGTAAAATCTGATACGTCTTCAGACACACATACGAACGCACGCACACACACACACACACACACACACGCACGCACGCACGCACACACACACACACACACACTCAGCTGCGCTTTATTTTCGGACACTAATTAGAGTAATACGTCTCTCTTATCCGAGCTCTTCGGGACTGAATCCGAAGGAAGGCGTGGTTTTAACACGGGTGGGAGGTTTTACACACACACACACACACACACACACACACACACGCTGTGCATGGCTCTTGCCTCGCGCGCGCTGGGAACGAGATGAACTTTTCCAAGAGTTTGGCGTTTTTGTCGCGGAGAGCGGAGTAAAGTTATTTTATTTTATCTTATTCATATAGACAGGTTTTCAAACGTGCAAAAGGAGGATGAAGATGATGATTTGCGCGATCCTGTTAGCGTGTTTATGCAGGAGCGCAGCTGCGCAGTACTCCAGTGACCAGTGCAGCTGGAGAGGAAGGTACTGTACTGTACTGTTCTGTACTGTTCTATACTATACTGTTCTGTTCTGAATTGTACTGTACTGTACTGTTCTCTTCTGTTCTGTATTGTACTGTACTGTTCTCTTCTGTACTGTACTGTTCTGTACTGTGCTCTTCTGTACTGTACTGTTCTCTTCTGTACTGTACTGTTCTGTACTGTGCTCTTCTGTACTGTACTGTTCTCTTCTGTACTGTACTGTACTGTTCTCTTCTGTATTGTTCTGTACTGTGCTCTTCTGTACTGTTCTGTACTGTTCTCTTCTGTACTGTACTGTTCTGTACTGTTCTCTTCTGTTCTGTACTGTTCTCTTCTGTACTGTACTGTTCTGTACTGTTCTCATTTGTACTGTACTGTTCTCTTCTGTACTGTATTGTACTGTACTGTTCTCTTCTCTTCTGTACTGTTCTCTTCTGTCCTGTACTGTTCTCTTCTTCACTGTTCTGTTCAGTTCTCTTCTCTACTATATTGTTCTATACTCTTCTGTTCTGTTCTGTACTGTTAAAGAACTACTCACATCCTCTGCATATTGTAGTGTTTTACTGCTCAAACATACTTTTATGGTAGAAAAAAGGGTAAATCCAGAATTTTTACACAGTTTTTGAGAACATTTAGCTTGTGTGTGTTCCGAGGGGAAATCAGGAAACCCCCTAAGCGGTATCATCACTTCCTGATCATGTGGGATCAGAATCCAGACAAATCTAATCCTATTTCATCACATCTTACTAATGTACACTGGGGGCGGGGCTTATTTGATTGAAAAGTTGTGAAAGTCAGTGAGAGAATCAACAAAGCCAGACTTCATCAGTGTACTGTTCTGGAGGGAACGTAATGGTGGATTATAAGAGAATAATAACAGTATGTTACCTGTTATTATTCACCAGCTGGTTCAAGCACAAACATACATGAACCGTAACAAATACAAGGACAGTTTAGTTCATTTATTTCTCAGTAGTGTGTTCTGAAGAACCTCTTGTTATTGGGGTTCTGCGTATCACCTTAATGAGTTTATCTTAAGAACAAAATGATGAAGACTTAAGGCTTAATTCCTTCCTGGAATCAAATCGTAATATTTATTTATTGTGCAGTCTCAATGTTTTCATTCACAGCGTATTAAAAGCCGGTGTTCATTCAATGGTTGGTGTCTTTGTGACGTGTGATGACATTGTATCTCACTCCCTTTATATTAAAACCAAACCGAGGTCATGTTGAGGTTTAGAGACCAACAGGATGAGTGTTTAGAGGTTCTGTTCCTGTTTGTGCTTCCTGTGTTCTTCACACTCCTCAGGTCATTAACACATGAGCTTATAAACGGTGTGAGTGTGTTACGGTGTCGAAGCTTTGTTTCCTGTTCTTAACACCTACCGTGTATCCTTGTTGTTTACCTCAATGGTAATTGCGTTTAAATAAAAATGTTTGGCCAAATAACAATGAAACACAATGATAAGGCTGTAGATTTTCAGTGTTTATTGATCTAAGGTTCCAAACTACTGCAGAACTGTAAAAAAAAAAAGTTTAATTGACACCATTTGTTTTCATTAAAGTCTCAGTTTTATTTCAGTTCTTCCCCCCTTCTGCCCCTCTCTCTGATCTTACCCCTCCAATCTGGGCTCCATTAAACCACCCTGACTTCAGTTGATTTAATTGGGTCCAGAGAAATGATTTAATGACCGTGATTAGACACGAAAGCAAACCTCTAACGACGAGCTACAGGAAGGGGGCGCAGGCATCGCTGTTAACTTGTTTATTCAGGTCTTTCCTGGTGGATGGAAAGAACAGAGGGAGGAGATTGTTAATCAGATCGAATACAGTCTTTAAAATATTAAATTAATATGTCAAATAAATATAACAAAATACGTTTAGAATAAAATAAATACTGATTAGTATAATAAATCTCCGTGAGAATTTAAGCTGGTTATTAAGTGGGAAATAAACTAAAATATTTTCTGAATATTTATTGATTTGTGTTTATGTTTGCAATATTAAAAAGAAGAATATAATCAAATTAAGATAAAAAATTTTTTCCATCATATACAGACCATTAGAGTAATTTATCTCATGCCTTCGGATATCATGAACAAATCATCATTGTGTATTTCAAAGTTACTAATAGAATGGAAGGACCTGTGTGTGAGTGTGTGTGTGTCTTGGCATCTGAGGTGAGACTTTGAGCTTCCTGGTTAATATTTTATCTCTGATCTCCATAAAGACTGTGTGCCGACCCTCCTTCACCCCGGGCTCAATTACGCTGCTACAATATAAATCAGACCGAGTGCACACGCTTAGCTTTGATCGCTCTTCTATGGTCCAAAAACAACAGAACAAAGCAAAGCATGAGAGTCACAGAGGCTTTAGAAGGCAGCTGATAAAGAAAGTTTTCAGAAGGTTTAGTAAAGAATTTGACAATTTGTAGGAAGGAAACTTTACAGAAATAAAGTTCCTATAACATTGTGACACGATTTATAAAGTTTACTATAAAAAAAGTTTAGTAGTAGAAGCTACACTTCTCATTTAGACAGAATGTAATGTCATGAAAAATCTCTGTTTATTAACATTTCTTTAAAATCGCAACAATAGAAACATGGTAAAGCTTCAGGGTTGTTTAGAGCTGTAAACCTTCTCCAAGTGTTCAGAAAACTCTCTCTCTCTCTCACACTCTCTCTCACACTCTCTCTTTCTCACTCTCTCTGTCACACTCACTCACTCTTTCTCTCTCTCTCTCTTTCTCTGTCACACTCTCTCTCTCTCTCTCTCTCTCTCTCTCTGTCACACTCACTCTCTCTCTCTATCACACTCTCTTTCTCTCTCTCCCTCTGTCTCACTCTCTGTCTCACTCTCTCTGCCCCTTTCTCTCTTTTTTTTCTATTTTTGCTTCATCTTAGCACAGATTTAATTATTTATTTATTGGCTCATCAGGTCGATATTAACCCCTAACTGCATTTGTAACACTTTAACAGAAGTCAAGGTAAAGTATAATGACAGACGTTTCACATTCCTGATGAATGAAATGTGTGATCACTTAATCACCACGTCGCTGCTGAGATCTGGCTCTGGCCTCTGATTTGTGGTCAGGTGTTGATTCATTCTCTGGAGCAGCAGCTCTGAGAGTAGTGCAGGTTTATATCAATGCTCTCGCTCTGATTCATTAGCTCTTTACATTAATGGCTCATTCACAGGGAAGTGGGAATTCATTGAAAACGTGACATACGTGAGGGAGGTTAGTGAGGGAACTGTTATAGCTGCTGTGACGTAAAGTAAGAGGTTTATTGGTGGTTGCGCTGGAACTCTGTAAATAGTATGTTGTTTTAAAACATTAATAATGATGGAGTAAAAGACTTGGATACACTTCAGGGTGTGACTGTATTTCATCACACCACCCTGTGGTTGATTATTTCCAATAAATGCAGTACATGCAGTGTTTCCTCCCTGAACCCACTTTTTCTCTTGGTGTCTGCAGTGGTCTGACTCATGAAGCTCACGCACGGGATGTAGAGCAGGTGTACCTGCGTTGCTCTGAGGGTTCTCTGGAGTGGCTTTACCCCACCGGTGCCATCATCGTGAACCTCAGACCCAACACGTTTCCTGAAGCAGGTGCTGACTCTCGACTGAGCGCCTGTGTGAAGCCCCGAGCTGATTCCCTCGGTGCCAGCATGTTCGTGGAGCGCGCAGGAGTGATGCGCATGCTGCTGAGTGAGGAAGAGCAGGCGGCCGGCCGTGTCCGCTGCTTTAGCCTCGACGAGGGAGCGCTGTTCGTTCAGGCCTCCACACACACAGACATCAGCAAGAGAGTCACGGCGTTCCAGTACGAGCTGATCAGAGGAGAGAGAGACACGGCAGGAGAGACGATTTCACCCACAGGTAATCTGGGGTTTGGCACAAACGACACTACATTTACATCAGTGTCAGCATCAACAGCCCAGTGTTGTCTGTCTTTTAGTCAGGTTTGTTATTATTAGTCTACAGTTAGCTGTCAATTTAAATGGTCAGTATATTCACCTAAATATAAAGTACATAGTATACCAGAATGCTAATACACAAACTTTATCAAAAGTTATTAAAGCAAGAGTCTTTGAGCAAGATTTAATCCTAGAGCTTAAAAATGATCCACAGAATCTTGTTTTGTGTGGTGATCAAATCGGGTTCTGTTTTAGACAACAGGCTGCAGGAGAAATCAGTCAAATAAAAGAAAAGAAAATGGCATCTTTCTGTAAAAGTGCAGTACTTTAATTACTTTATTTACTTTATTAACATTTACCAGTTTCAGACTGATCGGTTTCACAAATAAAGTGCTCAGTTTCTCCGTTTTAACCCTGCATAAGAAAGTATGGAAAAACCCACATGCCTCCATGTTTGCCTTTGGAGCTGAGTAATGAATATTTTTTAGTGATCTGTAAAGTTATTTTTGATGCTGTAGATTTGACATTGAGGCACAAAGTGGAAAAATCTCACAGAAACAAAGACTAACCCAAGTTCACTAGGAGATGAGGGGTTTGTGGTGTTGGTTTTTTTCCTGCAGTGTAAATGTGTAGCAGTTTTTCGATAAGCAGCTCGAGGTTGTAGACGTTTCATCCTCGATGTACGTTTGCAAGCTGATTGCTGTCCGTCTGCATCCCTGTGTTTTGTCTCATGAATAACAACCCGATAACAACTTTGGTCGTGCTGATTAGAGACGTCAGAGTGTAACTCCACACCCAGCTGATGTGAGAGGTGAAAGACGGGGGAGAAAGAGAGAGAAAGAGAGAGAGAGAGAGAGAGAGAGAGAGAGAGAGAGAGAGAGACGAGCTGGAAATGATCAAAGAGAGACGGGGGTTGGAAAGAAAGAAGGAGGGAAAGGGGAGAGTTTTTAAAGCCAGAGACTAGACAGAGCCCTGAAAAATGAGTACCCACACACACACACACACACACACACACATACCTCTCCCTAACCTTTATGTTCTAAGTGACATAAAATAATAAACAGTGTAATCAGAAGGTCCAGCTGGGGTCAGGTCTCTCTCTCTTGCTGCCAATCACGGCATCCTGTTCCACATGAGCACCCAGTTTACTTGATTAAACATGATTGGTTAAACGGTGCGTTTGATTGCCGTTGATTGGTCGACTTGTACCACATGTAATGAAAGGCAGCTTTGTATCAAATCCAGCAGGGTTCAAATGTCACGTTTACTCCATGTCTGGAATCAAAACAGTGAAACAAAAGTGCTTCTCATGTTCTGGTTTTAAAGTCTCTCTGAAACTGTACACACGCTAAAATATTAACACTGGCTCATGGACACCACGTTGGAGCACGTCGGGCTTCAGATCAATAAGTCAGATTGTTAAGCTGGAATCACATTTCTGCACAGAAGTGTAAACTCCTCTGTCCTGGAGATGTGGGAGAACCTACAGTTCACCTCTGACTGCTCACAGCACTCACACAAGAGACTCCACCTCACACACAAACCAGGAATCAGCTCTGCTATGGCATAAGGTTTATTTTGGTCTAATAAATCGAGTTGGAAAAGTTTATTTAGCTAGCTACCCTGTGAGCTTTACACACACACACACACACACACACACACACACACACACACACAAATTAAATAAAATACAATATGGAGGTTCTTCAGGCTTCACCTGTTAGCTTTACTTACTTTAGCTCAGTGGGACATCAGATTCCTTTAGAGAGAGAGAGAGAGAGAGAGAGAGAGAGAGAGAGAGAGAGAGAGAGAGAGAGAGAGAGAGAGAGAGTGTGTGGTGGGGGGAGGGGGTAGATGAGTATGTAAAATTGTGTAAAATAAATTAACTTTGTAAGAGGTTTTAATTTTTGAACAGTAAAACACATACACACACACACACACACACACACACACACACACACACACACACACACACACACACACACACACACACACACACACACATTCATTGACTGTGTGACCAGGGATTAGTAAAAAAATAAAGAAGTGGGGGTTGCAAAGGAGGACACTGAAGTGTAACTCTAAACTCTACCTGTGTGTGTGTGTGTGTGTGTGCGCGCGCGTTTGATGTGCATTAGTCTTGGTACTTCAAACCCTTCCAGATTTCCTTGTTCTCTGTTCTGACTCTAAATAGTTAGACAGTCAATCACACACTCACACTCACACACACACACACACACACACACACACACAGAAAAACACTACATTGTAGGGAGTTAAAAAAAACAATACACCCCTTTCCAAACCCTCATCCTGTAAACACCCCAGGACACACACACATAGCAGTTAGGGTGTTGAAAAGAGGGGGAAAGGAAGGATGGAGTAAAAGTGCAGGAAGAATGAGGGAGCAGTGTGGAAAGAGGTGTGTGTGACTGTGTGCATGCACAAGTGTGAAGGATGAATGAGTGGAAAGATCAGAAGCGAGACAGGAAAGACAGACTTTGCAGGAAATCACTGCCACGTGGCATCGCTCAGCTTACAGCAAAATGCCTACTGCTATATCCCACAGATGTCCCACAGATTACCCATCATCCCCTGGTGCCAAAACACAGTCTGAGGAAAACAATCAAATAAGCCAATTTGAGAACAATTCCATAAATTAAGACAAATAATAGTAGCTGTTCAATTAGAACAAAAGTATTGGCACTATAAGTGTGTGTGTGTGTGTGTGTGTGTGTGTGTGTGTGTGTGTGTGTGTGTGTGTGTGTGTGTGTGTGTGTGTGTGTGTGTGTTTTATCTCACAAAACAGACGCATCTAAACAAAGTTACAAGTTACAAATTACAAGGTTCTCTCTGAATTAACAAGGAAACGGTGATTGTACTGTACAAGTTTCTATCTTGTTAGAGACCAATTGTCCCCAAAAGGATTGTAATATCTGATACTTTTGACCTAATGGGGACATTTGGCTGCTGGTCCCCAGTTTGCACACTGCAGCTGTTCTTTACAAACATAAAGGTTTCCTTTTGGTTGCTGAGGTGAAGGTCAGTGTTAGTTTTAGAGGGAGCTTTAATTAGATCATTATCAAATCAGATGAAGGTCTTGATCAGGTTAATGAGAGCGATGTTTTTGCGTGTGTTACAGAGTCGTGTAAACCCTGCACCGATGATGAGATCCTCATGGCCGTCTGCACCGGTGACTTTGGTATGACGTCATCTCTTAACTCCACCAGCACTTTTTCACTTCTAGCTTTTTTTTATCTTTTCCACAATCTCCTGTGTTCTTCATCATAGTTTTTCTCTATTTTTTTTTTATTTTACTCTCATCAGTAGCGTGTAAGGTTTTTTCTTCTGGGCTCCGAACTCAATAATACACTGATTAGATTAAATTAAGACTTATGGCATTATTATTGCTGCAAGTGATGACTGAGGCAAATCCAGCAAGGTCAAAGAACAAAAAAAGTATTTTTTAATCAATATATCAGGAACTGATATCAGGGACTGAAAAGCTGCCAAAACCTACGTCTTATATGTACCTGCACACCCGTATACCCACCTCTCACTTTTTTACTTTTTATTTCTTTATGTCAGTGGTGAGGGGCAGCATCGAGTCCATCATCAGGGAGGGCAGTGATGATGAACAGCAAACGTCGATGTTGGTGTCAGTGAGTCGTCTGTATCGCCAAAAGCGGCGTGTGTTTGAGGGACGCGGGCGCAGCAGGTGGTCAGGACACATAATGGTCCCACGGAATTGCGGCATACAGGTGGGGCAGGGACCAGATTTTGGGGTGTGGAAGCCGGCAGGGCTTGAGGAGTTTCTGTTCACAGGAGCCGTGAGGTTTGGCGAGGCGTGGCTTGGATGCACTCCTCGGTATCATGACTTTTTACTGATGTACCAGGCTGCTGTAGAATCAGGAAGTAACCCCTGCCATATGGACATGAACTGAGAACACAGATCACATGCACAATCGTTTTTGTGGTCAGAAAATCAAAATGTATTGGTCTTTAGTTCTTGCAAAGTTATATTTTTGGGGTTGTATAAACAGCACACTGTGTGTTGTTTGTAGATCTAAAGACCCAAAGTCTAAGGCTGAGAGCACTATTAAAGCTTTTCCACTGGACAGTGTGTTACGGCACAGCTCGATTCTGCATGCTGCACCGTTCCAAATTTTTTGCCAGATGAACGGAACCGAAACTAAAGAACCGCTTTCAGTTTACACAATCGAGGTACCGCTCATCTGTCTATTTACAGTAATAATAGAGTAATATGAATTGTAGTACCTGGAGTAATATGGATGACAGGATGACACACAAGTGAGCTGAATTGATAATTTTTATTTACTTATTCATTTATCTTTATACAAATCATGGGAAATTTAGGCCGTAATATAGCTACGGCTGTAGTAGAGTCTGGATGAACAAATCTAACAACTAACAACTTTACATAACTGTAGGAGGCCCATCATATAATAGGTCTGACACAATCAGAGAGAAGTTGTAGATATAAATTTTTCAGGTAAAAGTTTGCTCATGATGTTAATTATTAGTAACCACAACCTCCAGAAAACTCCTACCCACAAGGCCACCATTAAACTGACATGGTGTGCAGTGCTCAGTTAGAGCTGTATCATGCCACGCTGTTCGGAGGAAAAGGGTGTGTGTATGTTGATGTGTGTGACCTCTTATGTTTGTGTATACCTGGGCTGTCATAAAAATACATCCTGTACGAATCCAACTAGGTTCCTTATTCTCTACGAATGAGAAGTGTAAATGATCTCAGATTGAAACGTCAGTTACATCAGACAACATGTGCATTAATAACTCAACAAGTAAACAGTTTATGATGATGGACTGTTGAAGCTGAATGTTATGTATGATGATGAGAAATGTGATGATATTTGAGGATGTTTCTGTTTTTGATGTCAGTCCTGTTGTACGTTGAGAGGACGTTTGTTGCTGCTTTTGTTAGAAAGCTTTCTGTATAGTTCAGTCGATTCTCTTGACTGAGTTTTAAGTTCTTTATTGTTTGTGCCTATCTTTGTATGTGTGTGACTGAACAAAATGTTTTCTCTCAGCCAATGTGAATAAAACACATTAAAAAATTAAAAGTGTGAAATTCATCTGTTTATAAACTACGGGCAAAACTATTGGCACTCATAAAGTAAGTGCATTGTTATGGATATATATGCTCATTGGGAGTGTAATGCTGCAGTAAACAAGTTAACCCCTCATGTTACTGTCCTTATGGGAGTATTAAAGTTCAGTGCTGTGTGTGTGTGTGTGTGTGTGTGTGTGTGTGTGTGTGTGAGAGAGAGAGATGGAGGAGTGAATAGTAATTTACACATAATTTGTTTATAGATTTTAGAAGTGTGCTTGTGTGTGTGTGAGTGAGAGAGAGTGAGAGAGAGAGAGAGAGAGAGAGAGAGAGAGAGAGAGAGAGGGCACACAAGTGAAATTCCCACAAACATTGACCTCAAAAGCTGTTTTGTTTTTATCCATCATGCACTAATGAGACCTGAACAAAAGGAAACAGGAATGTGCATGTGAGTGTATGGGTTTGTGTTTTGAAGTTTTCTCATGCTGGGAACGAAATGATCGTTACACAACATACAAAGACTAAAATAAACACACATCAGAAACATCACAACCTCTTTGACACTTTTAATGGAAGGAGAAGACATAATCTGTCCCATTCGGCACTACGGCCGTGTTCTAGAAATGTTTTGACAGAAGTATCGGATGAGTAAAATTATTAATACTGATGCACCGTTGTGAAAACCTTTTGAGGCTCTTGTTTCATCATGTTTAACATTGTTTTAGTTAATGCCATTTTAATATTTAAATTGATGTTATAATAAAGAGTTTAATGCTTGTTTGATCGTCACGAGAATATTTTAATAAACAATTAGTTTGGAGGGAATAAATTAATCTTTTGAAATTTTAAAAGTCTACTCCAGCCAAATGACTCGACTCCCATCGCTATAACAGACTAAATTAACTAAAAACTAGAATATACCAGGAACATTGTTCATTGTGCAAGCTCTTATGTGTGTTGTCCTGTTGTTCTGTCAAGCGTTACCCAGATGCCTTGTGACTCGTTTGTGAACCGCAAGAGTCGACTTACATGCAGTTTCTCTCCCTTAGGTTTTAATTCGAGTATAAATATTAATAAACGCACGAGCAAGACTTTAACCGAACAATATGTTTTAATCAACTTAACAGAAAAAAAGCAAACACAAAAAAAAAAAACGGCAGAGAAACGGATTATAGTGAAGAAAATAGCTGACAAATCTTACGAGCTAATGACTAGCTAAAGAGAGAAAAACACAGTTACTGTTATTTCAGATACAATTAGCTCAAAGCTATTTTACAACATTCTTACTTAAGGAAGCTAAATATAATTTATATATACATATATATATAAGCTATCAGTAAATAAGCAGTTGTCTGTAATTGAGAGTCTAGCCCAGATTACCTCAGCTAGCACTGATTAGCATTACGTGTATTTATAAAGAATGAGCTGTGAAAACAATCAGAAAGTGTGATGTGTGATTTTGACTGTGACTATGATGTAACTCTCATCAGGTTAAGCATCTCTCTCTCTCTGTGTCTGATCTCTCCCTCTGTCTGATCTCTCTCTCTCTCTCTCCCTCTCTCTCTCTCTCTCTCTCTCTCTCTCTCTCTCTCTCTCTCTCTCTCTCTCTCTCTCTCTCTCTCTCTCTCTAGTGCAGGGGTCGGCAACCTTAAACACATAAAGAGCCATTTGGACCCGTTTCCCACAGAAAAAAACAAAAAACCACAGGGAGCCACAAAACCCTTTTGACTTCTAAAATGAAGAGAACACTGCATATATCGTTTTTTACCTTTATGGAAATTATAGAAAAATCTGTAGTGTGTTGCATTTATGAAATCAATGAACTGCTACAGAGTAAACGACATTTTATTTCTGCAGGCAAACAAAAATATTTTGAACATTTTGAACTAACCTTAAGAAAAAAGACGCTGGGTTGAAGGTTCCTTTCAAATAGAATGTCTAATTGAGTCCTCTCTGTATTCATGCCAGGGCTCTCAAGTTTTGAAGACAGGCAACCGTGACATCTGATAAGTGTCGGGCTCGACTAAGAACTGAGACGCGCTTGATTCCTGCCCGGTTCCACAGAGACAGCGGTGCGGACTGACACATTTTGGGCATATTAAATATATGATAAAAATTCTTATGTGTTAGAAATACGATGTGCGGTGGGAGAGCGGGAGAAAAGACCCAAATGCGTGACTGTCACTCTCAATGCGTGACACTTGACAGCCTGCATGACATCAAAATTTTAACTTGCCGGCTGCAGCAAACCAAAAACGCGTCTGCTTCTGTGTGTGTGTTTTTTTTTTATTATTTTATTTAAGTATAACAAAAGATACAAGTTTACAGAACAAATTGGCATACAATTTACATTCAAAAACATCACTTTGAAAGATGACTAAAGTTTATACAAAAAAATAAACAAACAATAAAAAAGAAAGAAAAGAAAAGTAAAAAAAAACAATTATTCCGTATTAATATACAGATTAAGACAGGGGATGATTTTTTTTATAATAAACTATATTTATCAAATAAATCTAACAGGATTCCAGCTTTTTTATTTTTTTGTTTTCGATAAAATTTTTAAACATTGTCTCAAATAATTCTTAAATACTATAAACCTAGGGGGTGATTTAAAGAATCTACATTTATGAATAAAGCTCTTCGCTAACAAAAGTAAATATTAATCAACAAACCTTTTTTGCCATCTTCTTCATAGTTTCCATATTTAATATCTATAAAGGACAGGTTCAATCCTCTTACGGGTCGCCGTGCTGTGCACGGCACGGAAGTCAAAGTGACCACTAGGGGATGACCCAGAAACAAGCTTCAATTCAACTTTAAAGCATCAAATCCTCCAAAAACACGAAAAAACCTATTTACCTAGTAAAGTTTATACTCTCAATAATTTTTAAGCCCACACACAAAGCACAATATGATTCACAGCCTTCATACAATTAGAAAAAATATTTGGACAAAACTGACCTAGGTGGCGCTAGACCGGTTTTTCCCTTACATTTAGACGCGTCTCTTTCTTCACTGGGGTAATATATTCCAACACAAATAATCCACAAAATTCCACACAAGTCCAAGGAATCCAAAACGCTCTGGTTGCGCCGCAAATATTCCGTTAGTGTTCTGAAAACTGGAAACAGAAGTGCGCCATCATCTCGTTTTGCCGCTCTAACTCCTAATTGGGATATTCAAAAATTCAAAGCCTACGTCATATTTATAGCCCAGGTCCTAACGAATCAAATAAGCCCTCATTTGAGCCAATCGGTGCTTGTATGGCAGAGATAGACGGCTGGGAAGCCAATGGTGGCATGACCTCATTTTTGGGAACCCGCCTTTGACTGACAATTACTCCTTCCAATAGCAATGAAATGGGCCGGGACGATTATGCGGCATGCCGTATGTTCTTTGACTGTGTCTGCGTGAACTGGATGCGCAGAAGAATTCTTGCGTAATCCCTGACCTTTTGTCCCTCTCACAGCTCAGGGTGTCAAGTTACAGGCCTGTTTTCACACCAGAGTGATAGAGAGAGAGTCTAGGCTTATTTATGGCTTGTCAGACTGAGCATGCAGCCTTTTATTTCAAAGTTATATAGTAAACAAGTACACAAAATCGCTGCACCCGACGACCAGGGCCGTAGAAAAATATTCATATAAAATCCATTTTTGGGTCTTTTGACTTGAAATTTTTTTTTTGGTGAAAGCCAAGACATGTGGCTATGACCCTCAGTTGTTATTTGGTCCCTAGCATGTTCCAGAAAAATACGATTAATCAGTTTATCAGGTAAACAACCCAGGCGGAAATGAAAACCTGCATTCAAACCCCTGTAACTTTGTGCCAGTAAGGCCTAGAATCAATCTGAAACTAGTTTCTAGTTGAAACTAGTTTCTGAAACTAGAGAATCTCTTCTTTCAAATGAGACCAGACTCACCCCTGTGTGTCAAAGTATGTGGGAGCTGTACCACTTTTTGTTGGGTAGGTCATGTAGGCGAAAAACCTGCAAAAGGGGGGCAATGCTTAAAGGGGTTATTTTAACCATAATTGTATTTTGTCCCAGAAGACACTAGAATATTTACAAGCAAAAAAAATATGCTTTGTATCATCTGGAGATGAGTTACAAACTTTACATAATGTCATATCAAAATTAAATCTAACCCTTAGAAACTCCCCAGATAGGTAAATATCATATAAAATTTTAAAGTGAGTTTCTTTAATTTTGGGTTGAACTGGAAATTTCAAGTATGAGGTTCTAATATGCTTAAGCATTTTTTTGTCAAAGAAAATGTCCAACTTATTTCTTAAAGACCTGTAGGGAAACATAACATTATTTAAGATTTGCCTAATATAAACATTTGTACATTCCTTACTTTTAAATTTAGTTTGCCCTAAGTATAGTGCCGGTAAGATTGGTGTAAATTGACTATATAATAAATAACCTTTCATAATAGTTTTAATTCCAGATGGGATGGCAGAGATTACTGTGAAAAACTGTTTTGGATGGCATGCAAAACCATGTTTAAAAGTAAAAGTATTGTAATCCAACACCTCTCCAGCATCATTAAATAGATCCTTTAAAGACCAAATATTTCTACAAAACCAATCCTCATAAAACAATGATTTATTTCTGTGTAGAATACATTTATTATTCCATATCGATGAATTGTGTGGTGTAAAGTTATGAGTGTGTGCTAATTTCCAATATCGTAAAACTTGTTGATGAAAAGTAGACAATTTCACCGGAAGTTTAGAGATTTCGAAATCACACTAAAAATTCAATTCCACCCAATTTCTTAAATAATGATGCTGGAATTTTAAACCAAAAACTCTCTGAATTGTATACAAAAGCTTGCAACCATTTTAACTTCAGCATGCCATTCATCTGTTCAAAATCAATTATGTTTAAACTACCCAGGTCATAAGATTTAACTATATCATTTTTCTTAATAAAATGAGTCTTATTCTTCCAAATAAAGTTATACAAGGAAAGATTAATTAATTTGGAAACATATGAAGAAGGGGCTAAAGCAATTGTTGGATAGATGACCCTTGACAGGAATTCAGCTTTAGACAACAATACTCTACTAAAAATAGAAAGGTCTCTTTGTAACCAATTGTTTAGGATGTTTTTGGCCTTTTTTAATTTTTCTAAAAAAATTCTTTCCACGCATTCCTCTGAATTTCTGGTAATTATAATGCCTAAATACTTAGTGGAACTTTTAACAGGAATATTAAAGATAGAAGTGTGATCACAATTATGAATGGGCATAAGCTCACATTTGGACATATTTAAATGGAGTCCTGATGCTTTAGAAAAAAAATCAACTAGAGAAATAGAGAGGGAAACTTGATTTGCATCTTGTAAAAAAAGAGTGGTATCGTCTGCTAACTGACTAATACCAAGAGTCATATTAAATACCTTCAATTTGTTCACACTTGAATCGTGAATAACATATATATAACATATATATAACATATCTGTTGCAATAATAAACAAAAGAGGGGAAAGGGGACACCCTTGTCTTACCCCACGGGCAATCATAAACCTTTTAGATGTACCAAACGGAAGAGATATTGAATATAGATATTTATATCCCTGTAGATCATCCTTATAACATTTACAAACTTGTCACCAAAACCAAAAGACTGAAGAGCATGAAATAAAAAAGGGTGCTCTAACATATCAAAAGCTTTTTTGAAGTCCAAAAATAAAATAAATCCATCATCTTCTATCCACTCACTATAATCCAACATATCCATTATCAATCTTATATTATTATGAATGGAACGACCTGACAAAAATCCTGACTGAGATTCACTAATTACCTTATTTATACTTTTTTTAAGTCTGTTGGCAAAAATGTGTGCAAAAATTTTATAATCCGTATTTAACAAAGTTATCGGACGCAGGTTATCTATGTATCTAGAGTCTTTATCGGGTTTAGGTAGTAACGTAATCAGCCCTTGTCTCTGTGTAGAGCTTAATGTGCCTTCTTCGATAGATTGTAGAAAGGCTTTAAATAATAATTCTTTTAAATCATTCCAAAAAAATCTATAAAAGTTAGAGGTTATCCCATCAGGACCAGGTGATTTATTTAATTTGAGGTTTTTCACAGCTAAATCCATTTCCTCTATTTGCAAATCTTCCTCACAAAGATTTTTAAATTCGCTATCAATATGAGGAATAAACTGTTGTATTCTTTCAAAAAACAAATTACAATCTTCTTGAGAAAAATGGGGCGAATACAGATCCTTATAGAACTTGAATAATTCATTACTTATTAATCTAGGGTCAGAAATTTCTGTTTTGTCAATTATCAATGACAATTATAGCATTTTTGGCTTGCCTTCTTTTTTCAAGTCTGTAAAAATATGTAGTACTCTTCTCTCCCTCTTCAATCCATCTAGCTCTTGACCGAATATACGCTCCTTCTGCCTTTCTAATATATATTGTCCAATTTTGTTTGTAATATTAAAATATTATTTCTTTCCTCTTCAGATAAAACCTCTTTACTACAAAGTTTATTTATTTGTTGAATAAGAGTATACTCATCTTGCCTTTTAACCTTTGCCAACATTTTACTATAATTAATGGAAAGTTCTCTAATTTTAAATTTAAGATATTCCCATCTATTTACATGAGAGGAAAATGTTGTATCATTTGTAATTTTCTGAATTAACTCTTTTATCTTATTACAAAAATCTTCATTAAACAGTAAATCCGCATTAAATTTCCAATAATCTTTATTCCTTGAAATTTTCGATATTGGTTTAAATGAGATATCAATACTACAATGGTCTGTAAGCGGAGCGGCCGAAATGGAACATTCCTTCACATAAGTGATCAATTAATTTGACACACGGCAAAAGTCGATTCTAGATTTACTTGAAGAACTGGAGTTCATCCATGTACTGTATATTGTTTGCGAGAAGGATTCAAATATCTCCATACATCTAACAGACCTAATTTTGCACATAACTGAGAAATCAATGCATTAGGTTGTTGAGAAGTATATTTGGATGGGTATCGATCAATAACCTCATCTGGTGCAATATTAAAATCGCCACCCAAAACAATATTATCAGTTGGATATAAAGTTCTTAACTCTACAATAATATCTAAAAGCTCAGAGAACAAGCGCTGATTAAGTGTCATGCTGTTATACCCGTATATATTAATTAAAATATAAAAGATCTTTTCAATATTTAACACGAGCGCCACCCAATGCCCATTCAAATCAACACGAGTTGTAATTATTTTTCCAGGAGATTTGTTAAACAAAATCGCTACTCCGCCTGAGCGGGTCGTTCCATGACTAAATACAATTTTTTCTCCCCATTGATTACCCCAAAATATAACATCATTCAAACTGGAATGTGTCTCTTGAAGACTGATACATTTTGGGCATATTAAATATATGATAAATAGTCAAAAAGTTTTTCTGCGTGAGAAATACGATGTGTGGTGGGAGAGCGGGAGAAAAGACTCAAATGCGTGACTGTCACTCTCAATGCGTGACATTTGACAGACTGCATGACATCAAAATTTTAACTTGCCGGCTGCAGCAACCCAAAAAAATTCGCCAGTGTTAATAATGCAGTTCATTCTTTTGACCACTAGATGTCACTATTGAAAAGCGTTAAGCAGTAAACTCTTACAGACTGAATGTGTGGTTCACAAAAGGCTAAATGTCCAATTATTAATACGCCATTTATACATTAAAAACATTTTCTGGATGCCCACTCATTGAAACATGTCCCGGGTGTATAGAGTATAGAGTAGGGGGTGTTTGTATAAGTGCTGAAATGGTCCTTTCCTACACCAACATTTTTCCTGGATATTAATGAAGTATTTGTAGAGTTTACTATGTAGACATAAGTCCTCATTTGTCTTAGATCTGTTCATGACAGCTGTTGTCATTACCGACTGCACAGTAAAGTAAACTTGAGCTTTTCATTTCCTCTTTCTTCACATTTCACTCTGCCATGGAGTATTCATGGAATCTATTCATGGAATGTGACCCTAACTTAACTATCATTGAAGTCAAAATGATTCCTTCTTGCAGTGCAATGCTTTCTACCCCAGGCACTGTGGAAAAAAAATCCACTTCCTGCTCACACACAGCTTCTAGTGTCTTTCTCCATTTGGATGTTTGATAGGAACATAAACCTTAGCTCTTGATCTGTATCTCTGGATTAGGAAAAAAACTTACGATTGTCTAATTGGATAAGTCTGTATTCCTCAACAGTGTGGTTGTGTGTGAAAAATACTGAGTGACTGCATGGTCTAATTGAGCTGATTTTCCCATAATAGCAAGTCCTGAAGAGTTTTATTCATCTTGAACCAAAGCAGTTTCTGAAATACTTCAAATCGCTATTTCTACTTGAATAGGTTTTTGACCCATTTTTTTTTTTTATTTCATCCCTGTCACCTTTATGTTCAAATCACACCTTTCCTACAGAGAAGTCAGTAGAGGAACTATTTTAACAATGTATTGTATATGTAAATGTTCTCATTTACATACAGCAGTGCATTCACAAGAATGTAGCTGGTTACACAAATTTGTTTGTATGTACATTTGCACATCTTACTCATTTGCCTTGAAGTATGGTACATTATTTTAGCTGATCAAAGCAGCTCGCACACAAAAAAGTTTCCCAGTGAAATTTGCTAGCAAGCAAGCAAATCAGTAGGTTGGACATGCAAATGCAACCCTTATTATAGATGTACAATTACTTTCCTTATCCAGTAACTAAGTCTTTTATAAAAACACAACTATTATTATGACTCTTACTTATTAATGTTTGAAGTATAATAACTTTGAGTGGACTACTCAGATGATTTGAAGCCTTTAAAATAGAATTGCTGTGAAAGCCGGACATTAACTGGTTATTAAGATTATATATGAATGTTTAAGGTCCTTAAAAATTTAAAACCGTATGACACAAATAATAAACCAAACCACTTGCTAAGTGGTGAGAACTCTAATAACTCGGTGGTGTCAGACTTATGTGTCCTTGTGATCATTTAAATGCTGCATCTAATGCATTAAACCGAAATCCACATCCCTGGTATTAATAACAAGTAGGAATGCACTCATTTTCTACATCATACTGTTTTATGACAGATGTTTAATTTGGGTATTTTGCAACTTTCTTCTTTGAATAACATAATCAGTTTGTATTTTGATGCCCTGATAGAGAACAGAGAAAAGCTTACAGATCCATGATTTAGGTTATTCAACACTATTTTTTATTACATATCAATTTAAAATAAGTTGTACAAAATTAATAAGTTCAAATAGTTACATTTTTATGTTCTCCTAAATCAATCATACTCTTAAAATAAACAGTTTTACAGTTTTTGATTAGGTTGGTATAGACATTTTACTAGAGAAAGGACAAAATATACACACTTAAAATATTTCTTTACTTGTATTACCCAAGAGAAGTAATTAGAGGTCTAATGATACATCTTGCAAAAAAGAGACCTTAAATCGAATTGTGACTTGTATCGTTACAACTCTAAAAAATACATAAACACAGTTAAAATCCTTTTATATATTACAGTGACTCAATGATTCTATTTTTTTTATTTGTTTACTAGACTATATATTACACTTGCTACTGTTTTTCTATTATCTACTGTACATTTTTCAACATTCATTCTAAACATTGAAATTATATATATTTTTTATTAGCATTATGTAAAAATAATATCAAAAACTACTGAAAAAAGATTTCTCATAGAATCCTTCAAAAATAAAAAAATAAATGGAGTCACTATTAGTCAGCCTATTTTAGTTGTCCTGTAAATCTTCTGCTTGTCCCCTGACACTCCTAGAGGTTTCTACTGGATTGTTGGAGAAGCACAAAACACACATAACATTCCTGTACTTCTGCCTGACCTGGAAATGGATGAAGAGAGACCAAATTGTTTAAATTTGAGGCATCCTACAATGTGGGGTATCAAATGTAAAAAACACACATTAGATAAAGAGTCATGTAAAGTAACATGTTTAAGGCAATGGCTGACCTCTTGGTTGAAGAGACAGTGGATGAGGAAGATGAAGGTACCCTGCTGGGAGTTGAGGAACCGGAAGGCATGATATAAAGCTCCGTTCTTGCTGGGAATGTACAGGAATATCAAGTAGCAAACAAGAATGATAAACTGAGTCAGGCTCCTGAGCATCAGGCATATGATCAGGTTCTTCGCATCAGAGGAACTCAGGTGCAAAATGTCATTCTTTAGGCATTTAAGAGTGAAGATCATGATGATAATTCCATAGGGGACTAGATTTAACTGCAAAAACAAATGAAATTAAGATACAGTGGTATTTCACCTTTGAGAGACATTAACCTCTCTAGATTCCATATTTGTTAAAAGCCTCTGTAAAATGGTTTAAAAGCTACTTACTGAAACAGTTAAAATAAGAGGAGCAGCAAAAATGAAAAAACTATTGTCATCATTTAACCAGCATCTATATAGAGAAAAACATAATGTGCGTTAATTTACAAAAAATAAAATACTGTAAGTAATTAACACTGTATATGTTCCTGATATCCAAGTGATATCTGTCCAACATGGTGCTGCTATGTTCAGATGGAATCCTGATTGCTCTGTCTAGACTGTGCTCTTAATTACTAACATTAAAGGCATATTAACCTTTTTTTATGAAAGTTTATCTGAGATACTCTTGTCAGGAATGGCAGGCAAGTGCCCAAATGCGGGACACATCAGATTTCAAATTAAAAGTCTTTAATATGAGCTGGCTTAAAACAGGGGAGGCACAGTTCAATATTACAGGCAGTCCAATAGTCAAAAACACAGGCAAACAGGGCAATGCAGGGCAGACGACAAAGACAAAGTCAGAGGGTGATAAACAGTCCAAAATTCCAAAACCAAAAACAGAGCAGTACAGGGCAGGCAGGAAACACTAACAAGAAAAACCAGGCAGAAGTATCATAGGGCAGGCAGAATCATGGACCAGGAACAGGCAGAGACAAAAACCAGGCATAACATAACATAAAATGGCTGCCGCCCCAGAGGTGAAAATCCAAGACTCAGGGAATGCACTGACAACTCTATGCCATGAAGGGGGAAAATAACCACCTAAGAGCTCCCTAGAGGTGAGGGACGAAGGAAAGGAGAGGGAAGCATGCTGAGATCTTTATCAGGCCCAGGAGAAGAGCACAAAGTCTTTCCTAACCCTGGATTCTGCTCACTACTGTCCAATAATTTGAGAACTTGATGGAGAACCTTAGAGGCAGGATGACCTCAGACAAGTCAAGCTGAACTTCTATTAACATGTCCAAGTAGAGGTCCAACAACACTGTACCATTAGTACTCTCAGTTTAAAAATGGTGCAAAAACAAACTTGCTACCAGCTTTCTGTAAATTGGATGAGTCTACCATTGTCCTTTCATAGAAATATAAACAAGGACTCATGCAGGAATCTCCAGAGAGAAGGGTGGTGAAGAACTGGACCACTTAATCAGAAGCTGCATACCCGGAATACCCGGAATACACTTTGAGGGTAAACACTCTTGCATTAGATATTTTTGTTGGTTATGAGGTATGATCACTGTCTTGGAGAACAAGGTTCAGAAGGCAAAGGCAGTTCTGGTTATGTTCTGAGATCCTGTGCTGATCACCTTGCTACAGTAGCTTGTTCACCAAAGAGCACCAAAGATTCCACCTGCCCTGTTAAATGTATGTTCAGCCTTAAGCGATCAGGCAAGAGCTTCTGTAGACTGATGACTAAAGCAGAGAGAAGCTCAGAAAAAGCTTCTTCCCTCAGGCCATCAGACTCCTCAACACAGACATGTCTGTCTAACACAGATCCCTTAGGATTCCATAAAGTCTTATTTACTCACTGTCCTTCTGCACACTGCACATTTTCTTTGAGTTTCAGGTAACTCCCAAGCATGCTTGGTACATTACTTTCCATTTTTTTAATGTTCTGCACATTCTGCACAGTTACCGCAATATTAAGTTTCTTCAAAACAAATAATTTCTTGTTTTCATTTGTCATAGCAGCTAACTGTTCTTCTCTAAATGTCAGAAAACTTGACACTGGTCAATCGTTCTATACATGTTAAAGACTTGTCTGCTTACAGAAGTATTTACCATATCCAGGATTTAAAATTATTTTTTACTTAAAAAAAAAAACAATTAATGTGGACCATTAAGGCATGCTAAATGAGCTGTTATCATAACGGTTATTAAAAGGATGTATTAATATATGGATTTATTATATACTGGCTGTTTGCAGCTACACTTCTGTCAGGCTGCTTTTACAGAAAAGTCTGTTATGAGAATTCAACAATTCTATGATATAAAAAGTTTCAAATTCAATGAAGCATCATTATAGTGGAAATAGATTATGCTGAATTCAGACTCACTCGTCATCAATGTAATCCTTAGGAAAGCGAACACCAGATATGCCCAGTACTCCCAATGGAATAAGATATCCAATCACAATTAACCATTTCCAGCTAAACACTTGCTCTGAGATTGATGTGATATTAGAAAGGTTCTTCATAAAGTTGTAGAGCAGCATAGCTTCAAGGAACATCCACACAAACACAGACATTAAAAAATACCACTGGAATCCAGCCAGAACTGCACGCAGTTGCTAGAGAGAGAGAGAGAGAGAGAGAGAGAGAGAGAGAGAGAGAGAGAGAGAGAGAGAGAGAGAGAGAGAGAGAGAGAGAAGGGAAACATTTCAGAACAGACAGCTGGTAAAAACATAATTAAAAGGAGAGTGACACAAGTGCATACATTTTATTAAGTTTATACAGTACATAAATCAGTTAAAAACACATACAGGCAGAAACTAACTGGAATAATCCACCATCAGACACTAGAGAAACTGATAATTGTTGAAACTATAATTACACAAAGTAATCAACAATTTGGCTGAAAACTAATGAGAACAATCAGAAAAGGTCTGATCAGGTCATGTCTGATCAAGTGGAGGTTAAGGTAAAGTCTGATCAAGTGGAGTTACTACTAGAAGTGGTCCTTATCACCAATACATGTTTCTTCACCATACTGTTGCCACAAATTTGGAAGCATGCACTGTTCACCATTGGATGAATTGGAACACCAACTCTGACCACTTATCCAACGTTTCTCCCTAATCACCACTCTCACTTATGATCTTCTGGCGTAATAGCTGCGATAATAGCCATGGTTTAAAAGACTTGATGTATTATGGGTTGTTGTCAAATGTCTGCATACTTTAGGCAATACAGTGTATAAACAGACCTTTCTTAACCAGCCTTTGTTTTTCTTATGCAAGTTAATAAAACTAATGCAGCCTGATATGTTCCCAAGAAACCACCAAGCATAAACTCCCGTTACATATAGTTACAATTTTACCTTTTATTGGTACATTGCTGATACTGGGTACGTATTATATATAAAAAGCACTATTCGGACGGGATTAGTTCTATGTCGGGACGTGGGGGTAAAGTAATTATTACCAGAGCTTCTCTGTGATTTTAGTCCCGTCCGAATGTGCCATCTCTGTAATCATTACAGACCATGTCAGTAAAGATTACGGCGACGTTTACCTTCTCTAAAAAGGTCCGGAAAAATTACCTCAGGTAATACTACTCCCGTCCGAATAGACCCGCTGTAAATATGTACGGTAAAATTCCGTCATTTCCTGTTTAAAATTAGTTTTTGGCACGTTTTTCAAGCATGGAGGCGCCAAGTTGTCTGTTTGCGCATGTGATAACGGGAAGCGACGTCATACGCACATGACGACATGGAGGTTACTGTGGTGCGTAAAGCGAGTTACCCCTCCCACTTCTGCTAGTTTTACTAAGATGTCTTGTCCCGTGCGAATTGACCAATTAATATTACAGACGTCCTGAGGTAAAATTGCATTACTCCACGTCCCCACGTAGAACTAATCCCGTCCGAATAGTGCTAACGTCATGAAGGTCTTCTTGCAGAAAACCTGTATTAGTATGAGTACATACACCTGTGATTTGTAAATACACTACTGTCAGAGTAACTGTTATAGAAATCTAATTGCCATTTTCTGACCAGAATTTCAGAATACAAAATTCAGCAGTTTGGGAAATGTGCATGTGATAAAACTCACCAGAGATTGAATGTTGGCCAGGAAAAGAGTTTTGATCAGACTGAGAAAGTGAAACAGCAGAAGGTTTATGCATAGGTTTATCAGGGCTGCATTGGTCACTGGGTTCCGGGAATAAAGGGATAATGTCACTATAGACAAGCTCAGAAATACGAGTCCCACTATTATAGCCACTGCAATCAGCGTGTTTATGACACGGTCACTCTGAAAAAGAAACAGTACAGTGCTGAAAATGAAAGAACTGGACTTGGTGTTTCAATGCTTTTAGAGCACACTAGTGCTGCTATACATTTTGTGAATCATTCATCCTCGTCTGAGTCCTAAAACAAGATGAAGCAAACTCAAGTAAACAAATTATGCAAATCATATTTTTTTTAGCATTTATATATTTAGTAAATTTAAATATCTTTGTCAGACAAAGTATGTGGACCTCTAGGTGTATGAGTTAATTTAAAGGGATAATAGATATCAGGTGTGTCAACGAAGCAGATAGTAACCAACATTTAGCAGTTTAGCAAACCATCCAATGTTTCAAGAACATAAACATGAGTATTCATTATCACTGTCTGGTCTTCACCACAGAGCTGTACATATGTGTGGCATGCCTCAAAGCAGATTCCCGAGGACCTCAGAAAAGGGGGTTTTAAATGATTACCAGGCTGGAAAAGGTTACATTTCTAAAACCATGCCAGAACACACCATACCACTGTGAGACAGACTGGGTACAAAAACAGCAAATTCAGCAGCACTGTTACTCTCCAAAGGTGTAGCAGGGAAACATGAATGGATCTACAGACCAGAAATGTCACCTATCAGACAAACGCTGACCAAAAATGCTTTGCATTGCAGGATAACAAGGAGGAAACCAATATGATGTATGATATATTTATTGCAGTGTAAATGCTGGTTTGTTTAAAATGAATTGTCAGCAACATCTTTACTATAGTGAATATATCAATACAAAATGTTCTAAAGGAAGGATCCTCTGTTAAGTCCGGCGCGTGTCTTGCGTGTCTAGTTGTCAAAATATACATAATATTTGGACGTAACACCTCATTCAAAATAAATGAGCTCTGATCCTCAAGCAATCCTGACTACTTGGGTTATGAACACACTCATTTGAAAGCTACTAATTTTTTTTTTTTTTTTGTAGCAAACAGTAATCTCTTACCCTGCATGGGTCAGTCTGCATGATGAGAGCAAAGGTAGACAAGTGGCTATAAGAGCACACTGTGTGAGTTGTATTAGTCTGTATGAAGCTGTAGCCTTCTTCCTGCCACATTGTTTTATTCCAATACACACAAGAGAGAATGCCTTCAGGGTCAAACTCCTAGGCAGTATAGAAAGGAGAATAACTATCATGAAAACTCATCATTGAAAATTCTCATGAATTAACATTTTGTTTAAAAAACACTTAACGTACATTAATGTATTTAAAGGTGATATTGATTGGTTTGGTGAGGGTTCTGTTAGCGGTTTTGGGAAGTGAAACAGACACCACATTGGACATCATGGTTTTAACTGTCTTTGTTATTTTGTTAAAGAGAGTAGGATTTAAGAGTTGGTTTGTCATGTTGGTATAACTTATGAAAGCCACTGCAGCTGATCCTGAAATTACAGTAAAATTCAATAAGTACATTATAAATGTGAAAAGAAAAAACAGGTAAGATCTTGTCAGGTGTTCAATGTTAATAGATCAGGTGGTTTTATCCTGAATGTGTGTGTGTATATATATATAAAGACAGGGAGAAAGAGATGACAAACATACCATTGCTGTTTTCTGAAATCTCAACAAGATCCAAATTTATAGAAGTGTTTTTTGTACCGAGTTTAGGATTTTCACTCAATGAAACATCCGATCCAGTCATCACAAATACTTGAACCACTAGAAACATATAACACCGATGTTTTTGTTGGCATCACAAATAAAATTGTACACTCACAATGTTTAAAAATAAATGTAAACAAATTTTGCACTTGAAATGCAGCTCTATCAAAGAACATTTAGAGGGCATCAGGAGAGTATTTACTGTGCTTCACTTTTTCTACATCTTATTTAAGCCTTAAAAATTAAAAACCTGCCCAAGTTTTTGAATACCACACAGCTGCTTCTCTCTTGTGCTGCGATCCCTCCACTGGCTTCCTGTCGCTGCACACATCAGATTCAAAACACTGATGCTAGCCAAAAATGGAGCAGCTCCCTCTTACCTCAAAGCCCTTATCACTCTTCACACTGCACCTCACACCCTCAGATCTACAGCACTGCTCCACTGGTCCCACCATCTCTCAGGGTAAGAGGTAAGTTTACTACAAGACTCTTTTCTGTTCTGACACCGAGGTGGTGAAATGAATTTCCCCAGGGGTCCGGACAGCTGAGGCACTGATTATTTTCACAAAACAGTTGAAGACCTACTTCTTTATGAAACACTTCAACTAGCACTTTCAACAGTGTTTTATACTCTTGTTATCTTAAGACAGAACCAGAGTTGATGTAGAAACTTAAAAGCACTTTTGTACGTCGCTCTGGATAGGAACATCTGCCAAATGCTGTGAATGTGAATGTAAATACTGAAGCACTGTGAATACTTTCCTGATGCACTGTTTGTGGGAATGTGTATGTGTTCTACATTCTGTTCACTGCTTTTGTACCTAAATCTTGGACAGACAAGCTGATGTTGATGGGAGGATTTCTTTTTCTCACCAGTGTAGACACCAGTTTCTCAGTTACATTCAATAAAACATATCCATAGGATGCGAGATTTTGATCAGAAACACTGTCTGTCATACGAGTCGTGAGATTCATTACAATGTTCAAATAATTTTTCACCATCTATTCAGTAAGAAGAGAGACACCAATGAGCACATGCACACTATATGGCTAAAAGTATTTGACCATGTGAACTTCATTTGACCCACTGGACCCTAGAATATCTTATGTACAATGTATATGTAGAATTAAGCTTTCCCTTCACTGGAACTATAGGTCTAAGCCTAGACCTGTTCCAGTATGAAAGTTTTGCACTAAGCAATGTTTATGCGGTGATGTTTTGGTTGGTGTGGCTAAATATTTCTGGCCTTTACAAAGACCATACCTAAACCCTGTTGATGACTTTTGTTGTGAATTGGGATGCAGTATAGGGCAACTAGATCCTAGCTATTTTTGGTCAAATCAACATACTTTTTGCCATATAATGTACAATTCAATTCAAATTAGCATCTTGTCCAAATACTTTACATGAATACAGGAAATAACAGGACAATTGGCTTACCTCTTGTGGTAATTCTTCAGGTGTGTAAGCAGTAATTTGATACAGGAAGTTCTTTGCACATGGTCCTATCACAAAACGCTAGATAGAAATAATTTCTGTAAAAACTATTTTGCCATTGGTGTAAATTTTTAAAGAGGTTTAGCAGTTTGTTCTTACCCACTTTGTACATGTACATTTTTTGCCTGCATCTTATGTTTATTATATTTGATTATAATTGCATTATTTAAAGGCATCACTTCTTGCAGTAGCACACAGTGTCTATAGAAAATCATCATATCTCTTTGAAATAGTTACTTTATTTGTTGGTAATCCTTGAATCAATACCATTAAAAAACCCTTTTCTAGCTGTATTTACCAATTTTGTCTTACATCAAACTAGGGATAGTAAAAGGCGACAGATCTGAAAATTAATAAAAAACAGAAAAAGTAGAATATTAGGGTTGCAAAGTCTCCAAACCCCTGATTTAATACTTCATAGAGCCAACTTTTGCTTCTTCACCTTTTGCATCTTTTGGATAGGTCTGTACTACCCTCACACACCTAGATTGGGGAATATTTGCCCATTTTTCCTTGCAGAATTGCTCAAGTTCAGCCCTTGTCTCTTCCTGCCTGCTTCTGCACACCTGTTCCTCATGTTTCTGATCATCTTGTCTATTTATTTCAGCCACGTTGCCTTGTGCAGCGTGGAATCCTATGCTGTCTACTGTTTTGTCCTGTCGCCAGTCTGTGTTCATGTTTTGTGTTTTTTAAGTTAATAAATCCCTGTTTTTGTTAAGCTTCCTGCATTTGGGTCCGTTTTTATCCTACGTACTGACACAAATTCTGTGTCTCCATCCGCAGACTTTCTATCGGATTTAAGTCAGGGCTCTGACTTAGCTACTTGTTTACATTCAGCCTTCCTATACTTAAGCCACTGTGTTGTTCATCTGACAGTATGTTTAGGAACATTGTGGTGTTGGAAGGCTTACGACCTGCCCATCTTCAGCTGTCTAGCAGACGGATGCAGGTTTTCCTCGAGAATTTGCATGTACTTGGCAGCATCCATTTTCTCTTCATTCCTGACCAATCACTCACAACATATTGCTGTCACCACCATGCTTCACAGTAGGTATGGTGTATTTTGGGTGGTGTGCTGTGCTTGTTTTCACTTAATATAGTGCTTGGAGATCAGTCCTAAAAGATCAATTTTGGTCTCATCAGACCATAGCACCTTTGCCAGATGGCATCAGAGACTTTCAGGTATGTTATTGCATAGCAAAGCATTTTAGCACTGCAGGAAAGGCGACCTTCTTGCCACCCTGCTATACAGGCCAGCTTTGTGTAAATCTTGTGAGATTGTTGTCACATTCACAGACTGACCAGTCTCAGCCAAAAAGCCTTGTAGTCTTTCAAAGTTGCCTTTGGCCTATTTTTAGCTTCTCTGATCAATATTCTTTCTAGCCTGATCTAGGCAATATGTTGGTGGTACCATATGCTTATCACTTGTTAATGATGCTCTGAACAGAACTAAAACCTTCAAAATATTTTTTGTCGCCTTGTCCTAACTTACAACTTAGCCCTGATGCCTTTTGAGGACTTTCCCAACCATAGTGAGTTATTTGCAATACCAACCACTACAAGCAGTGGGATCTTCACGAAATGAAGGCGCTTGAGCTGGAAGTTGAGCTGGAACGTAATGCAAGCTAGGAGCAGTGATTTGCCAAACCTTCCTTATTACAGTCGCACACATTTCTTCTGATTTTATTTTGTAGTAACGAGTAACGAAGATGCTTAGTGGAAATATAGGGGAGTAAAAGTTTACATTTTATCTACGAAATGTAGTGGAGTAAAAGTGAAAGTTTACATAAGTTTAAAGTAAAGTACATTCATTCATTCATTCATTCATTCATTCATTCATTCATTCATTATATACCGCTTATCCAAACTATTCTCGGGTCACGGGGAGCCTATCTCAGGCATTATCGGGCATCAAGGCAGGATACACCCTGGACAGAGTGCCAACCCATCGCAGGGCACACACACACTCTCACTCACTCACTCACACACACACACACACACACACACACACACACACACACACACACACACACACACACACACTACGGACAATTTTCCAGAGATGCCAATCAACCTACCATGCATGTCTTTGGACCGGGGGAGGAAACCGGAGTTCCCAGAGGAAACCCAGAGGCACGGGGAGAACATGCAAACTCCACACACACAAGGCGGAGGCGGGAATCGAAACCCAAACCCTGGATGTGTGAGGTGAACGTGCTAACCACTAAGCCACCATGCCCCCCGAAGTAAAGTACAGATACGTGAAATTTCTACTTAAGTACAGTAACAAAGTATTTGTACTCTGTTACATTACGACACTGTATTTCACTAATTAATTTTTAGTGATCCTTTAGAATGTTTTCAAATGTTATTTTTACTTTGATGATAAGTTATATAATATGTACATACAACTAAAAAAAGTTTGGCAAATAATTTTATTTACCAGGGTGTAATGTGTCAAAAGGTAAAGATATTTATAGGGTATGATGATTTCTATAGGCACTATGTATTATTGCCACTCATTTTATAAATGGTCAAGAATACCTTTGTTGTTAAAAAAGATAAACCCTAACGAAGACCAAAAAGCTGTCTAGGAAAGAAATTCAAAGCATTTAAATGGAAAAAAAAGAAAAGAGGTAAAATTGGATCAGAACCAGTGCACAAGCATTGGACATAGTCAATACAACAATTTGTATGAATATCTTGAAAACAAAGCAACCAGACATCAAACAGAAGTCCAGATTGGAATTCCAAACCAAGTCAGTCACATTTTCTAATAATTTTGATGACTTGAAAAATGGTTGGGTTAAAAACAAAGGTGTCATGTTCTAAGTTGTATATAGTAATATGCAGATCATGTCATATGTATCTATTAATATTATATATTATTAATATTAACCCAAATGTTTTCAGTGCATATAGAAAAGTAAGGTCTTGCTGTTAAAATAGGAGACTACATGTAGAATAGGCATATACAGTACAGGTCCCTTACCATGCATGGGTCAGTCTGCATGACGAGAGTGACGGTAGCCAGATGATCACACGAGCATACAGAGTGACTGCTGTTTGTTTCTGTTAGATTACAGTACTTTCCATCCCATGTGTTTTGATCCCAGTACATACAGGTGAGTATATTGTTGGGTGCTAACTCCTATCCAGAAGAAAAGAAAGAAACATTAAACAAGCTGAAAACATCACTAGCATCTTATAATGGGGAGAACATGAAAAAAACATAAGCCATTAAACTGAGCTCTGGGCCACAATACCACCACCCCAACCAAAAATGCCAATGATTATTAGTTATAGCAAACTTTGAAGAGCAAGTGACTTACTTTCATGTGCTTCAGAGTGAAGTTCACAGGTTCTGTCAGCTTTGGGTTAGGGTTTTTGGGAAGCGTTGCAGACACCACTACAGACATAATTGTTTTATCTGTGTCTGTAAATGTGTTGAAGCTAGGCTCTAGGATGTCTTCCATATTGGTGTAGCTCACAAAGGCAACAGCAGCTACAATATATTTTATTTAATGTATAAAATATCAATACAGTATATTAACAGAGAAGTCTTTTTGAAACAATTTTTGAGTTGGTCCCAAAGTTCCCCAAGACTTTGAACAACAAACTTAATATTCTTAATCCTCGGCACAGCTACCTCCACACTGTAAATTCCTATCTGTCTCCGTAAAACAAAAGTGTCATACTGCCACTTTATTTATCCCATATCTGATCTACCTTCTGTTTATTTATCTGCACTCCTTTAAAACTTGGCACATTATATTTTATACTTAGCAGACAACATGTACTAAATGCTTGGATGTAGGTGGTCTACATCTTTAATAATGTTATTTTAATTGAATTAAGATGTAAGAGTTAGTACTATACCGTGTTCTTTCATTAAATTCCCAGTTAGATTGATATCCAAGGTGGCATTGGTTGTGATGAGTGTAGGGATTTTGCTAAAGTTGACACAAGCTCCTACCATGAACACTTGAACCTCTGGAGAGAAATAAATCAGGAGTGATGATTATTTGTGTTCAAACTGCTAATAAGCTAAAGTAAGAAGGAAATGATCTGTATAAAGAAACAATAATGACATTGTGTAAGATTGTGTAAGCAGCTGTACCCAAAGTTTGGAGAGAGATGCTAATTGTAGAATTGTCGGTACATGGTCTGTGCTCCAGTGCGGATGCTAGTTTCTCAGTGACAATCATTAATACATTTCCATAAGAGTTTTGCTTCGATTGGTTCATAACATGATTTGTTAGATTTGTTATTGTTCTCAGATATTTTTCCACGGTCTAGCAGACAGACAAAGAGGTTTCCGTTAGAATTATGAAAGCACTTGTTAGCAGTTTCGAAATTCCAGGAGCATGATTGTATTACCTCTTGTTGTAAGACTTGGGGTATGTTATTCTGGATTTGATTCAGGAAGTCCTTTGCACACTTTAGTGTCAAATTAACCTAAACAATAGTTAATTTTGTGAGCTCTCTTATGTCATTATTACATATACTATATATGGCATAAAGGATACTCTGCTAACAATTTAGTGGAATGGCTAAAGGGTAGAGGTGTAAAATCTGAGTTGGGAAGAAAGAGAAATGCATTAAGTTGAAGACAAACTGGATGTTGGATAGCGTGACCCAATACCAAGTAAGTAATCCCAAATGGTCAGGTCCCTAAAATGGGCTGAAAAAGTCAGCAGTTTATATTCAACCAAATCTTCCTCTGCTCAGCTTGATGATTTTTGCTCAACTCCTCACAGACAACAAGAGCTTAAATTGAATTATACATATATAGGTATCTTACCTGGCATGGGCCAATCTGACTGATAAGAGCAAATGGGATGAGGCGCTTACAAGAGCACATGCTCCAAGTATCTGTGGTTTTAGTGAGGAAACACGTGTCCCACGAATTTGTCTCCCAGTCCATACAGGAGAGAAATGCCTCACTTTCCTTCGTCTAGACACCAGAGAAGAAAGGAAAAGATAACAGTCGGGAAATGTATTATTAAGATCATTATGGATAGCAAAAATTATTATTTATGGAAAAAAGAACATCAAATAAATCAGAATTATAACTGCAATGTGAGTTAGTTTGAAGTTGACTGGTTGGATGAGATTTTGGTTGCTGACTGCCAGAAGTACTGCTGACACCACAGTGGACATCAGGGTGGTTTTCGCTGTGTTGGTAACTGTGTTGAAGAAGCTGGGTTTCAGGATGTCTTCCACATTACTGTAGCTCATAAAGGCTACTGCAGTTGTTCCTGAAATTAACATAAATATAATGACTTTTTTCCTTTTTAGAAATTCACATGCTGCAGATTTTATATATCAAAAGAGGCTTTCTGAACATATGGAACTCTGAATACTTATAATGTTTAAGCCTGGGATGGAAATTCTTTATGCAGAAAAAACTTCTTTATGCAGACAAAACTTATTTTGTTTTTTTATATTGTTTTTGGTCTTTTTTCTCACCAAAATAGAAATGATGTATGATACAAATGTATCCACGATTCTGCCTCTACTCTTCTGTCTCTACTCTGTCACTACTCTTTTGCCTCTACTCTTCTGTCTCTACTCTGCCTCTACTCTTCTGCTTCTACTCTTCTGTCTATACTTTTCTGCCTCTAGACTTCTGCCTTTACTCTTCTGTCTCTACTCTTCTGTCACTACTCTGCCTCTACTCTTCTGTCACTGCTCTGCCTCTACTCTTCTGCTTCTACTCTTCTGTCTATACGTTTCTGCCTCTACTCTGCCTCTACACTTCTGCCTTTACTCTTCTGCCTCTACTCTTCTGTCACTGCTCTGCCTCTACTCTTCTGTCGCTGCTCTGCCTCTACTCTTCTGCCTCTAGTCTGTCACTACTCTTCTGCCTCTACTCTTCTGTCACTACTCTGTCTCTACTCTTTTGCCTCTACTCTTCTGTCTCTACTCTGCCTCTACTCTTCTGTCTCTACTCTTCTGCTTCTACTCTCCTGTCTCTACTCTGTCTCTACTCTTCTGTCTCTACTTTTCTGCCTCTACACTTCTGGCACTACTCTTCCTCTACTCTTCTGCCTCTACTCTTCTGCCACTACTCTTCTGTCGCTGTCTTCTGCCTCTACTCTGCCTCTACTCTTCTGTAAGATTGTTTCTGCTCTGAGGTGTTCTTTTTTCCTGTGGATTAAATATATTTTTCATTTTTATTACTATTATTATTGGGGTTAAGCATATATTTGATCAATTAATTTCGCACATTAAACTACATTGTGCTCTTAATGCTAACACAAACAAAGCTAATCTTTTATGTATATTTTATGTAGTTTTTTCTGTATACCCTTTAGCTAGTTTTCATTTCTAACAATGGTTTTGTCAAGACCATTATGAAAGAGCTTCTGCTTTTTTATTAGGTGGTTTTGTTCTATGATATAAAAAATATATAAAAAGGTCATTACTGTACCATAATTATCCTGGGGAAGCGTGTTAATATCAGTAACCACAGAGACATTGGTGAGCTCAATGGTGCTGTACAAGTTTTGTGTTTTCCTCACAAATACTTCACCCTCTGGAAAGATATAAATCAACGCTCTGTTCAGATACTAACCCAATGACTACTGACCCCAAACCATACCAACATGTTATACAAATGAAGCTGTAGTGTTCTTACACTACTTACTTAAATTTTGGAAAGAGAATGGAATTATTTTTTGCTCTGTTTTTTTCTTCACCACTGTGGACACCAGTTTCTTATGGACATCCAACACAGATTTTCCAAAGTTTTCTGGATAATTTTGATGAGGATAAGCGTTCATCACACGAGTTATGAGATCCATTGTTATGTTCAGGTAACTTTTCATGTCCTATACAGCAGCCAGAGAAACACCATTTTTTCCAATATTCATCATTACTAATGGAAAACAAATCTTATACTAATACTGGGAAAAAAAACTTTAAATGAATGAATCAATAACATTCAGTATCATGTTCTTTAATGAAATGATCCTGATTAACTCCAAATAATCAGCTGATTCTGTAGGATCTTCTTCCAATCATATCCATAGGTTTATTTAAGAATTAATTATTATTCTGTTATTCTATTTTATTATTTTTTTTAACAACACATAAAGCCATTTATAATATGTATGCATTGTATATTCACAATATATAAATAAGACCAAATATGCATCACCTCTTCATTTATTTGTTCTGCATTATTTGTGGTGAAGTTAATATAATCCAAGCATTTTGTTACACACTCTTTTGTGGTATTAGCCTAGATTAATAAAAAATAATAAAAAAGATTATTTCTGCAGACAGTGAATTGATTAATACTTTCTTTTATTTCATCTATTTACTTTTTAATCATTTATTATTATTATTATTATTATTATTTATTTATTTATTTATTTATTTATTTAAATTATTTAATCAAATAAAAAACCAAATTAAAATATGATAGACTGAGGTATTTCGTCCCAGTCGTAACTGCAGGACTCAAACTTACCTGACAAATTTCAAGCAATTTCAAATTGTCATCTGTGGAAAAAGGCATTACTCAGTGTTTTACATGTACACAATTATACTCCTGTACATTCTCTGAAGTCAAGCTTTATTTGCTTATCATATTGCCATGACAAGTCAAATAAATTCATTAAATAAATCTATTCATTAAATCAGCATTGTTTAAGCTGTAGACTCAATAAATTTTGGATTTAAGATTAAAAGATAAATATGAGAAGAGAGTTTACAGTTTTAGACTTAAAGGCACGGTGCACAAAGTTTAAAAAATGCTTTAGAAAACTGAGTCGGGTTGACTAAAAAAACAAACGTGTAGCCAATGAGCAGAAAGGGGCGTGTCTTGTCAATATGCTGCGGAGAGAGTGTTCAGTGCGCATGACTGACATTAGCCGAAAGTGACTGAAACATTGACATGGCGGATACCTGCCATTACCTCTGCCTCGGGTTCTAGGTGTTGAACATCGTCTTCCATGTGAAACAGAGCTAAACCTTTCACGCTACAACACACACTACTACTACAAAAACACATTTGTATTACCATAGTATTACTCATTGTGTTCATTTATTGATAAAAAATATCCCCTCGGCCAGCTGCCCAAGCAGGTTCCGCAATAATAGTTGCCTGGGTTGTGTATGTATGTGTGGGGCATAGCTATCAAAACAGGGGTGACACCCATTTGGGTTAGGGGTGTGTTTGTTTTGGTGATTTCAAATGTCAACACTGGCTTTCAAACAATGTACAGCCCACCTTTAATTTCCTGATATTTATATGTAGGTGTGTTAATTGACAAAAGATCATAGCACATTTTGTATCAGAAAACTCAATTTCTGAGCAAGCAAAAATATTGGGAAAATAAACAGCTATGAAACTCTTCTTAGTTTTAGCCTTTGGTTTCACCTGTGAAGACTGCATCTGTTGTTAAAAAGGTTAAGCTTCCATAAATATAAGAGAGCTGTCTATGGGAGAAAAGATGGAAAATCTATCAGATGCATGTCCTGATGAAGAAAGGAAGCACTTATGTACTGAGCAACAGACACCAAACTGAGAAGAAAAAAACTTTAGTGGGTGAGATCACCAACACCCTCCGCATGACACATCATGAAATAGAGCAGAAACATCAAGGCCACACCACAAGACGTAATCCACTCATCAGCAGATCCAGAAGATCATGGTCCGTATTGTAACATACAATATGTAACATACAAAGCTATAAGCATTTTTATAGCTTAATAAAGCTTTTTAAGGGGTAAAAGCAATGACCATGTACAGTAAGAGACACCAGACCTTAATGATATTCAGAAATGATTTTAGGCTTGAATGTAAGATCCGCTCCTGCAGACATAACATTTACCGTCATTTACGGGAAACAAAGTGCTGCAACATGTCGATGTTTGTAAGACATGTTTGTAAGAATTATCTCATAGAGCTCCTAATCTAGCTTAAACTAGGAATCTTATCTTAGAGCAACAATGAACAAAGAAAATGCAACAATCTTTATCTGAGAGAGGACACAGGGCTAAACCTGTTACTACTGTAGGTATGACGCATTCTTTTGAAGACTGTCCAATAAAAAAAAATAGAAGCACTTGTAAAATCTGGTCTATTATAAGCCTTGACTTTGTCTCTGTGTTAAGATATTTGGGTCTATATCGTGTAGGGATTACGTTCGTGACAGATCATATTACATGTTATAGGTATAATAAATGTAAATATAAATATCACCAATACAGCACAGAACTGTATTGCTGCAGCAATAGCATTTAGAGATACACTAAAATCTCTGAAATTCTAGTGGCAGAAATGTTATAATTTGGCACTATGACATTTCTGCGCTGTGTCTGAGATGTTATCTCTAATATAATTGGTGACAAAAATAATCCCTACACGATCTACTCTGTATCATATTATAATGCTGCTAATGATCCAAAACATTGTGAAATGGGGCTGCGGTCATGCCATGTCATGTCATGACTTGTGCTTGTGCTTCCATGGCTGCTTCTGCAACTAGGGTCACTAATTATTAATGATGGTGCTCATGGTAGCAGAATAAATTTTTAAGTTTACAGGAACATTCTGTCCACATTCTGCCTGAAATTCATCCAAATTAAATCTGAGAAACTTCATCATGCAGATGAAAACCAATGATCCAGAAACACACTTCCAGCATAACAGAGGACCTTCTCGGTGCAAACAGAGCAGAATTTTAGACTGGCCAAGTCAGTCACCAGACCTTAACCCAAGTGAGCAGAATTTTAGGAGACTAAAAGGAGAAACCCAGAAAGGAGAAACCTAAAGAATACAACAGTTTGTTAGTGAACCAAATATTAAAAGTTATTTTCCTTAAGATTTATCCTTTCCTATAAGGCTAACTTATAACTGTATGGTCTAATACAAAAATATGTTTTGTGTTGTTGTTAAATGCATCCAGATACAGCAAATAAAAGCTGATATCTCTTGTCTCAAAAATATAATCCAGCAAAGATTACATACCGATCATACTGAACTGTGTGGAAGATGGAAATGGTTTGTAATATTAAACTTTCTCTGGATTATTTACCTGAATAAATAAGTAGTGCCTAGTGTCTGGTGCTTTGTCTAAAATGTAATTAATATGATGTAATACATTGTGTTTCATGAAATAATTATCAATAAATAGTGCATGGTCATTTCATTTCATTGCTCTATTTTCAATACAAATTACATTCTGCTCTTCGGCATCTTGGATGTGAATCCTGTATCTGACAGTCTTTAAAATGATTATGACCAATAATGACAGTGCTTTTCATCATCAAGAGCTCGTCTTAGTCAACAGATCTTCATCACAGTTTAGGGTTTACTTACTAGAATATGAAGCATCACATGTGATTCCTGTTAGTAACAGAACAGTGAATTCTAAAGGAGAGACAGGAAATTATTTTGTTAATAATATATGTTACACACCTCCTTTCCATACCTTCTAATGAGTCACATTTATATCTGACACTGAAATACTCACTGGTTAATAGAAGAATCATTTTCCTGTTAATTTTAGATCATGTGTCCTTAGTAGTCCATGGATGATCAGAGGAAACTTTTGTGTGGACAGAAAAAGGGAATGCGAGTGTGGCCATCCAGCGAGAACCGGATATTAAAATCCTTCTTTGCAAAATGTTATCATTTGCATTGGGCACCTAAAATGTGTGGGCATCATTGTCAGCACTGCACAAACATTGTTAATTCATTTCCTTATACATTAGATTGTACCATATGGAGGAAAAAAAAGTGAAAAAATGTATGTGGTAGCAATAACTGATTGGGGTTCAGGGGTGGGGTTAAGTGACTTTTATTTTAGCTCTACCCAACATCTCTTTAATCCAGTGCTGTTATTAATGTCTAAATTATTTCTATTCATAAAGTAGAAAATGCTGTCAGTAAAGAATTTATTCTTGGGACATCTATATCCAATCAGAGGACTTTCATACATCAATAGAAAATAATCAATAAGCTCTCTAATTTCTATTCAGAAAAAAATGATTGGTATAACAATTCATGTATAAATACATTTATTTATTATTTATTACCAGAGGTGGCAAAAGTACAAACATCCTTTACTCAAGTAGAAGTACAGATACTAATTTTTTAAGACTCCAGTAAAAATAGAAGTAGTGACTACACTCTTTTACTCAAGTTAAAGTAAAGCAGTATGGGGTCTGACATTTACTTAAGTAAAAAGTAGAGGATACTGTTTAGTGCCAAGCTGGTAACTGGACGTCATATATATATATGTATACACACACATTATGTATATATATATATATATATATATATATATATATATATATATATATATATATATATATATATATATATATATATACACATAATGTGTGTGTGTATGTATATGTATATGAATATATAATTTTGGAGTGTGCTGATGGATGATGGCAGCCACAAGAGTGTTACGAAAGGCAGGCACTGATGTAGGTGAGGTAGGGTGGAGTCAGCGTTCACATTCATCCCAAAGGTGTTCAGTAGGGATGAGATCAGAAAACAACCAAATATAGCAGGAAAGGTCAGGTGACCCAATACTTTTGGAAATATAATGTTTACCAAGTGTATCACCAAGGCCATATCCCAAACCGTAGGGAGATTCCAGCTCTGTCCTTGAAAACAACTCAAAATTATTGTGATGTTTTACAAATAACAAAATTAATGTTAATTAAATTAAGCACTTTGTGTTTTCTGGGTTGACACCAGGGGCGGTTCTAGGATTTCATCTTTAGGGGGTTTAGCCCTCAGTGAGAATTTAAAACAAGAAGAGTTCTATATTATATATTATATGACAACTCTAAGAATAGTGAAATTTCACTGCTTTTGCGTGCTTTCCGCCGATTAACGTTATAGATAGCTCTGACTGCGCTTGCACGTTGCGCGTACCTGTGCTTTTCAGTTCAAATAAAGCAGACAGCTGAAGACTACAACACACGCATGTAAAAGCAAAGTAAAAAAAAATTCGCTCTTGGATCAAACTGATAAATAATTTTAACGTAATATTTATTGTTTATTTATGAAAGTAAAAATTATACTTATAGTTTTAGGGTGGCTGAGATTACAGACAGGGGGCTGAAGCCATCCTAAAAAAGGTCTAGAACCCCCCCTGGTTGACACAATTCGCAACGCATCTCCCTCATATATGGCCATGAGTGTTGGCCATGAGTGTTCAGGAATGTCCTCATTGTTAGTTATTTTAACATCGGTGACTCCCTATGAATTAACATTAGCCATTCCTTTTGTAGGCGTGCTGCTCATTGTTAGCTCCGCGATCCTTAGTCTATGTCTGATAACCAGTAAATAATACAGTACACCAGTCACATGGTGAAAAATCCGCACAATGATAGAATGATAGGCTGGAAACAGCGCTCAATGAGAAGAAATAATACTAAAAGTAACGAGTCCGTTTTGAAAATGTAAGAAGTAAAAAGTACAGATATTTGTGTAAAAATGTAATGAGTAAAAGTAAAAAGTCCGAAAAATAAATAGTGGAGTAAAGTACTGATACCAGAAAAATTTACTTAAGTACAGTAACAAAGTATTTTTACTCTGTTACTTCCCACCTCTGTTTATTACCATCGCGTTTCTTGCAGTGACAATATCAGTGACAATAACTAATTCTGAATGTGTGGATATGGATCTGTCTTGGATCAGTAAGTTTAATCAGCACATCCAGATACTCAGGCCACCTTCTGCCAGTAGGCTGATCCAGGTCTGATGCTCACATGCCCTTTTGTAGGTGCTTATCTTGGTTGTTATTTGTCTGCAGGGACTCTATAAGGAGTCATAGTCATCAGTCTGCCAATGTCATGAAGCTAATTCTGAAGGCAGACTGATGGCTATGACTCCTTATACCAATGTCAGCCTCTCCTTGAACCGCCACCTTGTTGTGGTGGAGGTGTTTGAGTGCCTGAATGATCCTAGGAGCTATGTTGTCTGGGGCTTTCAGCCCCTGGTAGGGTCTCTCAAGGCAAATAGGTCCTGGGGTCCTTTATGAGGAACTTAAAAACAAGGTCCATGACGTCGCCCAGGCCCAGGGTTGGGGCTCGAATGCAAGTGCCTGGGGGCCGGGTCTTACCTCACGGTGCCCGGCCAGGCTCAGCCCGAAGGAGCAACGTGGGGCTGATCTCCTGTGGGCCCACCACCTGCAGGAGGAACCGTAAGGGGCCGGTGAATTGTGGATTGAGTGGCAGTCGAAGGCGGGGGCCTTGGCGACCCAAACCCCGGACACGGAATCTGGCTCTAGGAACATGGAATGTCACCTCGCTGGGGGGGAAGGAGCCCGAGCTGGTGTGGGAGGTTGAGAGATACCGACTAGAGATAGTTGGGCTCTCCTCCACACACAGCTTCTTGAGAGAGGCTGGACCCTTTACTACTCTGGAGTTGCCCACGGTGAGAGTCAGCGGGCTGGTGTGGGCTTGCCCATAGCCCCCCTCATAGCCGCCATGTATTGGAGTTCACCTCGCTGAATGAGAGAGTCGTTTCCCTGCGCCTTCGGGTCGGGGATAGGTCTCTCTGTTATTTGCGCTTACGGGCCAAATGGCAGTGTAGAGTACCCGACCTTCTGGCCGTTTCTGGGAGGGGCGCTGGAAGATGCTCATACCGGGGACTCCGTAGTTCTACTAGGGGACTTCAATGCTCACGTGGGCAGCAACAGTGACACCGGGAGGGGTGAGATTGGGAGGAACGACCGCTTTGATAAAGAGAGGAGTGGAGCTGTAAACTGATTACCAGCTGGTGGTGAGTTGGATTCGATGGCAGGGGAGGAAGTTGGGCAGACTTGGAAGACCCAAACATACTGTGAGGGTCTGCTGGGAATGTTTGTCAGAGTCTCCGGTCAGAGAGATCTTCAACTCCCACCTCTGGCAAAGCTTCATCCATATCCCAAGGGAAGTTGGAGACATTGAGTCCGAGTGGACCATGTTCTCCACCTCCATTGTCGACGCCACCTCTCGGAGCTGTGGCCGTAAGGTCTCCGGTGCCTGTCGTGGCGGCAATCCCCAAACCCGGTGGTGGACCCCGGAAGTAAGGGATGCCGTCAAGCTGAAGAAGGAGTCTTATTGAGCTTCAGCCCGGGTGGTTGCGGAGGCAGAAACTCATGTCTGGGAGGAGTTCGGTGAGGCCATGGAGAAGGACTATCGGTCGGCTTTCAAGAAATTCTGGCAAACTGGCTGGTTCCTCAGGATTGGGGAAGCAGTGTCAAGCACACACTGTTTACAGTGGGAGTCGGGATCTGGGGACATCCTCAGATGGTGGAAAGAGTACTTTGAGGATCTCCTCAACTCTACCAACATGTCTTCCACTAAGGAAGCAGAGGCAGAGGGAGTGTCTTGCTTGACACGCCTCTGCAACATTGCGTTGCGGCCGGGGACAGTGCCACTGGACTGGCAGTCTTGGGTGGTGGTCCCTCTGTTTAAGAAGGGGGACCGGAGGGTGTGTTCCAACTACAGGGGTTCACACTCCTCAGCCTCCCCGGAAAAGTCTATGCCAGGGTACTGGAGAGGAGAATTCGGCCGATAGTCGAACCTCGGATTCAGGAGGAACAATACGGTTTTCGTCCTGGTTGTGGAACGCTGGACCATCTCTATCCCCCCGCCAGGTTGCTGGAGCGTTTATGGGAGTTTGCCCAACCAGTCCACATGTGCTTTGTGAATCTGGAGAAGGCATTCAACTGTGTCCCTTGTGGCGACCTGTGGGGGGTACTCTGGGAGTATGGGGTCAGGGTCCCTATATGACCGGAGCAGGAGTTTGGTTTGCATTGCTGGCAGTAAGTCAGACTTGTTCCCGGTGCATGTTGGACTCCGGTAGGGCTGCCCTTTGTCACCGGTCCTGTTCATTACTTATATGGACAGGATTTCTAGGCACAGTCCGGGGCTGGAGGGAGTCCGGTTTGGAGACCACATGATTTCGTCTCTGCTTTTTGCAGACGATCCTGACCTGTTGGCTTCATCAAATCAAGAAATGCAGCGTGCACTCACTGGGACGGTTTGCAGCCGAGGGTGAAGCGGCGGGGGATGAGAATCAGTACCTCCGAGGCCATGGTTCTCAGCCAGACAGGTTCTCTCGGCTGGCCTGGGAACGCCTCGGTCTTCCCCCAGAAGTGCTGGACGGAGTGTCTTGGGTGAGGGAAGTCTGGAAGTCCCTGCTTAGACCGCTGCCCCCGCAACAAGGCCCCGGATAAGCGGCAGAAAATGGATGGATGGATGGAACCCATGTCAGTCTGTTATTGTAGTGGAATATACAGTATAAAATATACAGAGTACAGAGTCTGCAATGTGTACAGTTTTATATCTGCAATGTACATTATTACGTCTAAACTTATCTTTCTTGTGTTCCTTTTACAAGTCTATACGAAATCATACTTGAATAATTTACTTCAGGGATTTTGAGGTGCAGTATTTTACTAATATCATCTAACCGGTATGTTGTAGGGATCTGGTGATTTGTATTAATTTAATAATTTTATTAAACCAAAAATACATATAAAGTTTTGAATTACTGCCTAAATTTGTTGGAGAACTGCAAAAATGCTAAATTGGTTAAATTGAAACATGTGAAGCCATGTGATTTGTGTGAAAACATCAAAACTAGTTCTGTACTACTGTCACAATGAAGAGGCACAAGCAAAATGAGTATCCATGTAAAAGATTTAAAAAAAAATTTATTGAAATTCTAGTCCAACAAAGTGATGTCACAGTCCAGTATGTAAACGATACTGCAGACCACAGGTCAAAATACACAATTTTTAATAACAAGGCCAGAGAGTAATCATATAAGTAATTTAATAATACACAGCAAAGGCTCAGAATGTAAAGCAATCACTAACGACATCTTTCAGAATATCAGGTAATAAATAATAAAACGTGCTGCTTAAGTAATCAGGAATTAATCACCGGTTGTGCAAGAAGTCACACGTGCACGGGTGGAAACATCTCAAACTCCACACAGACGTAATCTGAGCTCAGGATCAAGCCGGGGTCCCAGAACTATGAGTTTCATTGCTTGAATATTTACTTGATTTTTATTTTTTTTTTTCATGCTGCAAACGGAAAAATTGTTTAAAAATAGATAACAGAATGCGATTAACAGCTCCCTTTAATATCAGAAAGGTAGCCTAGTGATTAAGGTGTTGGGCTACCAATCGGAAGGTTGTGAGTTTGATTCCTACATCCACCCAGCTGCCTTTGCTGGGCTCCTGAGCAAGGCCCGTAACCCTCAATTGCTCGATGTAAAAAAAAAAGTGAGATAAAATGTAAGTCGCTCTGGATAAGGGTGTCTGCTAAATGCTGTAAATGTAAAAGAAAGTAGAAGTTATTCTAGACGTTATATATTTGTTATACTACAGTGCTGTATAATTCTGCATTCTCATTGGTCAGAAGGTGGTGAACGGTAACTCCACTTTGTCACAATACCCTGTCACCACATTGATGCATTTGTTTTTATACATCTCTCAGTTTTGCTTTTTTATTGTATTGATTTGTGTATTCTAAAATTACGATAATGTGAAATCAGTGCTGCGTCTCTTGAGTCTCCTCAAACGCTGTAACAGTGCCAGGTTTTTTAAAGCAGCAAATATCACACAGCAACTTCTTGTACTTCTGCCTCATCTGAAAGCACAAAAAGATAACCATAGACAGCTGTATAGGTCCATTTGTTTCTGTACTTCTTGTCTAAAAAATTATTCTTTACAACTAATAAACCTTTCACTATGCCACCTTAAACCATTTCAATACGTTTTAATTTTTCTCACCAGTAAAAGCACTGAACAATATATCAATAAGGCTTTAAGTGAGACATGAAAATGACTGTTAGGTGAACACTGACCTCTTGATTGAGGAGACAGTGTACAATGAAGATAAAGGTTCCCTGCTGAGAGTTGAGGAACAGGTACACATTATAAAAAACCCCGTCCTCATTGGGGATATACAGGAATATCCAGTAACAGCCGAGGATAATAAACTGGGCCAGGCTTTTAAACATCACACGGATCATCATATCGGTCCTATCAGTGTTACTCCTCTGCAAGTTCTCATTTTTCAGCTGTTTCAGTGTGATGATCATGATGATGATGATGATGATGTAGAGAATCATGTTTGACTGCACAGAACAATAATAATACAGCTGTATAAGATACAATGGATCATAAAGTATGAGTAGAATGAAGCCACCAAGAGAGACTGATTAGATTAGGATTGATAATCGCTACCAACCCAGACTGATATACATATATTTCAGTTCTTAATTTCAGTCAGGTCCATAAATATACAGATGTTGAAATGTTATTGTTATTTTAGCTTTTGGAAACAGAATAGAAATGTTTAAGGTAATTTAATGTAATTTGGCAAACTAAAATGACCAAATTATTTTTAATAATCATTTGAGGTTAATGACCAAACCAAAGACATCACCAGACACTATCTTTCTTCCCTTTTGTGTCTTAACTATGCCTTTATTGCTGCTGTCTTCACTTCTTACCTGTTCCTGGAGTGTTGTGAAATGTTTTATATTATAGAACAAATAATCCACTCTAGTGCTTTTTCATCTAACTGCATGGTCTGTTGTATGCTATGTGGTTTGGTATTCTTTACACATTACAGCTTTTTACAGTTGCTAACAAGCATTGTTCAATACCGAAACCACATTTTCAAAACTCTTCACACAGTCAGCGAAACAGAAGTAGAATGCAGACCAAACTGTGAACCATTTTTCATTGCTTTCAGGCAACTTTTCAAAATTCAGGAACTCTTTTCCCATTCATACTCCACAACATGCAAAATACTATGTATTTTCAGCACATTTTTCTAATGCTAACACACTGCATTCAAAATGATGAAAAACACATTCAAAACAGAATGATGGCAAATTCCAAGCATTTAGTAATTATTTTAAAATATTCTCATTTTTATAGCCAAAAATTTAAAAAATTATCATTACAAGCTAATTGCAATTTAAAAAACAAAAAACAATACCATAATAGTATAGATTTACTGCGCAAGAAATTGCCATTGTGGCTATGGTAAGTGCCAAGAATGCAATAAAATTTCGGGAAATTCGGGAGAGAGTGGTGGTAGACAATGGCACTTTTGAAAATGTGAACTTTTGAATAATGTTAGCACAACAACAACTGCCAGAGTCCTAGAGAAACATAAAATAAGAATGAAGCAACTGTACACTATACCCTTTGAGAAAAACAGTGAATGCGTGAAAGAACTCCGGTATCAATATGTCCAGGTAAGATGTCTGTTCAGTAACCAAACAGGGTACATACACATGCATAATGTCAATTACTGTGAAACTGTCTGCAATTTAGAGGGTATTGGAGATGGAAGCCAGATGAACTCCATATACTTTTATCTTTGTGGATGAAACTGGATTCAACCTGGCAAAAACACGACGCAGGGGAAGAAATGTAATGGGACAGAGAGCAACTGTGGAGGTCCCAGGCCAAAGGGGAGCTAACATCATGATGTGTGCAGCAATGTCCAATGAGGGTTTGCTGTTACACAAACCACTCATTGGCCCCTACAATACAGAGGCTCGTTTTGTTTCTAAATGACCTACATATACTTGTGCCCGCAGAGAAGAGAAGCCAAAGGTCAGTATTATACCTTCCTCCATACTCCCCTTTCTTAAACCCCATAGAGGAGTTTCTATCTGTGTGGAGGTGGAAGGTGATGTTGATGAGAACTTGTGGCCAAATGCAAAAGAGAGAGAGAGCAGACTAGAACCATAACTGTAAAATAATGAACTACACATGTTGTTACAGAAAGGTGTAGAATGTATTTATTTTATTTTTTTTTATTATTATTATGTATTATTAATAATATGTATTATAATGGTTTTTTCCCCTCTTTTTTCAACTTTTGGTTATAATTTTAAGTACTATATTCATATAAAAAAAATAATTTTGATTAATTTCTGATTCACTCTTGTTACAACTGCTTTCAATAAAGTGAAATTGTATTACAGTATTGTATATGAAGAACTGATTTACTGTATGTGGAAAATCATTGAAACTTTAAAAAAGTTTCATAAATTTTGTAAGTTCATCAATTTTGTAATGCTTCCCGTTAGTGTTTTTTAGGTCAGTGTGTTGTGAATGAAATGTGTGTTGTCTGAATGAGAATTGTTGCCAGTGTTTGATGGTCTGAGTGACTTTTGTAGGTGAGATTAACTGTTTGGCACACATTCATGCTGGTAATGCAGACCGTGTGAAGAGTTTTGAAAATGTGGTTTCGGTATTGAACAATGCTTGTTAGCAACTGAAAAAACTGTAAATAAGAATAGAATTCATTTTGTATATGCTTTGCAATAAGGACATCTGTAGTACTCACTGTGACAGTGAAAAGTATAGGAATGTCAAAGATGACTTTGTCATTAGCTCCCCAGCATCTACACAGAGAAAATGTATATACAGTAGTTCATATCATACCACATATCAAGAAAATTATAATATATGGGTCATCTTAGGCATTGTCATGAAAATGAGCCACACTTCTTCCAGTCACTCTCCACACTTACTCTTGATCAAGAGGCTGTGTTTTATGAGTTACAGCACACACAATCACCACAACCAGGGGAGTGGTGTAACCAGTCAGATTTAACCATTTCCAGCTTAACCACTCTTGACGGTTCAATCTGATCTGTGATAATTTATTTACAACCTGGAAGAGCAGCACGGTTTCAATGAACATCCACACAAATGTAGAGATGAAGAAGAACCATCGGATACCATTCATGACTGCACAGGCTTGCTGAAAGAGAAGAGTAAATACTGAGGAATTGGTTTTGACCCGTAAATGTGTAAACAGAATGTAACAACACTTACCGGGGGCTGAAGATAGAGATGGAGAGGAGTTTTGAGCAGGTCAATAAGGTGAAATAGCAGGAGAGTTAAGCACAGGTTTATCAGAGCTTTGTTGGTTTCATTTGGGTTCTGCCAACAAAACTCAAATGTCAGAAGACACAAAATCAGGAAGACGATTCCCACTCCCTGAGCTATGGACATGTTCAGCACAGGGTGACAGTGCATGGACACAGTGGCTCCAAATAATGTCTAGGTTAGAAAACAGTATCAGTTAGAAAACTAATAAATGTTCTATAAAATGACTTCAGTAATTTCACTTATATATCAATCAATTAATCAATCACTTCTTCAAAAACTAAAATAACAACACACACAAAACAAGTTGCTATAAATGATAATGATTCAGACAACTGTATGGGAAAACCTGACCATCACACATACATGCTGAAATAAATAACATAACAGATTAGGTCATCACTTTGCTGTTACAATAATCCCCACTCTTCTGGAAGGCTTTCCACTAGATATAGGAGCAAGGATATGGGAATTTGTCTGTTTCACTACAATAGCATTAGTGAGGACAAGGGTGCAGGGTTGTTCTAGTTTATCCCATCTGTGTAGTACATTTCATTTTGTTGACCATTTTAATCACGGCAAATCAGGTCTGGTATTGTCATGTGGGAACAGGTTTTCCTCTTAGTTCAATTAAAAGAAAATGTAATGCTACAGCATAAAGAGATGTGTGCTACATTTCTGTGTTTGAGGAGGCACCACATATAATATTGGTGTAACAGTCAGGCATCTACTATTAGCCATATAGTGTACTTGATGGATATTATTATACAACCACGAATAACTCAAAAGAACTGTATAAGAAATGCTGGTAGGTTTGCTGTTATCTCAAGCTGTTTGTCACAACAAAACTAAAATTGTAAACTATCATTACGTATAATCTTTGTTTGCATAATCCAGATTTGATCATGTCTGATCCTTTTGCACCTTATTTCTAACCCTGATATTTCAATTTTTCTACTTTTAATAAAGGACATTGTCACAGCCTTACAGAAATATGGATGTAAAATTGAAATTAAAATGTACATTTATTGCTTTGATGGTGGCAAGTCCCAAGAAAAAAGAAATCTTTAGAAGAAAGTTATCTTCATGTAGGTGACAACAGATAGTGTTATTGTAAATCATTACTCTTCTGTAATCTATAGTACAGAGTCCAACAGTGCATATTGTATTACGGACCTCCGCCTATATCCATTGTCCAACAAAAAGTGGTACAGCTCCCAGATACTTTGACACACAGGGGTGAGCCTGGTCTCATTTGAAAGAATGAGTTTCAGAAACTAGTTTCAGATTGATTCTAGGCCTTACTGGCACAAAGTTACAGGGGTTTGAATGCAGATTTTCCTGTCCGCCTGGGTTGTTTTTCTGATAAACTGATTAATCTTATTTTTCTGGAACATGTTAGGGACAAACCAACAACTGAGAGTCATAGCCACATGTCTTGGCTTTCACCAAAAAAAAATTCAAGTCAAAAGACCCAAAAATGGATTTTATATGAATATTTTTCTACGGCCCTGGTCGTCGGGTGCAGCGTTTTTGTGTACTTGTTTACTATATAACTTTGAAATAAAAGGCTGCAGGCTCAGTCTGACAAGCCATAAACAAGCCTAGACTCTCTCTCTATCACTCTGGTGTGAAAACAGGCCTGTAACTTGACACCCTGAGCTGTGAGAGGGACAAAAGGTCAGGGATTACGCAAGAATTCTTCTGCGCATCCAGTTCACGCAGACACAGGCAAAGAATGTAAGGCGTGTCGCATAGCGTTGGAATCGTCTGCTTATTGGCTAAACGGCTGTATAGGTCCCGGCCCATTTCATTGCTATTGGAAGGAGTAATTGTCAGTCAAAGGCGGGTTCCCAAAAATTAGGTCATGCCACCATTCCCAGCCGTCTATCTCTGCCATACAAGCACCGATTGGCTCAAATGAGGGCTTATTTGATTCGTTAGGACCTGGGCTATAAATATGACGTAGACTTTGAATTTTTGCATATCCCAATTAGGAGTTAGAGCGGCAAAACTAGATGATGGCGCACTTCTGTTTCCAGTTTTCAGAACACTAACGGAATATTTGCGGCGCGACCAGAGCGTTTATTGATTAAAAGGCTTACAGATTTCAATTCCTTGGACCTGTGTGGATTTTTGTGGATTATTTGTGTTGGAATATATTACCCCAGTGAAGAAAGAGACGCGTCTAAATGTAAGGGAAAAACCGGTCTAGCGCCACCTAGGTCAGTTTTGTCCGAAATTTTTTTCTAGTTGTATGAAGGCTGTGAATCATATTGTGCTTTGTGTGTGGGCTTAAAAAATTATTGAGAGTATAAACTTTACTAGGTAAATAGGTTTTTTCGTGTTTTTGGAGGATTTGATGCTTTAAAGTTGAATTGAAGCTTGTTTCTGGGTCATCCCCTAGTGGTCACTTCTACTTCCGTGCCGTGTACGGCACAGGGCCCGTAAGAGGTTAACAGGAGATTGTGTGTGACTTATTAGAGGTGTAAATTTAGGTCTATTTTATCAGACTGAAGATATACAATTTTTCAATGGAGACTTGAGAGTAATCTGTCCATATCAGCTGCAGTCTTTAGGATATCAAAGGAAGAACATCCACTAACATCTTTAGTGTCTGTGTTTTACCATCCACAGTAATGTTATAATGATTTCTAGGCAATTCCAGGATGTTTTAGTTGCTGGTGACCTTTTCCTAGTTTCTTACCTTACATGGAGTAGTCTCCATAATAAGAGCAAGTACTGAAGGATGATCACAGGAACACACAGTATGAGTGCTGTTAGTCTGTGTAATAACACAGCCATCTTCAACCCAATCATTTCTCACCCAATACACACAGAAGAGTGTACCATCAGGGTCAAACTCCTATCCAACAAGGAAAATGAGAAGAGGACTTAGTATAAAAGACACACACACTCACATGTACACAATTTTAACCATCAAACAAAAAAAAAAACAGCAATGTTGAACTCACAGAAATGTATTTAAAAGTGATATTGGCTGGTTGGGTGAACCACGTGTGGGTGGTTTTAGGAAATGTTACTGAAACCACAGTAGACATGAACTTTGTGGTTGAACTAGATTTCAGGATGTCTGCTATGTCACTGTAGCTCATGAAGGCCACAGCAGCTGATCCTGAAGTTACAAAAAATATTAAATAATTCTGTAAAATTTAAACCATTTCAATACGTTTTAATTCAAAATTTATTTTGAATATACACAATCAGACAAAATAGTGTTAATAGTCAAATAAAAAAATTAAAAAATTGACTATTTTAATTGTACAATAAAATGGGATTAGCTGTTCAAGGAAACATAAAGTAGGCAAACTATAAAAAAAAAATAAAGCATGTGAATACAATTACTGATGTGGTCATATGTATATAGCATTGCTATGAGGTGCATATGAGTGTGCAGTTTTTAGTGCATTTTGGTTGAGGTAGTGGGTGATATTTGATAAGTCCTGTAAAGTCCAAGCTCCAGGTGTTTAACTGGCTGGCCTAAATGGCCTGTGGGAAGAAGTTTCTCCTTATTCTCTCTGTGTTTGCATTCAAGAATCAGAAGTGTTTTTCTGACTGAGTCCATTCTTGGGCTGGCTAATCGACTGCAGGTCAGGGAGATCAATGCAGATGGAACACTCAGCTGATTGCACCACTATCTGGAGAACTTGCCTGGCCTGCATGATAGTGACCACAAACCGGGCTGTGATGCTTCTTATCAAAATGCACTCAATGGTGCAAGTTAAAGTTACACCAAACATCCTTTAATTGTCTAAGGTAAATATGCTGCTGGGCCTTCTTCACCAGGGTGTTGATGTGACAGGATCATGTCAGATCTGGTGTAAGCACCTAGATACTGTCCACTCTCCTCTCAGGGGTCCTGTTGTTTGGTTGTTCCTCTCTTTCCTCTGCTTTGTCCAAAAGTCTACTATCAACCCCTTTATCTTGCAAATTGTCAAGAGGAAGTTCATCTCCTGGCACCTTATCTTAAGGTTTTAGTCTCCTCTAGATAGGCCATTTCTCTGTTGTTGGAGATTAGGCCCACCACAACAGTGTGATCTGCAAACTTGACCATGGTGGTATATTTGGAAGTGGCCACACAGTCATAGATGTTCAGTGAGTACAGCAGGGGATCAGAACACATATCTGAAAGTGTTTAATGTTGAGGGAATGGGAGGGTGAGGCATGTACTGCTTGTTGCCATCTATAAGGAGGTTGGCAATCTGTTGACACGTAGTCAGGCTACGGCCCAGGACCTCCAACTTGGTGATGAATATGAAGGGAATTATGATGTTAAATGCTGAACTGGAAACAAGAAACAGCATTTCGATAATTCTCCTTCTGTTGTTCAAATAGCTCAGAATTGCATGAGATCTTCAGCATCTTCAGAGATGCATAGAGATCTTCATCTTCTCTATGCATCTTCAGAGATGCATAGAGATCTTCAGCATCTTCAGTAGAGCGTCTGGGACAAACTCTATTGGGTTCAAGGTGTCAAGAAATGAAGAGATCTTTCAAAGCCATCACAACTGAGGTTAGGGCTACTGGGTGAAGGTCGTGGGTGCAGGGATGCTAAGGTTTCTTCAGTGACAAGAACAATAATGCACTGCTTAAATCATGGGATTACAGACTGTTCAAGCGGGATGTTGAATATCTCAGAAAACACTAGTGCTAATTGGTCAGTGCATGATCTCAGGACCCGACCCCAGATGGGTATGTAAAATAATTATTCAATCTTTAATCATAAAATTATCTTTAAGAATATAGACCCCATATGTGACCATATTTTTTGTGTTCTTATATGTGCTTTATATAATTTTAAAAATGTTTTCCAAACATGTTTGAAAAAGTAGATTTTAAAAAACCTTTAATGAGTAAAAAAATTGCCAGACAAATACAAATACTACCTTACCTTTGTTATTTTTTGCAATCCCAAGCAGATCGATTTCTATGGAAGCACTGTTTGTTTTTAATTGTGAGGAAGAATAGCTGGAGGCGGGATTTGCTTCATACAGCATCACAACTTGAACTTCTGAAAAGATATAAATGTAGGTTAATCTAGAATAAATTAAAATATTTGAACAAAGAAGTGAAAAGAAAATGTATTTATAGTACATGTTTATTTCTATTAATAAGCCATACTTAAGGTAAATTTGTGAATTTATAATGTTTGAACTCTAGCAGCAATGTATAAATTACAAGAAAGATTCGTACCTAAATTCTGAAGAAAGATACTTATGCTGTTGTTGGTGCGTGATGCTGTCACCAGTGAAGATACCAGTTTATGATTTGCATCCAGTACATTTCCATACATGGAATTATTTGTGTAAGTACCATTGTTTTCCAGGTGAGTCATGAGGTTATTTGTTAAGTTCAAATAATGTTCCACTTTCTAGTCAACAGCCATAAAGATACACGATGATTACGTATTCAAACAAAATGACAATCCTGTCCCAAAATCATCCCACTTGTGTTCTCAATTTGGAAAGAACAGCACATGTGTCTCACCTCTTGTGGTAATACTGCAGAAGGGATAGCCTGGCTTATATTCAGAAATTTCATTATGCATGAGATTGTCAAATTGTCCTGTAAAAAAATTTGATCAGAAACTCTGGTAAACATGTCCATCACACCAACTTCTGCTGAATATTGGAAAACAGCTCAGGAATCTAGCCATGGGGGTCACAGTCCAGTGACTTCTGTGCCGGTCCCAAGCCCGGATAAATAGAGGGTTGCATCAGGAAGGGCATCCAGCATAAAAAAATTGCCAAATTTAACCATGTGAATCGTCAGTACAAATTTCATACCAGATTGGTTGAGGCCCGGGTTAACAACGATCGCCATTGGCGCTGTTGACCTACAGGGCGCCAGTGGAAATTGGGCTACTGTTGGTCGAAGAAGTAGAGGAGGGAGGAGAGTGCACAGACAGAGAGAGAAGAGGAAAGGTAAGAGTTTAGGACTGAGAATAGGAACTCTGAATGTTGGTACTATGACAGGGAAAGGTACAGAGTTGGCTGATGATGGAGAGAAGGAAGGTGGGTATACTGTGTGTACAGGAGACCAGGTGGAAGGGTAGCAAGGCTCATAGTATAGGAGCAGGATTCAAGCTGTTTTATTATGGTGTGGATAGTAAGAGAAATGGGGTAGGTGTGGTCCTCAAGGAGGAGTTTGTAAAGAATGTTCTATCGGTGAAGAGAGTGTCAGACAGGTGATGATTCTGAAGTTAGAGATTGAAGGGGTGATGTTGAATATTGTTAGTGGTTATGCCCCAAAGGTAGGTTGTGAGTTAGAGGAGAAAGAGAGATTCTGGAGTGAATTTGATAAGGTGATGGAGAGTATTCCCACTGGTGAGAGAGTGGTGATAGGAGCAGATTTTAATGGACATGTTGGTGAGGGGAACACAGGTGATGAGGAGGTGATGGGCAAGTTTGGCGTTAAGGAAAGGAACCTTGAAAGACAGATGGTAGTGGACTTTGCTAAGAGGATAGACAAGGCTGTGGTTAACACTTATTTTCAGAAGAGGAAGGAACATAGAGTGACTTACAAGAGTGGAGGTAGGAGAACACAGGTAGACTATATCCTATGTAGAAAAGGCAATCTGAAAGAGATTAGTGGCTGTAAAATGGTAGTGGGAGAGAGTATAGCCAGACAGCATAGGATGGTGGTATGTAGGATGACTCTGATGGTCTGTAAGATAGAGTTCAAAGATAGAGAAGAAAACCAAGTGGTGGAGGCTGAAAAAGGAGGAATGTTGTGAGAAATTTAGACAGAAGTTAAGGCAGGCTCTGGGTGGTCAGGGAGTGCTGCCAGATGACTGGGAAATTACAGCAGAAGTGATCAGGGAGACAGGGAGAAAGGTGCTAGGTGTGTCATCTGGAAGAAGGAAAGAAGATAAGGAGACTTGGTGGTGGAATGAGGAAGTTCAGGATAGTATCCAGAGTAAGAGATTAGCCAAGAAGAAGTGGGACATGGACAGGACTGAAGAGAATAGACAGGAATACAAGGAGTTACAGCGCAGAGTGAAGAGGGAGGTGACTAAGGCCAAGCATAAGGCATATGATGAGTTGTACACTAGGTTAGACACTAGAGAAGGAGAGAAGGACTTGTACAGGTTAGCTAGGCAGAGGGATCAAGATAGGAAGGATGTGCAGCAAGTTAGAATTATTAAGGATAGAGATGGAAGGGTGCTCACAGGTGAGGAGAGTGTAGAGAGGAGATGGAAGGAATACATTGAGGAGCTGATGAATGAGGAAAATGAGAGGGAAAAATAATAGAAAGGATGAAGTCAGGAAGGCTTTGAAGAGGATGAAAAGTGGAAAGGCAGTTGGTCCTGACGACATCCCGGTAGAGGTCTGGAAGTGTCTAGGAGAGGCAGCAGTGGAATTTTTAACTAGTTTGTTCAACAGGGTTTTAGAGAGTGAGAGGATGCCTGAGGAATGGAGAAGTGTGTTAGTGATTATCTTTAAGAATAAGGGTGATGTGCAGAGTTGCAGCAACTATAGGGGGATAATGTTGATGAGCCATTCAATGAAGCTGTGGGAAAGAGTAGTGGAAGCTAGGTTAGGGCAGGTAGTGGAAATTTGTGAGCAGCAGTATGGCTTCATGCCCAGAAAGAACACAACAGATGCAAATTTTGCTCTGAGAATTTTGATGGAGAAGTATAGGGATAGTCAGAGGGAGTTGCACTGTGTGTTTGTAGACTTGGAGAAAGCATATGACAGGGTGCACTGTATGAGGAAGTCAGGAGTAGCAGAGAAGTATGTCAGAGTGGTGCAGGACATGTATGAGAGGAGCAGGACAGTGGTGAGGTGTGGTGTAGGTCATACAGAGGGGTTCAAAGTGGAGGTGGATCAGGGATCAGCTCTGAGCCCCTTCATGCTCTGAGCCCCTTCATGTTTGCTATAGTGATGGACCAGTTGTCAGAGGAGATCAGACAGGAGTCTCCTTGGACGATGATGTTTGCAGATGACATTGTGATCTGTAGTGAGAGCAGGGAGCAGGTGGAGGAAAACCTGGAGAGGTGGAGGTTTACGCTGGAGAGATGAGTGAAAGTTAGTCTTAGTAAGACTGAGTACATGTGTGTGAATGAAAGGAAGGGAAGTGGAACAGTAAAGTTACAGGGTGAAGAGTTGAAGAAGGTACAGGAATTTAAGTACTTGGGGTCAACAATCCAATAGAGAGAGTTGAAAAAAGGTAATGAAGTGAGTGCAGGCAGGTTGGAATGGGTGGAGAAAGGTGTCAGGAGTTCTGTGTGATAGGAAAATATCAGTGAGAATCAAGGGGAAGGCCTACAGGACACTGGTGAGACCGGCCATGCTGTATGGTTTAGAGACAGTGTCACTGAAGAAGAGACAGGAGTCAGAGCTAGAGGTAGCCGAGCTGAAGATGTTGAGGTTCTCTTTGGGAGTGACAAGATTGGACAGGATTAGGAACAAGTACATCAGAGGGACAGCTCATGTTGGACATTTCGGGGACAAAATTAGGGAAGGAGATGGTTTGGACATGTTCAGAGGAGGGAGAGTGAGTATATTGGTAGGAAAATGTTGGACATGGAGCTGCCAGGCAGGAGGCAAAGAGAAAGGCCAAAGAGGAGGTATATGGATGTAATTAATGAGGATATGAAGCTAGTGGGTGAAGGGTGTTGCGGATGCAGAAGATAGGGATAAGTTGAGAGAGATGATTTGCTGTGGCGACCCCTGAAGAGAAAAGCCAAAAGAAGAAGAAGAAGCTCAGGAGAAATAAACTACTGACTTCAGGAAAAGCTGTGTGACCTTAAACTACTACATGAACCGGGTCTTGGGGAGGGGTCTCAAAGAAAAAAGATGGTACTTCTGCATGGAAGCAGGAGAGTGACGAGTGAGCAGGAATCCATGCTAGGCTAAAGGTTAACCCTAGCTGTCTGGCTCTACCATCTATTCTCCTATGCAACATTTGCTCCAGTGTGTTTATATTTTTACCATATACTGTATATCTGAAACTAAGACAACTAAGAACCCAAGACAAAATGAATGAACTATTTCTTGAACTTTTTTCCTTAATAGATTTAATAGTCCTTGTTCCAATATTCATAGAAGCAAAACCTGACAAATTCTGCAGGTTTGTGATGACTTCAAGAAGAATAGTTGCTACCAATGGCTGCAACCATAAAGATTATGCCTAACACCAAGCCACAGGGACATGCCTGTACTAAACCTAAGTAAGATTATCAATCAGACGTTTGTGAGTTTGAATCCCAGGTCCACCAGACTGCCACTGCTGGGCCCCTGAGCAAGGTCCTCAACCCTCTGCTCAGTTGTATGAACTGAGATAAAATGCAAGTTGCTCTGGATAAGGGTGTCTGCCAAAACACCATAAACATACTAGCATACTGCCAGAGGGTTGCTGGCATAAAGATTTTACCTGGCAACAAATCCATGGTATATGCCTTTGGGATAGTACCAGAGACTAATACCTAAATCCTATATAGATCCTATATTGATTCTCACTGCCAGAGTACCAGTTTGGAGAAGGAGGAAAAGACATTCCTGATGCTTACAGTGCCAATCAAATACTGTGTATAATATACTGATGTCTTACTCTGCATGGGTCAGTCTCCATGATGAGAGCAAACGTGCCCAGTTGATTACATGAGCACACAGTGTGACTGCTGTTAGTCTGTATGATGTCACAGCCATCTTCAACCCATTCTGTGTCCTTCCAGTACACACACGAGAGACTGAATTCAGGTTCTAATGCCTAACCAAACAAGAAGGGAGATACATCTTAAGTGTGTTTTTTAAATACTATCATTAAAATGTGCAGAATAAAAAAAAAAAAAATTACTGTGGTGTGCTTGAAGGTGACATGGACCAGTTTGTCAAGTTGTGTATTGATTTCAGATTGTAAGACTGATACCACAGTGGACATGAGAGTTTTCTTGGTGTTGATGATTGTTTTGAAGAAGGTAGGTTTCAGGATGTCTGGCATGTCACTGTAGCTCAAAAATATCACAGAACCTGGGCCAGAAGGGAAAATTAAAAACTGTATTTATCTCAGTTACAGTTTTTAAGATATACTTGAGTCCAGTCCACAGACAAAAAAAATAATGGTAGCATGGCTAACAACATGGCTAGCAACCTCAAAGATGAATTCAAGATAACACAGGGACCACAAGTGAGTGTAACAGACCCACAGCCTGGAACGTCATTTATACCATGAAATTTCACTTGGGGTCTAAGGGGTATATAAGGGGTCTTGGTTATATATTTATTTATTTTTTTAATTTGTAGTTATATTTGCCTATGGAGCTGCACTTCAGTAAAAGGGAAATATGTTTTCGTTCTCTTCAAAATATTCTTAACTATGACACAAAATATAAACCTCCTCATATTGTGGATTGTGTCCCAAACCAATTGTTTATATTTAATAAGAATTACTACTGCACCTTGGTACGTTTCTAAAATCCCAGAGAGACTGATATCCAGAGATGCATTGCTTGTGATGAGTGTGAGGTTTTCGCCAGAGCTGACATTAGGTCCAATATTTACTTGAACTTCTGGAAAGATATAAAAAAGCCAACTGTGTTCTAACTTTATTCTTTAGCATATATAGTCTATCAAATTGCATTTAACTTAATCTCAAATATCTTGTAACAAGCAGCTTCCATACCTAAATATTGGAGAGAAATGCTTGCGTTCTTTTGTATGAGTCTTTGCACAAGCTTTCCACTGACTTCCAATACACTGTTTCCAAAGGATATTAAATCATTTTTTTCCATAACAACATCTTTCACACGTGCCATAAGGTTTCTTATTATGTTTATATAACGTTCTACAAGCTGTCCAAAGGCCAAAGAGATTTTCATGAGTACATATCAGAAAATATTTAACATTTAAAAAAAAAAAAAAAAAAAAAAAAAAAAAATTTTATTATTAGAAAACCATAAAAGATCTTTTACCTCCAGTTCCAAGCCTTGAGCAGTAAAGTACTTAATGTGTTCCAGGAAATTTTTTGCACACTGTGCTGTGAAATTTCCCTAGATAAATACATATATATCACAAATAGTTAATGTAATGTATATCTGTATATTCATTTACACACTTCACTACACCAGAACCAACAATAATGCAAATAGCTGTCTTAAAAATTAGAATCTTGAAGGATCACCAAAATACCTTATTTGCCCAATTCCACCAAAAATGACCAAGTTGCTGGGAGATGACATGGACCAAATATTTTGTTATCTATCCCAATATTTACTCATGGGTGTAAGATAACACAGTAAATATCAACAAGGTATTCATTACATTAAATACCAAAATTATATTAGATACCAACTACTATGAAGAGAAACAGGATGAGCTGAAAAGGATCAGGTATTTTTCATCAGTTTTTTTTGAAAGCCAGCTAATTACAATCTGAGAAATACTAAAGTGATAACCAAAAAAGAGAAGGAAAATAACATGTTCTGTTTTATCTAAATTTATAAAGTCCAACTAATAAAGCTTGTTTCTTTATTAATATTTCATTATTATGAATCATTTTCAGTGGAACTGTCACAATGATATTTTATTTATTATTCTTTAACCACTAATGTTATTAATGTCATATTAGACCATGTGTTAAACAATGAAAAATCCTTTAAATTGATACTCAATCTGAATTTTAATTGGTAAAATGCTATAATTTTATTTATCATATACTGAATTGAAACTTTCCCAAATTAATTCCTGATTAGCTTTAGCTTGACCTTTTTTTATCCTTAAAAAGTTCCCATTCATGAGGTTTATCCCAGTCAGTTGGGAAGATACTAATCTGCTTAATGTTGTGTATTGAGGGTTTCTTACCTTGCAGGATATAGTCAATGAATATAGAGCCAGAGCTCCCGAACAAGAGCTACAAGAACACACAGTGTGTGTGCTGTCGGTGTATGTGATAGTACAGAGATTAATTCCCCCCTTGTACCAATCCATCTGTGCACAGAGAAGAATGTCCTCAAGGTCTGGTTCCTTGCCCTGGTCAATGACAAAAAAAGGAAACTTGCTCATTAAAATTGAGGAACTCAATAACTTAAAAATAAAAATAAAAATCCAAAAATCAAATGGCTTACATTGATGTGCTTGAGGGTGAAGTTTGGTTTGGTGAGATACAAGTTAATACGGCCACATAGTGATGTCATCACAGGGGAAATGGTGGTTATATTTGTGTTATTAAATGTATAATAGATATTAGGGTCCAGGATGTCTGCAATGTTGGTGTAGCTCATGAGGGCCACAGAAAGTGATTCTGAAGTTACAATGAAACAGAACATACTTTTAATCTAATACAATGGGATTTTATTACTCACTTATTATGTCATTCATTTTTTTCGACTCTGGAAAAGGAACAGTTGTTTATAGCTGCTTGAATGTAAGTGATAACAGGAACAATTTCAATTTGTTGTTCCACAACAACTTGTCTGGCATAAAATCAATATTGTAATTGTTGGCTAATACTGTTATAAAAATATGTGTAGTAGAAGAGGAATAAAGCAATTCTTGGTGTGTGTTTATAGTAAAATAATCAACTTGATTTCAACTTTACATCACATGTTAATTTGCTATAACAATTCTACATGATTGGCCAGAAACATGTACCATTGTAGTGCTTTGAAATGCCAATGAGATCGATATCCAGAGAAGCATGGCTTGTGGTTACTAGTGGAGTTTCGATAAAGTTGGCAAAAGGTCCAACCATGAAAACTTGAACCTCTGGAAAAATAAACATCAACAGCTTCCTTAATTGCATCTTAAGTAAAAAACATATGGAAAATGTGCCAAAAAAAATTAACTAGATGTGTTAAGAATCTTTAATATTAATTATAAGATGTGTAAGTTTCATATATTTTCCAAAAGTATTGGAACAGCAATACTATTGTACAGAGCCCGCACCTTGGCTAAAAAGACTACATCTCTGTTATGCTAATTTCAGCATACAGACCACTGGTCAGACTCTAAACTGGCTCTGAGGCAGGTGAAAACCTGGCCAGCAAAAGACACCTCTGCTCTTCATTACTGCTTTGAGTGCACTGACTGGAACATCTTCAGGGAACCTGCAACCAACGGCGACTCCGTCAACTTGGAGGAGGACATGTCATCACTGGACAGCTACATCAGCAAGTGCATTAATGACATGACCGTTTCCAAGACCATCACTACACGCTCCAACCAGAAGTTGTGGATGACTGCTAACGTGTGCTGCAAGTCTAGAGACCTAGACTTCAGAGCAGGGGACACGGCAGCCCTAAGAACTGCAAGGGCCTCCAAGAACTCCAGAGCCATCAGAGGCAAAGCATGCACATGCCCAGACAATCCACAGCCACCTGCCTGTGATAGTGATGCCTTCCTCCCAGATGCACTGAACAACTTCTAGGCTTGGTTTGAGGTGCAGAACAACATAACAGCAAGGAAAAACATCCCTCCCCCAAATGATCAGGTACATCTTTCTATCCACTGCTGATGTGAGGAGAACACTATGCAGAGTTAACCCACAGAAGGTTGCTGGACCAGACAACATCTCAGGGAGGGTGCTCAGGGTGCTTCACTGACATCTTTAGCATTTCTCTGAGCATTGCTGTTCTCCTACATGCCTCAAGACAACCACTATTGTCCCAGTGTCAACGAAGTCTACAGTGTCCTGACACAATGACTATTGTCCCATTGCACTCACACCCATTGTAATGAAGTGCTTCAATACCCTCCACTGAAACAAACAACAACTGAAAGATGCTGCACAACACTCCTGGAAAAGCATCAGAAACAGTTTTCTGATATCAGTGGGACACCAGCACAAAGCAGTTGTTTGTAAGCAACCAAACATTAGGTGTTATTCACCTTAATTTACGTTAAGGCTGTTCCTGTACACCTAAAACATGGTTTAGGTTTTTAACACACCTACATGTAAATATCAGAAAATGAAAGTCTGTCCCAATACTTTTGGAGGGGACTGGAGGTGTAGTGTTATTGTTCACTAGTAGGCTCCATACCTAAAGTTTGGAGAGAGATGTTGGTGAAATCGTAGGTATCTGTTCTCTTTATCAGTTTAGACACTATTTTCCCATTTAAATACAGTAATAAAATGGGATCAAAATCTTTCACCGGTCCTGTTCTAACACGTTCTGTAAGGTTCATTGTTGTGATCAGATTCATTTTCACAATCTACAAAGAAACAAAGAGGATTGTGTAAATGCATATTCAAAGACTATCCTGTCCAAAAAAACCCCAAAACATTTGAATAAAAACAGGATGAAATATCTCACCTCTGGTGATAATTGATTTATGTAATATATGTAATCCAACATACGAGACAAGAAACCCACTTCACAGTATCCTGGAGGACTGACCTTCATAATATGAACATTATTACTCTTACTTCACACTTCCACACCAGTTTAAAACAAAATTTTTAAAACTAATTTCTTTTAAACAAATAATTATTTATATTGTTGAGATTTTTCATATCTACTGTACTAATAATGTAAGTTAAATATACATTTTACAAATGTCCAGGTGTCTTACCATGCATGGGTCAGTCTCACTGATGAGAGCAATTCTGATAGGAGAATTATGTGAGATTCTACAGTAACATGAGCAGACAGTGTGTGTGTTGTTGGTCATTGTGATGTAACACGTCGGCCAGTAGCTTAGCTCCCAGTCCATACAGGTCAGAATGGCCTTGGGGTCTAACTCCTAACAAACAGAGAGAAAAGAAAAATCCATTCTGTAAATGTATTAATATGATTATATACTCTACAGTAATTCAAATCGATAGATAAATAAAAACTATGAACATACTCTGGTGTGTTTTAGGGTGAAGTCGGTATGGAGTAACATTGAACCGTTGTTATGGGGATTTGAGAGCTGGACAACAGCAGACATCAGAGTTTTTGTTGAGTCGAAATATGTGTCAAAGAAACTAGGTTTAAAAATGTCGGTCATGTTGTTGTAGATCATAAAGGCTAAAGCTGGATAAAAAATAAAATAAATTAAAAAGTATCATAAAAGCTACCAATTGCTTACATACAGTGTGTATGAACTACAGACAGGTGAATAGGAATCATATGAAGAAGGAAAGGCTTTATCATACAGCATGAATTCTATTGTGCAAAAAGACTTCACTTCCACTTTATGTTTGTGATGATGTAGCGTCTGGTACAGATCATTTTAGATTTCATGTCCCAGGCACCCTAAGTTTCAACATCTACTCCTCAATTAACCGATGAGCAACCGAGTTTTACACACACCTGGCTCCAGAATGACTGGAGCCTACACAAAGAACAGATAACCCCATGCGGCTTCTCAGTTTGAACTCATAGGGGCCCTCAACTAGAATACACACACACACACACACACACACACACACACACACACACACACACACACACACACACACACACACACAACACAATGAGACATTCCTTTTACTAATAAAACCCGAAGATAAGGTACTCTAAGGTTCTCATTCTTATAACCCTTTTTGTAATGTGTTCTGCTTTTAAGGCTTGCCTGACCTAAAATTATTTGCTCCTTAATTTCCTGACAAGGGTGTATTTTATTCATGTGTCAGAAAACAACATTGTATTTTAAAATCAGTTATACTCTAATTACTGATCATGGCATGTTAATGTATACCAGTTCTAATGCTGTATGCCCCTTTAAGGTCTGATGTCAGAATGTATACGAAGCTATCATTTTCTTTTTATTTCCCTAATGAAATTGCATTTTATGTTTCATTTTTGTTTCTTTGCCTTTATAAGAACACAATAGCGTATTAACATCAGTTACCCTTTGATTACTGATCTGTGTATGTAATGTACCGCTGCCTTCATACCATCATTACCCTTCATGTTTAGTATCCAAATGACCACAAAATTATCGGTTATTAGTTTTTCAAACAATGGTGTATTTTATTTGAGCACGAAAGGCGCCATACCGTCTTAATACACCTTGGATAAAACTTTAAAGTCATCTAAGAGTTTGATAGCTAAACCACGCCCACAGACACCTGAAACAAAGGGAGTTTTTCCCTCCAAAATCTTGGCGTAGTATTGGCCATCTCCCCAAAGATGGGTGAAGTTCGTGACCTTTAAATTGTCACAAACACCACTAATCCATGGTCAGACTTTCGGAACAACTTGGAGACGATTCCATCTTCCTTCAAAGAAGTTCCAGCAAGCTTCACTTCCAAGAACGACAACTATTCTGATCTTCAGGAGAACTTGGAAGAACGTCTGACCCCATCCTAACTGACCTTTCAGAGATTTCTCTGTTGCATCCGGACTCTTGTGCAGTAAGCCAATGCAAGTAACCGTTTCCTTTACCAACCAATTTAGATGCATAATTTTAAGTAGGAATCTTTCATTGAATCATAAGGTGAATTTAAGTTTCTGTGACGATTTCCCAGGTAGGGTGTGATTAATTTTGAAGTTTACGCTTGCCATTCCTTTCCTTCCTTTCTCTAATTTCTTCTTTCCAGTTTCTTCCTCCCTTTCCCCAATTTTAATTTCTTTTTTTTAAATTTTATTTTCATTTTCGTTTTCCCTATTTCTTTTGTTTGTTTGTGCAGTTAGTTTTATGTTGTGTTTGTCTCATTCATTAAATGCCATATTTTTGTGCCAAATAAGTGATTAGTGATAAGTCTCTGAGTATCGCTCACAAATTAAGGTACCTGCAACATCTGGTCTGAACTACATGCTCTATTAAGTTAATTTAATTTAAATTATGGTATAAAGTAAAAGGGAAGCAAATCTTTCTTGGCCAAGAAGATACCGCGTTCAAAGAATTAATAAAGGTTACATGGCCTATTCGCCGGACGAACAGACCAAATAAGTGTAACGTTAATTCCATTACTGTTAATTTCAACTTAGGTTAAAATATTTAGAAGTCACTATAACACATTATAGTTACTTATAAATATTTACCTTGCTTCGCGAGCCAAAATCGCTACAATGATATACACTGTATTGTACATCTATTGTGAGAAATTGCTTTGAATATTTGGGAGATCTAAAAGTTTAAACCCTTATGTGTTCATTATAAAGTCACCAATCCTAAACCCATGTCACTGATACTATACCAATGTTGCTCTCTTTTATCCATCTGAAATCGATATTTAGAGAGGCGTTGCTTGTGATGAGTGCAGAAAATTTAGTCCAGTTGGTAAGTGAAAAATTGAGAACTTGAACATCTGTAAAGATTCATAAATAAATAAAAAGTATTTTATTGTGTGATTATCTTTAGTGCCAAACTTATTCTTTAGTGTATATGGCAGCTGACTGATTTATATTTGATATTGTCTAAAAGCAGATTTCTTACCTAAGTTTTGGACAGAGAAGATGTCTGTCTCATTCACAAGAGTGGACACCAGTTTCTCAGTTACATTCAGTAGATCATTTGCAAACCTTCTGAGAGTAGTTTGGTCCGGACCGTCGGTTGTAACACATGTTGTAAGATTCATTATTGTCTTCAAATACATTTTCACCTTCTACAAAACAACCAGAGATGCTCTAAAGTTTCCACATTCAAATGGTAATCCTGTCACTTAATGTGTTTATATTCACAATAAAGAAATCAGAGCACTAAATACATCTCACCTCCTTAGATAATGTAAAATTAGGCATCTGGGTTTGGTTCCAGATCTCCAGTGTTTTTGAGTCAGGCTACAGCAAGAAATTAAGATTTCAGATTCATTTCTCCTTCTGCCTTTTAATTCTTAGCTTTTTTTATCTGAACATTTAACATAAACTTGTAATTGGGTGGAATATGAAGGAATTAATGAATCAATCAAATGCTAAATATAAAATACAACAACATATGAAGGAATTGGACAATAAGTGTTTTAAAGGCTGCAGCTTATTTCTTCAGTCATACTTACATGGCATTTTTCAAGCAATGCCAATTCATCACCTAAAAAAAAAGGGTGAATTACTTAAGAATTAGAATCCACCCATGTACAGTCCGAGGGCAGATAAATAAGGCCATTTGTTTATTATATGTATACATCTAACAGCAGCAGTCTGTAGCAGCATTTAAAAATGGTGTAATGTAGAAAACTATGAATTATAACTTTCCTTTTTGACGATTCTTTTTTCTCAAGAAATATGAAAATAGATAAGAATAAAATGAAAATGCTTACATTTGTTTCTTTAGAAGAGTTATGACTAATTATTATTAACTTACTGGAAAGTGAAGAGTCACATGTTGTAAATAGTAACAGAACAGTGATACCTGGAGGAGAGACACAGGGATGAGTTTATTACTGATGGCCTTTACACACAAACCTTTACAGCATAAAGTGTACATTCTAAATTCGGTTCACGTAAGTTCACCTGATTATCAATAGCACACATTATTATAGACACCCGCAGCACCTGAGCTATTTATTCAGCTCTGTTCCTCAGCTGATACAACAAGACTTTGTTTCATGTTTGCTCTTTCTGATTTTGACCCAAGTTCACGATTATATCTTGTCCTCCATATACCTGTTTGAACCTCACCTGACCCACTGTGTGACTTTAGATTCTGTGATTAAAATTGTGTTCTTGATTGCTTTAAATAAAATCATCCACTGTAACTGTCGCTGTCTCTACTAGCTGACAGTAAGATAAGCTGTAAATTACAGGAATCCAGTGAAGAACCAAGCAAAGTAATAATAATAATAATAATAATAATAATAATAATAATAATAATAATAATAATAATCTAAACTATTGACATTGAACTGATCTGTATGTAAATAAAAACTCTTTCCTTCCTGTTACTGTATAATAGAAAGTGTGTGTACTTAGTGACGGAAAAACACAATGATGACTCTTTAAAATTTTCAAATCATTTTTTAACCTTCTAGTTGCTCTGTGATAAAGAAATAAACTTAACCTCCCATCAGTCTATCAGTAAAATACTCACCACTCCACAGAAGTATCATGCTGTAATGTTTGTTTGTTAAATCTTCACTCGTAGTCCAGGGGAATATTGCTGCAGAATAGAGTGAGTGAGTGAAGGTCCAAATAAAATGGGATCATTATTTTTGTCAGCATATCTGTAAATCTGTAAATCATTTGCATTGGGCATCTAAAATGTGATACTTCATTGTCAGAGTGGCAGCGAAGCAGCTTTTGCATATATACAGTTCTCTGAGTTCCAAAGAAGAGGAATGGTAAAGGCATGGATAATGGAAGAAGTGATGAACTCCTGGGAACTCACAGAGATATAATTCTACAGATTAAACGTGTTTTATGGTCCACAGTGTGAGGATATGTGTGTATTTACAAAAAAATCCAAAAAGCTCTAGCTTGGGATTTTGATCAATTTTGACATGTAAATGTTTGTTTTTTTTTTTTTTTTCAGCAGAAATGAGCTGCTAATCTGCATCTATATTTTGCTGAATGACGTGTGTTCTGATCGATGATGGAATTAAACAGGAAGAGAATTTAAATAGCTGGTGTATAAACAAAGTAAATATCTGTGTTCTTATTAAACAAACAAGAAATAAGCAATGCACAATCATGGCAATTATTATTATTATTACTATACTGTAGAAACATCCTGAGTCTGAAAGTTTGAGGTTCTGAGTGAGGGAATGTGTGCACCAGTAAGGACGACTGATCAGATCAATCATCGGACTGGACAGTGACAATAAAATGGAACGTTAACAGGTTTAGATGTGTATCTGGTTAATGACTGAATCTTTTAGCATGTTGATTTACATTTTGGGTAAATAATTCAGGATCTATCTGTGTGATCAGATGTCAACAACTGCCCCCTACCCAACCCTAGTTCCCCTCCATGGAGCAGCTCCATGTGTACAGGGCTGGTGTACTTTCATTCTGAGGTTCATAGATCAGAAGATAGACAGCTCTACAGTTTTTCACACTAATTACTGAAGTATAATTTTATTTTATTAAGGTGTTACAGGAATAGGGAATGAAATACAGGATACATTCATGCATTAAATGGCAAACAAAACAAGTAACTTAAATCTAAATAATTTTTTTTATGGTTATTCATACAATAAATACATGTCTACATATTTAATAATATATCAGGTTGATAGACAGACTTTAAGGACAATAGACCTTTAACCACTGAAAAGAAAAAAAAACAAAGGTTTTTTAAACATCTGTAAAACATCCCGTTACATGAAAAAGCCATTAGAATTAAAATCTATATTTTATGTATATATTCCACAGTGCTGTAGAATATTGCAAATTACAGCTTTATATTAATGCACTCATGTTAATCTGTTGTGGTTTCTATAGTAACATCTCATTCAAAGGGTCTCGTACACCAGACAGTCCACATAATTACATTAAACATTGTGTGTCATCTGTCACATGCTGAAGTTTCTGTAAGTAGATCATTATTATTTTTATTAATTCTTTAACAGTTGAACATGAGTCTAATCTGGAGATTAGTTATGAGTTTTAGTTCTCCTGCGACTTCTCAGGTTGTCCACTGACACTCGCGGAATTCCGTATCACGTTTCCGGGTTGTTGGAATAGCAAAAGGAAGACAGAAAATTTCTTAACATCTTTCTGACCTGGAAGTGGATTAAAGAAGTGAAAATAGTCCAATAAACAAAAACACATAAAAAAGAAATTTTACTCTACAGCAGGTCACATTCTGTTTTAAGGCTTCGTCTCCTTATAAATGTTATTTCATTGTACTAGTTTAGTTCAGACAGGCAAAGAGACATGGAGTCATTCAGACAAGTGGCTCTCTGTTGAGTGCTGACGCAACAGAAAATAAATGGAGTCACTATTACTCAGCCCTTATTAGTTGTCCTGTAAATCTTCTGCTTGTCCCCTGACACTCCTAGAGGTTTCTACTGGATTGTTGGAGAAGCACAAAACACACATAACATTCCTGTACTTCTGCCTGACCTGGAAATGGATGAAGAGAGACCAAAGTGTTTAAATTTGTGGCATCCTACAATGTAGGGTATCAAATGTAAAAAATTTGGAGGCTATAAACACACATTAGATAAAGAGTCATGTAAAGTAACAGGTTTAAGGCGAGGGCTGACCTCTTGGTTGAAGAGACAGTGGATGAGGAAGATGAAGGTACCCTGCTGGGAGTTGAGGAACCGGAAGGCGTGATATAAAGCTCCGTTCTTGCTGGGAATGTACAGGAATATCAAGTAGCAAACAAGAATGATAAACTGAGTCAGGCTCCTGAGCATCAGGCATATGATCAGGTTCTTCTCAGCAGAGGAACTCAGGTGCAAAATTTCATTCTTCAACTTCTTAAGAGTGAAGATCATGATGATAACAGTACTGAGGCAGGGGACCAGATTTAACTGAACAGGGAAAAGGAAATAGAGGCCACATGTAAAGAAAGATAGCAACTCATCTACATCAGACATTTGATAGTAGTTCTAATAAAAATGACTTACTGTAAAAGTGAAAACAACAGGAGCAGCAAAAATAAAGATCAGTTTTTCATCATCCACAAACCAGCATCTAGACAAAGAACAATACATTTGTTATTATTTAAATCATTTACATGGAGAAAAACTAATACAAGTGAACCAAATAGAACGAGTGCCTTTCTATAAATCTGTGATTTGCAGTTGTTCTGCTATTATTTCTGCTGTTCCAGAAAATGAGTCAACTTTTACTGACCAATCATAAGCTTGGTTTGAACTGTGCTGTACATCAGCTGTGTGATAAACTGAATTCAGACTCACTCTTCATCGATGTAACCCTTAGGAAAGCGAACACCAGACATGCCCAGTACTCCCAGTGGAATAAGATATCCAATCACAGTTAACCATTTCCAGCTAAACACTTGCTCTGAGATTGATGTGATATTAGAAAGGTTCTTCATAAAGTTGTAGAGCAGCACAGCTTCAATGAACATCCACACAAACACAGACATTAAAAAATACCAATGGAATCCAGCCAGGACTGCACGCAGTTTCTAGAGAGAGAGAGAGAGAGAGAGAGAGAGAGAGAGAGAGAGAGAGAGAGAGAGAGAGAGTGAGTGAGAGTGTGTGTGTGTGAGAGAGAGAGAGAGAGAGAGAGAGAGAGAGAGAGAGAGAGAGAGAGAGAGAGACAGACTTTTGACTTTTTCAACACTATCATTAAAATTCATGGCGACTTAATAAATAAATAAATAAATAAATAAATAAATAAATAAATAAATAAATAAATAAATAAATAAATAAATAAATAAAGGTGTTAAGATGGTTTCTACATTGCTTAAAATATGGGTGATTAGTTGAACTCTGGGGAAAAGTTCAGTTCCTCCACAGAGCACAAAGCATTTTCCCAACACCACACACATTTAAAACCATCAACATTGTTCCTACTTTTGTAAAAATTAAAATCAGAGAGAGAGAGAGAGACAGAGAGAGAGAGAGACAGAGAGAGGGACAGAGAGAGAGAGAGAGACAGACAGAGAGAGAGAGAGAGAGAGACAGACAGACAGAGAGAGAGTGAGACAGAGAGAGAGAGAGAGAGAGAGAGAGAGAGAGAGAGACACAGAAAGACAGAGAGAGAGAGAGAGAGAGAGAGAGAGAGAGAGAGAGAGAGAGAGAGAGAGAGAGAGAGAGAGAGAGAGATCATAACGGTCAGGGGATGCAAGGAACAAAACATTTTGTGTGTGCACTATTATAAGAAATAATTAATGACAGTCATGTGAAATTGTGAATGTGAAAGTGTTAATTGCAGCTCTATTCCCAAATGTCTTTTTTTTTTAGAATGTACCACTCTGTGTGTTTTATCCTTTTATAGTTACATTTATCATTTGTGAAACAAGGAAAGTCTTCTTATATTTTAACTTTAAATTTCCAGTCTTAGTTTTTCTTTCTCCTGAAAAAAAAAAAACTCACCAGAGATTGAATGTTGGCCAGGAAAAGAGTTTTGATCAGACTGAGAAAGTGAAACAGCAGAAGGTTTATGCATAGGTTTATCAGGGCTGCATTGGTCACTGGGTTCCGGGAATAAAGGGATAATGTCACTATAGACAAGCTCAGAAATACGAGTCCCACTATTATAGCCACTGCAATCAGCGTGTTTATGACACGATCACTCTGAAAATAAATAGACCAGTTAGCACCAGTCACACTGTTGACACTATGCCTATTCACACATACACACACACACACACACACACACACACACACACACACACACACGTATTATATAGTATTTGAACAATGGTGCATATATCCACTATAAATTTACATGTAATGTCTTTGATTTTGTGCTTAAAATGTTAAGATGTTTAAAATGCAAACTTAATATTTAAATTTATTCTGACTTTATTTTATTTTATATATACTGTTAGTTTTATATATATATATATATATATATATATATATATATATATATATATATATATATATATATATATATATATATAGAGAGAGAGAGAGAGAGAGAGAGAGAGAGAGAGAGAGAGAGAGACTCCAAAAGACCTCTGAACTTATGCTGCAAATCCCATTGATTTCTGAATTCAATTTCATGAACGAGTGAACTTGGTTTGCAGCAATGTTTAGGTAGGTGTTACGTGTCAAAGTAACATTCACATGAATGGCAGTACCAAAGGACTCGACTACTTCTCATATGCATCCTTGTGCCATCTCTACTTCAGGCAAGTTATGAACATACACCCAGAAATCCATGATGTAAATGTGAATAAATCATCCAGACACTTTACATTTACAGCATTTAGCAGACTTATCCACTTATCTCACTTTTATACAACTAAGCAATTGAGGGTTAAGGGCCTTGCTCAGGGGCCCAGCAGTGGCAGCTTGGTGGATGTAGGAACCAAACTCACAACATTCTGATTGGTAGCCCAACACCTTAACCACTAGGCTACCACATCCCACCTTCTTCCTCATGACAAGAAGACACCAGTGAAGCCAGTAGGCAGAGAGATGACAATGTGCTCAAAGCCAGAGGGTAAAGAAGAAGAACTACCTTTGGTGAAGCCAGGATACAGAGAGACCATGATGGTGGTAAAGCCAAGAGGTGAGAGACGAAGCTGGGGGATGTTGCAGCCTAGTGGCTAAGGTTTTGGATTATTGATTTTAAGTTTGCAAATCTCACATCCACCAAGGAACACATGGAACACATTAATTTGGAACACATGGTACACAATTTTTAACAATAGAAATATTTCCAAATTAAGCCCGAATTTGACCCAATGGTTGTCTTCTGCTGTTGTAGCTCATGTGCCTTAAGGCTCATTTTGAAGCCTGTAATGAGGGAATACACCCCGGATTGTATGCCAGTCAGTCATAGGACACTAATCGTTGTATACCTCAACGATTTTTTAACTGTAACAGTGTTATTCTTGGTTATTTTTTTTCTGATCTACATTCACTTTCCATTCAGTGCTTATCTTTTATCTCTACTCCTGTTTGTGGTTTCCACAGACAGAATATCAAGATACTAAATGGAGATCTAACCAGTATGGAGGTGGATAGTAGCTCAGAGTTAAAAAAAAATCTCTGATCTACCAAAATATCATGGGTTGTAAAAACCTCACTGAATTGGTTATAGAAACTAAGTTTGAGCTTCTCCATGTAACGGTAAAAAATACAAAGCTGTAACCTAAAATACATTTGATCTGATTTTCTGATATTTTTTTCCTGCATTTTCAAAACATGATATTTCTTTCATGGTTAATGTGTGGTTTAGTGTGTATGTGTAAAAGATCTCTTACACTGCATGGGTCGGTCTGCAGGATGAGAGCAACCGTAGCCATGTGATCACATGAGCACTCTGTGTGAGTGATGTTAAACTTTATGATGCTACAACCATCATTAAGCCATGTGTCCTTCTTCCAGTACACACAGGAGAGAATGTCTTTAGGCTGGAACTCCTAGCCAGTGGGTAAAAAGGTTAAACATACTAAAAATGATCATTATAAAACTCATGAGACAATGGATCAAGACAAATAACTTACGTAAAAATGATTGAAGGTGATTTTGAGTGGGTTGGTGAGGGTTGTGTTGTTAGTTTGGGGAAGAGAAGCAGACACCACAGTGGACATCATGGTCTTATTTGTTTTTATAATTGTCTTAAAGAAAGTAGGTCTCAGGGTTTTTTCCCAATTGGTGTAAGTTATGAGGGACACAGCAGCTGATCCTAAAGTTATAATAATGTTGAAGTTAAAATAAAAAAATGAAGATAAATACAGAAATTAATATTAAAGGATCACATTTATTACATAATTCTTAATAACATCGAAATCCTCTGTACAATCTTTTAAATCGATGCCTTCACTTATTTTCTTTCTTTATTTTTTTGTACAGAAAACAAAAGACTGTTACAGTTTTACCCCTTACTCCTTGCTGTTATTTGCCCTTACCCTTTGATTGTATCAGCTACTGATCTGAGAAATAATGCTTTTGCTTTGCAAAAAAAGAGATTCAGGTTCATAAAACCAGACATTTAAAAAAGTGAAAGTGAAACTAAATTCATTTTAATTATGATTATATTCAAATATTAATTAGTTAATTATAAAATGAAAGATAATACCACACCATTGTTGTTTGTTGAAATTTCAGCAAAATTGATATCCACAGAAGCATATGGTGTACAGAGTTGAAGAATTTCACTTGAGGAAATATTAGTTGCAACCACGATGGTAACGTCTAGAAGGATAGAAAGTCGGGGTAGATTTAGCTGTCATCAAATGGGAATATATTCAAAGCAAAATAAATAAATAAATAAATAAATAAATAAATAAATAAATAAATAAATAAATAAATAAATAAATTTAAAAATCTATCAAATAAAATAAATTGTCTGGTAGTTTATATTATGAAAAAAACTTTGTTAAAAAAGAGCTTTTGTACCTAAATCTTGGAGAGACAAGCTGATGGAAGGATTTGTTTTTCTCACCAGTGTAGACACCAGTTGCTCAGTTACATTCAATACAGCATCTCCATAGGATGCAAAAAAAAATTGATCAAAATCACTGTCTGTCATACGAGTCGTGAGATTCATTACGACGTTCAAATATTTTTTCACCATCTGTCCGACGGGTGGAGAGACATCCATGAATCCATATCTAAATTAAATTACCATGTGCTCCAAAAAGGGCCCGATATTTATAATCAAGGAAATAACAGCAAACATCTCTTACCTCTTGTGGTAATTCTGGATGAATTTCAAAAGGAATTTGATGCAGGAACCCCAGTGTGCATGATCTTGACAAATAATTCTAGATAAAAAAGTTTTTTTCTAATGCTATTAGAATCTAGAAAGAGCTTGCAATATTAAATCCTGAAAGTTCTTTACAATAAGAATTCAGAAACAAGTGTTTGTCATCCACACAGCACTCTTCCATCCTCAATCCTCACTCCTTCTCATGTTAATAAAGTTCTCTCTGGAGACTAAAATGCACCTATTAAAAGCCCCATGCTCCAACACATACAAACAATCACATACAGCACATTACACACTGAACTCTACTGTATGCCTAAATAATGCTGTAGGTAGTAACAGGTTCAAGGTTGCAAATACAGCTCATCTGATCTCTTCAATGTTCCTCATACTGCTGCTAATATTTCTATCCTGTTCATGTACTATTGCAATGTTCGGAGACAGTTGTCTTACCTCGCATGGATCAGACTGCACGATGATAGCAAAGGTCCCTAAGCGATTACATCTGCACACAGTGTGACTGCTATTGGTCTCTGTGATACTACAGCCTTCTGAAACCCATCTGTTTTCCTCCCAGTATACACAGGAGAGAATATGGTCAGGTGCCACCTCCTTTGCAACAGTCAAAGAAGAAAAAATAAACCATGGCAAAAGTTATTCATTCATTTGTTAATCTTTTAATCTAGCACTTTATAATAGTCAGGTTGTGATCCAGGGAACACACGGTGCCAAGCAGAAATACACCCTGCTTATTATATAATAGCTAATCCAACTCCCCCAAGATTTTGAACAGTGGGAGGAAACAAATCTGGAAGGAGAGAAGGTATGAAATACTGCACAGTTTGGGTTTGAAGCATGGGACAGGAATCTGTGGGCCTTTTTACACCTGGTCACTTCATGTGTCGTCTCTGATCTGATAGCTATCTGATTTGTTAAAACTGTTCCGTTTACTGTACATTAGGCCACATAAATGCATCTTGGCGAATCGGATATCGATCCGATCTTTCTATTGAAATGGAACACGCTTCGGTGTATGCCGTTTTCAGAATGCAATCAAAAAGAAGACGAAAAAACTTGTTACAATGGTTATGCTACAAAAAACAACCCTGCGTTTCGTCCATGTTATTTGTTTCTGGCCCGATACACAACTCGCGAGTCACCTGCGAGTGACGTAGTTCCGTTTGGGAGGAGTATAGCACTGACGTATGTGGCTCGAACAACCACATTCATTTACACCTGTCCAGTTTCATCTGAAATGCGTCCCAGACCACCTCCTGAAGGGGTTTGAGCCATCAGATTTATATCAGTCTCGAAAACGTTTCGGAGGGCATTTAGACCTGGTCTTTTTACCATCGGTTAGCTATCGGATCACAGAAAACGCATGAAATGACCAGGTGGAAAAAGCCCCTGAGAGACACCACCAGTGTGTGCTGTGCCACCTGGTTAGGGCATTATGTAAAATATATTCAAATATATATACATATATATATAGCCATTATTTAAAATATATTTTAAACATACAACAAAATAACAACACTTTTAAAGTACAAATAACTGACTCTGATGTGCTTCAGGGTGAAGTTGACAGGTTCAGGTGTGTTGGTGTCATTGGATTTGGGAAGTGTTGCTGACACCACCATGGATATAATGGTTTTCTTTGTGTCTGTAAATGTTTTGGTGAAGGTATGTTCTAATAAGTTTGCCATGCCAGTGTAGCTCATGAAGGCCACAGCAACTTGTCCTGTAGGTACAATGACACTGAAGTTTGGATTATATTAGAACGGCATTACAATTTTTATAGTCACTTTTTATAAATCTGCTTGCTGAAACCTTCTTGAAATAAATATTTTAGTGAGATAAAAAAAAAAAAAAACAAATAAACAAACACAGAAACAAAAAAAAAAAAAAAATCAACTGACAGGAATCAACTGACAGATCTGGAGAATCAGAGATATGCATATGATATTAAGCATTTAAAGTTCATTACGATACCTTTGTCTTTATTAAAATTTGCAATTAGATTGATATCCATAGAGGCATGACTTGTATTGAGACGGAGGTTTGTCGAGAAGTTTTCCGGTTCAACTGCGATAACCTGAAGCTCTGGAAAGATAGATGTCAACATAGAGCAATGTTCAGAAATGATAGAAATCAAAATTAAGTTTCATGTACCGTAAGTGTACACTGTAGGATATAGGTGTAGTGTTCGAAAATGTACAAACTGGTTTTTATACCTAAAGTGTGGAGAGAGATGCTGATGGTTTTGTTTTTTTTCACCAAGGCTGACGCCAATTTCTGAGTAACGTCCATTAAAATATTCCCGTAGGAATTGTTGGTTTTCATCTCATTAGAAGTAAGATTCATTATTATGGTCAAATACTTTTGTACATTCTAGCAGACAAACAGAAAGACTCTCATGTGCATGAGATGCATAAGATGAGCACACTGTCCATAAATACATTTTTGTTTACAATATGAAACTTACTGCACCAAACTCGTCTCACCTCCTGTGATAAGTCTTGAGGAATGTTATACTTAATTTGCTGCAGGAACTCCATTGCACACTGTACTGTCAAATTAGACTAAAGAGAAAAAGTGTTATTGTGTAGTAATTAAATATAAAATGTAAAGGTTTTCTGAATGTTTAACATATTTTAATGTAGCTTTACAACAATGAAGCATTAAATAATTCTTAGTACTTTACCCCAGAAGTTATTTGCTAGTAAAGTGTCCATGTATTGGCATGTTATCATTTGATATAATATGTCATAGCCAGAACACTATAATAAGTGAAAAAAGTGAAAGTGATGTGACATACGGCTAAGTACGGTGACCCATACTCAGAATTCGTTCTCTGCATTTAACCCATCCAAAGTGAACACACACACAGCAGTGAACACACACACAGCAGTGAACACACACCCGGAGCAGTGGGCAGCAATTTATGCTGTGGCGCCCGGGGAGCAGTTGGGGGGTTCGGTGCCTTGCTCAAGAGCACCTCAGTCATGGTATTGCCGGCCTGAGACTCGAACCCACAACCTTACGGTTAGGAGTCAAACTCTCTAACCATTAGGCCACGACTTGATAGTAGAATACTACACCAATTTACTAGTCATAGTAGTGATTATTTATAAAAATAAAAAAAAACTATTTGAAATAAAGTAAAAATAAACACATCTACACATAGATGCATCCAATACAGCAACCGGGACTATGGGTTAATCTGCTGACCCTGAAGCTGTAAAGCCAAAATGAGCCAGCCATTAAGTGTACAGTATATTCTACTTACCCATAGATATATGCCATATATATATTGGAAATCATGGCCTAATGGTTAGAGAGTTTGACTCCTAACCGTAAGGTTGTGGGTTCGAGTCTCGGGCCGGCAATACCACGACTCAGGTGTCCTGAGGTGTTCACTGCTGTGTGTGCACTTTGGATGTGTTAAATGCAAAGAACGAATTCCGAGTATGGGTCACCATACTTAGCTGTATGTCACTTTCACTATATACACACACAGCTCTTACCTTGCATGGGTCAGTCTGACTGATGACAGCTAAAGTCGTCACACTTTGACACGAGCACACGGTGTGAGTGTTGTTCGTTTGTATGATCGAACACATATCCCATGTGTTTGTCTTCCAGTTCATACAAGAAAGGATGGCCTGAGGGTCTAAATCCTAACCAAATGAGGGGAAAAAAAGATATTGTTAAAAACGACAGTTTAAAGCAAATATTTATTATTGTTTGTTCAAAGGGATTTTTCATGATGTAGTAACCATGATGTGTTCGAGGGTGAAGATGACTGGCTTGGTGAGGTATGTGTTGGTGGTTTGTTGAAGTATTGCTGACACCACATTGGATATCACTGTGGTTGTAGTTGCTCTGTTCAGTGTGTTGAAAAAGCTCTGTTGAAGGATGTCTGACATGTTGGTGTAGCTCATGAAGGATGCTGAAATTTGAAAAACATAGATTGTCTTAAATTCTACAGTAAGCTATGACATTTCATGACAAAATATACCATAATATATGGTTTAATTATCATCAGAGATCTAAAGCAACCATATGCTGGGTTAGAAAAAAATAAGAACTATATTACAACTTTTGAGTGACATTTTTCATTTTGCTGAATAGATACTTGGATACTGCCATTTTATTATTATTATTATTATTATTATTATTATTATTATTATTATTATTATTATTATTAGTAGTAGTAGTAGTAGTAGTAGTAGTAGTAGTAGTAGTAGTAGTAGTAGTAGTAGTAATGGCAGTATTGAGATTGCAGAAAAATGGAAATGTATATCATACAATGACAATATTATTTCTATTTTGCAGATTCTGGATATATTTTTTATGCAGTGTGAGCCCTGTTTGTGAATAGTGGGAGGAAACCAGGAGAAGCAATGTGTGATTCCAGGAATGTCCAAATGTCAGTTAACTGTCTGTTACTGATACACTAATCATATCCGGATATTAAAACATGCTCCTGATGGAGTGCAAATGTTGGTGGAAATATATGAGAAGCTGAAATTCTCATACTGTATATTCCTCCTTTCCATTTTTAATGTCCAAAGGTCCATTTTTAATGTCCAATTTTCCAAAGACAAACGTTAACGACACTGTAATCAGCGTAGATTTATGAAGATACTTTGAAACAGGTCCTTCGGAACTGCCTTAATCATGAGACTGAAGAAGCTATGGAACCGTGTGTGCCAGCTTTGCTGAGTCCATGTACAGTAAGCACCAGTACATACAATGCAAGCATATTTCCAGAGCATGTAACCGTCAGATCCTTTTAGATGATCGTTATTAAGAAGACAAAGAAGTCAAAGAAAACAACAATACTTCTATGAATGGCTATGCAACAATCAAGGCTAATGGAGGTGCAAATAAGGTGCCGGAACACTGGCAACCAGAAGAAGAGTCTTTGCCCACACTACAGCTGGTTTGGATTTGTTTGCTCTTGGTTCTGCAGACAAATCCTTCAAGATCATTTAAGCTGCCCATGGAGAATGACCGTTAATATCCAGTCACTACAAGTTCTACCAGTCGGACGCAAGACAATCGGTTTAATATTCCATCTGGAAAAATGGTCCGTGTTTGTCATGAGTCTGAATTGAATATGGTGCTTCAACCACAACCTCATGATGTTTGGCTCTGGCTCCTACCCTGCAGTACCTTTGTGATTGGGGTTGACCCCATGTGGGGCTTTTACATGTGACTTAAATCAGGTTGTATCCTAAACTAAAGTTTTTTCAAACTTTGAACTACAAAACTACAAAAATCTGAGTTGAATTTATCTTTAGTTGAATGCAACTTTAGAAGAGAAAAAAGCAACTGTACTGTACCAGCTTTAGATGTTGAAAGTCCAGTGAGATCAATAAGCACAGATGCAGTGTTTGTGTTGAGTTGCAAGATGTTGTTGCTGTTGACGTTACGCCTGAGTCTGAGTACTTGAACCTCTAGAGAGATATAGATATAGATCTGGGTCAGCTGTCTTTAAAACCTATATTGATAAAAAATAAATATTCACTTCCTCCCCTAATCTTGTGCATTTATTTTGGTATTTAGTTCAGCCTAATAAACATATTTATGTCATTGTACAGACACACAAAACACCACAGAATATGATTTATGGCCAATATAATACAAATAATGAAATCATTAATGTAATGGAGAAACACTTAAAGCAACCTGGAACTATAATATACGGTTAGGTAAAATAAAAAACAACTAAAAAGGGCACAGTGAATTAATGAGAGCACAAAAATCAGATCTTGCTGATTGGTTGATTTGGCCATATGCTAAAATAGTCCTTAATATGCAATACACATGCAGAAATGTAAAGGAATGATCCTCATCTAGGTGATGTGGCTTCAATGAAGATCATCTAGATGGCATTGTACTGTATATTGGTACATGATGGGAAATGCACCAGGTTTTTTCAGTATTCAGAGATTTGAGTTGAACCTCTGCACAGTGTGTACACAGTATGGGGTTGTCAGGAACTACTGGGACATTTCCCTGGCAGACCACCAGAGAGGGTGCTAACAAGTGTTTTGCTACAGCTTGTTTATACGTAATGAGGTTATGAGGTTATGTGTTTACCCACGTGTTGTGTCATGTCCCTCCTGTTGTTCTGTTTCCCACCTTGTCATCTGTTTCCCATTAGTCCTAATGTGTTGTCCTATTTATACCTGTCCTTTTGTGCCTGTCTTTGTCCAGTGTATGTTCATTTTCTGGTTTGGTTTTTATGCACTTTGTTACTGTTATTCATGTTGTGTTGTATTATTACACATGTTTTGTCTGTTTCATGTCATGTCTAAGTTACATCATGTTGTTAATAAAAGCAGGTACGTACTCTTTTACCCTGCACTTGGGTCTGATTTACAGCATTGTGGGTGGTTGAATTCTGTGGAAGTTCTGGGTTCAATCCCCACCTTCGGTGGCGCCTTCCAACCGTCATTTTTTATTTTTTTTGTGAATTGACAACTGAAATGCCTTTGTGGTGTTCTGAATACCTTATTTTTATTGTGTACCTATATTTTGGACAGATAATCTGATGGTCGTGAAGTTCTGAAGGGAATTCTCCATCAGCATAGACACCAATTCCTCGTTTTTGTTCAATATTTCCATTCCAAACAGTGCTAGATCATTTGGGTCGGGAGCATTTTGTTTCATACAAGCCGTAAGATTCATGATCTGCTTTAAATAGTTTTCCACATCCTACTCAAAATGTAAAGAGATTAATTACACATTAATTCCATACAAATACAACGACAATCCTGTTCATCAAAGCATTTAGAGTTGCACTTAGGAAATGTCTCACAGATTCAAATTCTATAGGTGTGATGTACTGAATAGTCAGTTTTCTGAATGCATCCATTGCATCATCCTAAATATAACAAAATAAGAATACATTAATTATGCAAAAAGTGGAAACTCATTTTAGTGACCCGTGTAAATATTATACATTCTTCTTATTGCTTTGTTTAATGCTAAAATTAATTAATGCTAAAATAAAACACAATCTCAAAGACTCGGTTAATTAAACTAAACACCACAGTCAGTGTATCTTCATGACCCATTCACACATACCGGACATGTTTCAGGAAATGGCTCTGTGATAGAAAGGAAGGAAAAAAAAACATTTTTACAGAATTATAATCCTGCAAACATTCTCCAAAGTCCTTCTAACAGTCAGACTATCACAGGTATACACCACATGAAGCAGGGAAACCACAGAACTCCATCTAATGCTCTCCTGAATCCTGTAGGCATCTAATAATAACAACCTTCAGTCCAGTTTACTGTAAAATGATTCCACTATGCAATAATATTTAACATATGGAAAAAAAAACAAAAAAAAACAAACAATGGAAACCATCAGTTTATTGTTTGACTTATTACACAGTTGTGTTGGTGCTGTTGCTTACTGAATTGTGAATTAGCAACAGTAATAAATGAGTTCAGGATCAGCGCAATGACAACTGTGGAGAGAAGAATCATAGGGATTTCATCAATTCACCAAAAAGAACTAATTTACTGACAAGTTTAAAATATTTTCTATAACACAGACGATTCTCTTTAATTGTTTTAGAAGATTAGATTGATTTATATTAAATAAGTCCACAATCCAATGGAGATATCGTTCCAGTCATTAGGGGAAAAAACAAGGAGGAATTCAATGAAACATTTCAAACCTTCTTTCAATCAAATGAGGAAAAGATCTCTAACACTCTTAAACTCTGGATTTTATTAGTGCCACTGTTTAATAGATTAATCACTAAAATTAAACTGAATACTGTGTCTGTGTTACACTACACTGTATGTCCCCTGCACTCAACACCACTACAACTACAACACCATCGTTCAACAACTATAAGACTCAGAAACCTGAATAGAAACAGTTCCTTTGCCAACCAGCCAGCGCTAATAATAATAATAATAATAATAATAATAATAATTGTCATCTCATTGTCATCATCATAATCTTCCTCCTCCTCCTCATCATCATCATCATCATCATCATCATCATCATCATCATCATCATCATCATATTTCCTTCACTAAACTAAAAACACACTTTTTGTACTATACATTTTTGTCTACAGGTGAAAAACAAAAAACTCATCAAACAGATTTTCTTATGAAATGTCCTGAATGGTTAAGATATATAACTCCCATTGCTAACACACGCACACACACACACACACACACACACACACACACACACACACACACACACACACACACACACACTTCTGTTTGTTAGTTATTTACTCACTTTTCAGTAAGAGAGTCATATTTGGGTTTAGTTGAAGTGTCCTTGTTCGTCCTATAGAGCGAGTTCTGTCATTAAAATTAAACTGGATGGTAAATACATGTTTGTTCCCATATCATCAAATCAGAATCATTTGCATTCGGTGCATAAAGTGTGACACGCATTGTTAGTGCTGCAAATATATTGTAAAAGGTTTTGCATGTTACGCTCCAGTTGGAACAATAACAGAAATAGTACAATGAACAAGAACAAGAATTTCATAAATATGGAGAGATAAAAGCAAAATAAACAAATGACAATCTGTTTCCTTTTCTATTGAACTAACCCGAAAGTTTACATGGAATATTTAGAAAGAAATCGAACCACATGGTACAGATGACTATCAGAGTGAATATGATATCTCACTGTATATGAGGAAGTCAGTAACAAACAATGATATGATAATAGCACATAGAGCTCTTATAATGTAATATAATATAATATAATATAATATACAATATCACTGAATGTTCAAGTAAAGTGTATTTGTTTGAATCTGCTATAAAAAAAAAAGCTCTAAAACTTTATTGTTAAAAATGTAATTCATTGCAGTTTTTTGAACAACATAATAGACACATACTGTATGTGGCATCTCTGGGGTTACAACAGTATCTTATTAATTAATTAAGTAATTATTTTTTAAATTTATTTATCATATTCTAATAACTCTGAAGGAAGTTGTTTTTAATATTTTTGAACTTTTTTTTAATTCACCGCCATCTCCTGTGTTCACACTGAAATCACAACATCATCATCATCAACAACAGCAACAACAACAACAACAACAACAAAGAACAGCAGAAGTTTAAATGTTACATTCATTGTTTTTATCTATTTATGGCATAAAGTATTACTAAAAAATTTCAGATAATTAATGATACTACTTTGCAAATTATTATTAAACATTCATTTAATGCAAATTTATGAAACTTCTTTATGAGTATTCTTCTTCTTCTCCTCCTCCTCCTCCTCCTTCTTCTTCTTCTTCTTCTTCTTCTTCTTCTTCTTCTTCTTCTTCTTCTTCGTATTATTATTATTATTAATACAGATTCAATTCATGAGACAAGAAGCATTTTTATTGTCATTTCTGCCCTATGCAGTGAATAGTGTACAGGAATAAACTGAGCAGAAAAATTACATTTTTCATATAAGTAAGTATTTAAAAATGATGACATGAAAATCTTTTAAACAAACTGCAGACTACTGAAATTTGGTCAGGATAAAGTCAACAACACAACAACACAGTTAGGATTTTAGTGTTCTGAGTTTCTTTATACTTCACGTGAATGTTTCTGCACTTCACTATGACATAGAGAAAATATTGTATTGAGTTTGCAAGTTATTTCGTATATAATCATGTGTTTTGTAGATTAATAACATGTTAACAACACTAACGGGTGGCTGGCTCTAGCTGTGAAACTCTAAGTTTTATACACAACCAGCTGGTAACTTTCAGCCATCCTATTAAAAATATGTCATATTTGTCTTCCTGAAATAATCCTCAGTCATGTGACATACTATGAAATTGTCCTTAAAAAAGACATTAATGTTGTTTTTATATTAATTTGAGTGTATATGTGAAGCTCTGGTCTGGTCTTCTGCCATGGACTTGTACTTGGAGCAGTGGCGTATGTCATCCCACCACTTCCTGTACTGCCGCCTGATCTAAAATCAAGTAAAACAGTGATTTGTGATTTCCTGAAATGTTTTCATTTTTTTTTTTTTTATGATGTTATCAGATATAAGTGCATATATAATGTGGTTATCCACATTATCCTCACTGTGTGTTTTTGTAATTCTATGCTAAACAAAAAAACAAGCAAACACAAAATGTAAGAAAAAATAAGTGTAATGTTTAAGTTCATGGAATCTTGAAATCTCACCTCTTGGTTGAGGACACAATGAACGATAAAAATAAAGGTTCCCTGCTGTGAATTTAAGCAGATGAAGGCTATGTGTATCGTTTGGTCTTTCATACTGAAGAAACCTAAAACCCAGGGACAGCCAAGAATGACAAACTGGAGCAGGGTTTTTAACACAAGAGTCCTACAGAGAGAGAGAGAGAGAGAGAGAGAGAGAGAGAGAGAGAGAGAGAGAGAGAGAGAGAGAGAGAGAGAGAGAGAGAGAGAGAGAGAGAGAGTATTTATGAATATCATATAATATCAGATAATCTTGTAATGATTCAGGAGTGTGATGTGTGTTACCGGGTGTGCTTTAGTTTGGAAACAGAACTATCCAGCTTTAACAAAGCGCGCCGGAGAATTACGAAGATCGCACAAGACAGGAGAAAGTTGATCTGTGAGTCAAGAGTATAATTTAATGTACAGTACATAACACTGTGACTAAGCAAAGATGTACATTTTAATTCCAAATTCAGATATTTAGAACACGATCCACAAATATATAGTGTTTATACTGTTGGTTAGTGTCATGTGATTCCGCTTTCAATGTGTTTCATGGCATGTTAAGTGTTTCGTGGCTTTTCTTTTTTCTTTCATTTTCTTATTCTTTTCGCTTTTTTCTTTTCTTTTCTTTCATTTTCTTTTCTATTCTTTTCTTTATATATATATATATATATATATATATATATATATATATATATATATATATATATATATATATATATATATATATATATACTTCATATACTTATTTAGGACTTACAGCAATGATGGCAATCACAGGACCGAGAAATCCCCAGATGGAACCAGTGTTAATCCAACACCTGCATGAAGATCAACCAGTGTTTTTTAAATGAATATTATGTTCTGTCTAGTATCAACAGATGCAATAGATAAACTGAAGCTTTAAACAGACTCTTACGTTTCAAAATTGTAGGGATTTGGAATCAGTCCAGAGAACAAGCCCACAAACACCAGGGGGATGACATATCCAATCACTATCATGTATTTCCAGTCAAGCAACTCTGTCTGCTTTGAGCCCAAATGTGAAAGGTTCTTCACAAAGATGTACAGCAACACTGCCTCAATGAGCATCCACACAAATGCTGATAAAAAAAAGAAGTGTATGACACCAGCCAACACTTCACACAGCAGCAGCTGAGTGAGAGAGAAAGTGAGAGAGAGAGAGAGAGAGTTAATGTAACTGTATGTTAATATTATTGCCAATTGCAAATATAAACAGATAAACCGTAGCATTCATACTGACGTCATCAAACTGACTGTCACTGACGTCAAATACACACATGGAACATGCCAGTAGGTGGCGCCAATGTACATGCACGGAATGCCGAACAGAGACAGAGGCATATCGGGTGAGACGTATGTAATTAAGTCATCACGTGATCTCAATATACTCAGAACAACTCAGTGTTTGTTAAGAGAAGATATTTAAACAAACAGCAGGAGAAATGAAAAATATTAAAGTAGTCCAAAAAAGATATTAAAAATCAACCAATTAGGTTTTGGTTAGTAAAAACAAACAAACAAACAATTAATAAATAAATAATAGTAAGAATAACAACAATATTTCACAGTGCTATGTTAATTTAATTTACTATAATAATTTACTTATTTAAACGTCTGAAGTAAATGACACCTCTGTGTCTCTGCTTAAAGGTAACTGACAACCAAAAGCCAGTGAGCAGGTAAAAGGTGGTTTAATTAGAGAAACAACATGAATTTATCCTGCTGTGTGTCGTCCCTTAAACCTTAGCCATGAACTTCTGAGAAACGTTTTATGCTATAGTGTGTTATTTAGATGGAGGGTGTTTATTTCAGGAGAATGGCTTAGTAAACAATGAAGGAGAAGCCAGCACAAAGACATAGGAACGAAACTTACCTCAAGCTTTATGTTCTTCAGGAATTGTTCTCTGAGCAGAAAAACCAAGTGAGCAGAAAATAAGCTTATGGACAGGTTAAGCAAAGCCACATTGGTCACTTTTTGGCCTCGCTGGCAAACAGCAAGAGTTAATACAGTCAGGAAGAGGAAGAATAGCCCCACGGACACAAGCACTTTATTAATGATCTCTATGAGATCATCAGATTCATCAGATTCATCACTACGTATCTGCAAATGAAACAATCATCATCTATCAATACATCTGACAAAAGAACAGCCTACCAGCAAATTTTGACCAAAAATCTAGTTGCTTATGCCAGCATGGCTGTACATGGAACTTTTACAGATAGATCTGAAGCATTCCATTAACTCTTCTGATGTAAAAAAAAATGTTTATTTCAGTTAAAAGAGTAGATGTTAAAACCATTTCTTTGTCTGCTGGTCACTTACCTGGTTTGGGTTGAACTGCATGATCAGAGCGAAGGTAGACAGGTGAGTACAGGTGCACACTGAGGAATACTCATTCTTTGTGATGCTACAACCATCTTCAACCCATACCGACTCCTTCCAGTACACACAGGAGAGATTTGCTGCCTGGACTAAATCCTGGACAACAAAAGAGTACTGTTACACCTTATATGTCAGTACTCTATAGACGATTTGCTAACCAATGAGGCTGAATAACTGTACTGTTCCCAGTGCTCTCTGATTTATAGCGTATCTATTTAACATCAACAATAAATATTTGAAGAGTGTCTACATTGGATAATCTAAATAGCTTCACCAATTAAACTCACCTGATATGATTAGTCAAAAGAACTTACTTGGGTATGATTAAAGGTGAAATTAATTGGTTTAGTGAAGTTTATGCTAATGATATTAGGAAGTGTTGCTGACACCACAGAGGACATCATGGTTTTATTTGTGCCGGAATTTGGTTCGAAGAAGGTAGGTTTCAGGATGTTGTCCATGTTGCTGTAGCTCACAAAGATCACAGCAGCTGATCCTGGAGAAAAAATAACAACAATAGCAATAATAATAATAATAATAATAATAATAATAATAATAATAATAATAATAATAATAATAATAATAATAATAATAATTTATAACAACTGTAACGTTTTGGAAAATTCCATTTTGCTGTGAATCAAATATTTTAGATTTCATGTTATAGACCCAATGCTGATGTTTTTTTTAGAAAAAGATCATTAATTACAAATACATAAGTACAGAGATAGATAGATAGATAGATAGATAGATAGATAGATAGATAGATAGATAGATAGATAGATAGATAGATAGATAGATAGATAGATAGATAGATAGATAGATAGATAGATAGATAGATAGAATATGAGATATAAGATATGAGATATAAGAGAAATGGGGTGATCAGGAAGAGCTTCCAGATGACTGGGAAACTACAGCAGAAGTGATCAGGGAGACAGGAAGTGGGATGTAGAAAGGACAGAAGAATATAGACAGGATTATAAGGAATCACAATGCAGAGTGAAGACAGACATGGCAAAGTCCAAACAGAAAGTGGTGTATGCCAAGTTAGACATGAGGGAAGGTGAGATGGACTTGTACAGATTAGTGAATCAGAGAGATGGAAATGGGAAGGATAAAGTTGATGCTGGAAGTTAGACTAGTGGAAGCTAAACTAGTGGATATTTGTGAGCAGCAGGATGGCTTATGTACAATGATGTAATGTTTGCTCTGAGAATGTTAATTGAGAGGTACAGAGATGGTCAGAAGGTGCTGCACTGTGTCTTTGTGGATTTAGAGAAATGTATGACAGGGTGATGAGAAGTACATCATTGTAGTTCAGGATATGTATGGGCGGAGTGTGACAGAAGTGAGATGTGCTGTAGGTTAGACAGAGTTGATTAAGGTGGAGGTGGGGCTACATCAAGGATCGGCTTTGAGTCCCTACTTGTTTGCTATGGTGATGGACAGGTTGACAGATGAAGTCAGACAGGAATCTTCATGGACAATGATGTTTGTGGATGACATTGTGATCTGTAGTGAGAGTAGGGAGCTACATGTATATGAATGTGAGGAAGGGAAGTAGAGCAGTGAGGTTACAGGGGGCTGAGGTCAAGTAGGGGCAGGAGTTTAAGTATTTTGGGTCAACCATCCAGTGTGACGGGGAGTGTGGAAAAGAGGTGAAGAGGCGAATTGCAGGCAGGTGGGAGTAGGTGGAAAAAGTGTCAGGAGTGTTGTGTGTGTGACAGAAGGGTGTCAGCAAGAATGAAAAGAAGGTGTAGAAGACAGTAGTGAGAGCAGCTTTGCTGTATGGGTTAGAGACTGTAGCAGCGAGGAAAAGACATGAAGCAGAGATGGAGGTAGCAGAGATGAGGATGATGAGGTTCTCTTTAGCAGTGACGAGGATGGACAGGGTTAGGAACGAGCACATCATTGGGAGCTCAGGTTGGCTGTTTTGGGGACAAGGACATAGAAACTAGATTGAGATGGTTTGGACATGTACAGAGGAGGGAGGTGGTTATATTGGAGAGATGGAGCTGCAGGTGAGATGTCAAGAGGAATGACAAAGAGAAGATATATGGATGTGTTAAATGAGGACATGACGTTAATTGGTGCAAGAGTAGAGGATGCTGATGGTAAAGTTAAGTGTAAACAGATGATTCGCTGTGGTGACCATAGTAGACTAGTAGAGTGGATTTTTGTGTTAATGAGCTATAAAGTTTCAGCTGAAGCCACCAGCATGCCAAAATGATGCATTTCTTTGGTATTATCGGTTGGTTAAAAAAAAAGGTTGGTCTGCAGTCTTAAAACATCACGCAGATTACTTTGCTGAACTATATTTACCTTTTATATCTGAAATTGTTTATTTGAAGCCATGTGGATATTCAAAATAGTTGTAGCCATCTACATATTATCATATTAAAATAAAGTAACATATTAGCCACTGGCTAAAATATCATCATATTAATATAAATATAATATAATATAACATAATATAATCATGTAAATATATAAAATTTAAGATTAAACTTAAAAAAATAGCTACTGTACCGTTGTTTTGCTTGGAAATCCCAATGAGATCAATATCCAGAGAAGAATTGCTGGTGTTGAGACGGGGGATTTCAAGCAAGTTAGTATAATTTCCAACTGTATATATTTGGCCCTCTGAAAATATCCAAAAATGTAATTAGTAGATCTTGTACAGTAACTCGTAGTATAAGCTTCAGAAAATGTTCAGTGTTTTAAAGCAATTTTGAAAGCAGGTTCTATACCCATATTGCTGAGAGTAATGGTTGTGCTGTTCTGGGTCTCCGTTGGTGTCACTAGTGACACCAACAGTTTCTCAGTAACAGACAGTACTTTATTTCCGAGGGAGATTAGCTGTGTGTCAGTAGAATTTCCAGTGATGGATGAAACATTCATTATTGCGTTCAAATAATGTTCCACAGTCTGTCAACAATAAGAGAAACATTCAGTCATGACACATGCACTTGCGCTGATAATCTGGAAATTCAGGAAACAGATTGTTACATCATAAACATGTCTTACCTTCTGTTCTAGTGGACCTGAATTGTTTAGGAGTTTTTCAAGATTGTCAAGAAAATTACTTGCACATATTGCATTCTAGAACAACAACAACAAAATTACTTTTTTAGTGAAATTCAAGTGGCATGTAATTTCTATTTATTTCTTAATGTTGTAAGTGTTTTAAAAAGCAACTGGGCAAATAGCTAAAATGTTGGCCATTAGAATTGTTTTATGAGAAAATGGATATAAAGATAATATTATCAGTTAGCACAAAGAAATTTTGTACAGTGTTTCTGTGCAGAAAAACTAGCTAGCTAAATATTTTCAGAAAATAACCATTAAATGTAAAGGAGTGCAGTCTCTCATAATTTTTTTTTTTTTTTTTACAGTAAAGTTATCTGAATTTTACTGAGACTGGTTCAAGAACAGAAAAGCATCTTCCCTGTACAAAGTAAGTACATTTTTATTTTGTGCAAAAAATATTACTGTAAAAAAATTACTGTCTGGCTTGAGTTTTCTCAGTTTGATAAAGAAGCTCTAGTGTCTTCTTGTAGCTTCATCACAAATGTAAGGCTAAATCCACACAAATAAGTGCATTCAGTGAAATTCAGCAGAATTTGCATGAAATCCCCATGTATAAATCCCCATTTGTATAAATGCCAGAATGCTCTGCTGATTGATGCATTGATTGTAAAAAAATTTTTTAAAAAGTAGTGTGTGTGGTTTTCTGCTACCAAAGACGGTGAAGAAACTAGACAAAATATTTAGAATTCACTTTAAAAATATCACAAAGCCAAAAAGTTACAGAACCCTTTTCATTCAATCTTACCTTGCATTCTGCAGACACTTGGATAACTAAAAAAGATAATTTAACAAGCTGTGAAAAATTATCATCTTTTCCTTATACACTACCTCATCCTAATTTCAGTCATATAATAATATATCCACTAAAGATTTTTTCAGGGTTTTAAATCCTCATACCCATGCATCCATTTTTTGAGCATTCGTAGCCAGGATTACACACGCAGCTGCCATAAACAGTACCGCAGTAAGCATTCGGTCCACAAGAACTATTATTGCAGGATGAATGGCCTGTGGATGGCAGAGTAAAATCAAAATCATTTATGATTCTTTAAAATCAAACCAATTATTTTAGATTCATTACAGATTCAAATTCTTTTTTATGTTTGTTTTGTTACAGTGAAGTGGGAATTTTAATTTCTAGGGATTTTAGAACCGCAGTAACTATAAGAAATAAAAACTTAACATACCAACTTAATAAAAATGTGTTGATTATTTTGTTCAAATGTACACTGCTTGCTAACAATTCTGTACAGACTTGATTGTATCTTAATAACAAAACAAATGCTAACAATCGTAATCATAAAATGAGAAGAAATGGCCAGAAAGAACTGATGACAGTATACAACAAATATCAAAATCACAGATCTTTCTTTAGCACAATGTAAGTTTACTTACGTGTAGAATAAATTCCTTTGATAGGTCGGAGATAGTAGAGAGTTAATCCACCGCAACTTGTAACATTGGTGGGGTTGTTGCTTGAATTACATGTGAATAAGTTGTAATTTGTGACAGATCCTTTGGTGATATTTTGGGCAGGTGCGCAGGAAGGGACTACTTGGTCCCCACTTAGACCACTAAAGATGTACCAACCCTCTATCAGCTCACTGTCACTCATATTATTAATGCTGGAGCAAAATCCAACATTGCGGCATGGATCAGAAAGTGTTTTATATTCTTTACAAGACTCTGAGGATAAGAGATATATATTAAGGTTAAATTAATGTGGCTACATGATAAGTGATATATTTTTTTTTTATTTGAGATTAAGATGAAGTAAATTTAAACCAGAATGTTTTATGCTATCAGTTCTATAGTTAAAGCTCATTTACTTGTACAGCTCCACATAAAAACATTTATAAAATCACTGATCCTGTATTATCTGTTTCTTAATAACCCATAATAACTTCATTCAACCCAGTGATAGGAACTGTACAAATGTTTCATTAATTTTAATTTCAAATACAGTTGATTGTTAATATATATGTTTAGTCAAATTAGTTTTTTGTAATTGTCACTTTACATTAGAATTTTACATATGAGCTTACGGGATGTAGCAGTGCCGATATTTGAGAACATAGTCAGAAGGAACATAGCAAGACCTGTTGAAGTAGTACAAACAAAATCCAGATATATTACTCAGTTAAGTTTTATCCTGGGTCTATTCTATGTAGAGATTTAGTTTAGAAGAATAAAGAGTAAACACTCACATGGACTAAAAAAGATCATCGCTCCCCCTTCTGCTCCGTGCTGATGTATGGTGAAACTGTAGTGGTGGAGAAGCTACGGTTTGTCCAACTGAACAGCAGTGACGACATCATCAACACAAGAACCACTAAGAGAACAGCCGTAGCTTGGGTGTGGCTTCTTTTCCAACATTGCGTCTCATCCTTGGCTTTAGAGAGATACTTTAAAGTGAAAACGGCATCGATATTAAAGTCTATTCCTGTACCATAAACGTTTTTGAGTTTCCATGGCAATGTCCTATCACCAACTTTTTCACTGAAACAGCTAGACAAAGGCTCTTCTCTTTAGCCAGTGCTGTTTGGAAGAAATCTGCATATATTCCAGGAAAGGCAAACCATAGTCAAATGTTATGACCCTGAAGCCGAGCCTCTTTAATGCTTTGTCTTATGATTAACAATTTTATCTCTATGTAGTCAAATATAAGCCTATACACAGAGCATACTTATCTAAATTTTGTTTTTTAGCATTCAATTCAATAAAATTTTATTTGTATGCGACTTTTAACAATGGATATAAAGCAGCTTTACAGAACAAACGTTTATTATACGTAGAAAAATATTATACAAAAGACCAAGATTAACATTAGACTTATATTTAAATGTGATTTTATATATCAATGTTTGTATTTATCCCTAATGAACAAGTCTGAGGTGACTGAGGTGACTGTGGTGAGGAAAAACTCCCTTAGATGGAAGAGGAAGAAACCTTGTGAGGAACCAGACACATAAGTGAACCTCATCCTCATTTGGGTGACACTGGAGGATGTGATTATAAACTGTTATAAACACCAGATTGTTTTATAAATAATTTCCTTTCTACAGTCAGATACAGTCTGACAATTGTTTATTGATTAGGAGGATGTTGCCATCAAAGATCACATGTAGATGGCATCTCCTCTTTGAATGTCTGAAATCTTCATGAAGTGGAAGAAATTATTAGCATAGCTGCTGTTCATAATATCAACAAGCACTAGATGATAATGTGCATTTGGTCAGATGTATTAGAGCACAATATTATGGGATGTATTATGTGTAGAAAAATAAAATATTAAAAATATTTTAGAAATTATAGACACACACACACACACACCTGTTGTCAGACTCTCTCATGTTAGTGTTCCTCTTTCTGTTGCAAGGTTATCTCATATATATCAGGAAACTCAAACTTGTTAGAAAACCTACATGTCCCTATGACGGAATAGGTTACAAAACATGCTTGTTTACATTTGCATTTGAGATGCCAATCACACTTATCTTTCTGATCATGTGCTAATGCTCATCTTAACATTTAGAGCAGAATTGGTAGAGAATGTGAAAGTCACATATGTCACAAAATCATCCCAGCTGTCGACCTAATAAAGCTTTGTAATGTGCTTTAAATATAAGTTACTCCTTTACTATTTTCAACAAAATTCTGTGTGTGTGTGTGTGTGTGTGTGTGTGTGTGTGTGTGTGTGTGTGTGTGTGTGTGTGTGTGTGTGTGTGTGAGTGTATTTCATGGTTATGATATGGATCACTACCTAGCACAAGGTACTGCATGGAGACCGGATTGCTTTTATTGCAGCCCCCAAAGCAGATGAAAGCAGATGCTCAAGCATGCAGTAATCTTCAGGTGCTTTTTACTTTTTAAATCATCTAATTTTCTTCATTATATTGTAGTGATCTAGGATGTTTTACTGTATTTCTGTAGCAGCTTTGTTTCATACTTTTAAGTAACAGACCTTCTTAAAGTAAGAGTGCAGTAAATATATTAGTTTATTAGTAAATATACATATGTCACTTTTTTTAGATCGATAAAACCTCAATGCTACATTGCCCTCTAAAGGAAGGCCTCCGTAACTGCACACACACTCGACTACACTCACTCTCTCACTCATTTTCTACCGCTTATCTGAACTACCTCAGGTCACGGGGAGCCTTTGCCTATCTCAGGCATCATCAGGCATCGAGGCAGGATACACCCTGGACGGAGTGCCAACCCATCACAGGGCACACACACACTCTCATTCACTCACACACTCACACACTACAGACAATTTTCCAGAGATGCCAATCAACCTACCATGCATGTCTTTGGACAGGGGGAGGAAACTGGGGTACCCTGAGGAAACGCCCGAGGCACGGGGAGAACATGCAAACTCCACACACACAAGGCGGAGGCGGGAATCGAACCCCCAACCCTGGAGGTGTGAGGCAAACGTGCCAACCACTAAACCACCATGCCCCCCATCACTCGACTACAAAAAAGCTTACACATATAAAAGCTGAACATTTGTACATTTCTTCTCACCTATTTTTACAGTAAACTGAACAAACACGTAAATGTTACAACCTGAATTTAATGTAACCTTTTAAGTAGTTTAGTAGCCTTCATAGACATAAAGATTTTGAGGACATTTTACAATCAATACAACTGTGCATAGTGTTTATAACATTTTATTTATCTATGTCTTCAGCTACAACAGGAAACAATGACATATGTGCTACATATGACACCAGCAGCACATCTTAACCACACTCTCAGTTGGCAGTTTGCTTGAAGAAACGGTAAGAAAATATTTTTCATTTAACTTTTTAGCTACTAAATTCACTCATTTATGTAATGTCTACATTTAACGAACACAGTGAAGCTCAAAGTCATTTCTTTTACTAACTTTCCTGTATGTACTAACTTTCCTGTATTTTTTATTTTAAAAATTGTACTGCTCATTCACTGCGGGGGAAATAGAGATAATATCAATATCATGATAAATTATGCATAAGCTATTGCGGCATTGTTTTTTTACACAATAACAAACTGTGATTAGAACCAAAAGATTAGATGTTAAACTATTTTTAATTTGTAGAATTAATATATTAATTAATACATCACACACACACACACACACACACACACACACACACACACACACACACACACACACACACACACACACACACACAAGCTATGTTGCTGTCACGGAGTCACCAGGTCCTTCACTCACTCACCAGCATTCACGTTCCCCTGAGTACTAATCAGCACCACCTGCTCTGCATTAATCAATCAACACACACCCTATTTAAGCTACTCTCAGTCACTCAGTTGTTGTCTGGTCTCGTATTTTCTAACGTGATTTTCCCCCGCGGTCATTCAAGCTCCAGACTCCCGTTTGTTTCTCGACAATCGGCTCTACTTCCTTCTCCCTCGCCTTCGGGGCAACAGGATTATTACTAGCTCCAGTCTGGGATCCTGTCTCTCCTTTCACTGTGTTCCCCCCAGTGTGTGCGTGCGTGCTGCAACTTGGGTGTGCTTCGTTCAGCTCAAATACGATACATTTGTTCACGGACTTGAATAAACTTCACTTTGTTTTTGCTTACCCTAGCTCGTGGCGTGCGTATCATTACAGTTGCACATGTTATTCTAGACAAGATTGATATTTATCCCAATTTCCCCCTGAGGATCAATAAATATTTCTGATTGTAATTCTGTATTTCCCTACCGGCTATGATCTGTATAATTACCAAAGGAAATTATCTTAAATCAAAGGAAATTATTTACGTTATGTGGTCATTTGATGCATTAAATATTCATGTAATTGGGTGTAGCTATGCATGGCCAGAGTAGTTGTAGAAGTTTTATTATCTAACTATACAACTGTTTGTAAACAGGTGTGACCAGTGATGTAGTTTGTATGGACAATTTTTACACACAAAACTAAAAACTGTTGCTACAATGCTACACTGCTAAACCCATTTAAATGTTATAACCTGAACTTAATGTAACATTTTAAGTAGTTTAGTAGCCTTCATATACCTAAAGATTTTGAGATTTTAAAATCAATACAACTGTGCATACTGTTTGTAGCATTTTATTTATTTATTAATTTATTTACATTTACAGCATTTGGAAGAAACCCTAATCCAGAGCGATATACAACAGTGCTTTTCTTGCTCTCTATTGATGAATACATTAACACTGGTTCACTAGGTTACAGACTAAGGATACCATCAACCTAAAAATTTGTTCAGGGTGTGTTCTAGAGGAAGTTCTTTCCACCACCTCGGTGCCAGAACAATAAAGAGTCTTGCTGTATAAGTACCTTTTACCCTGAGAGATGCTGGGAACAGTCAAGCAGTGCTGGTAGATCTGAGGGTCAGAGGTCACGGGTACATTTTTGGCTTGTAGGCAACCATCAATATTTTGAATCTGATACATTCAGCTACCCGGAAGCCAGTGAGGGGCGCAGCAGTGGGGTGGTGTGTAGTTCAGGGCAGGTTCCAAACAAGCCATGTAGCTGCATTTCTGATTATTTGCAGAGGACAAATTTAGTTCTTATGTATACCTGACAGAGAGAGCTGCAGTAGTCCAGTGTTGAAATGGCAAGAGACTGAACAAGTATCAGCAGCCTATGTGGTTATTACAGTGAACAGTGTATAAATTGTGGGTAGACGATGAGACATTTTTTCTAGTTACATGTACTTAATAGAATTATAGGCCCAAGCACACACACAAATAGTCAGTGGACACACATTAACACATTTTCCTGCAGGTCACAACCCCAGGAAACCCCTCCAACCCTGTCAATGTGAGGTGTAGAAAGACCATCAATACTGTCCTACAGGACCATTCAACACTAACACTTCCTTTCAAAATTAATGTTAAAAAGGACAGGAAGACACATTAGAATATCTATACAAAATGTTAGATAGTATAAAATTGGCAAAGTCAAGAAGAAGACAAAAATGTTCATTCTTATTTAAAATTTACAATTTACAAGTGCACACTGCATATGTGTTGTGGTTTGGGGTGAAGATGATGGTGGTGTGTTTCACTTCCTACTTTTTTCATAGAAAACTCTGTTACCGGATATTTTTTTAAATATTTATTTAGAGAGCCTTAGGATGATTTCTTCAGCGACAACAGGAAACAATGACATATGTGCTACATATGACACCAGCAACACGTCTTAACCACACTCTCAGTTGGCAGTTTGCTTGTTAGATAAAAATATCAGTAGAAACAGTAAGAAAATATTTTTCATTACATTTTTTAAGCTACTAAATTCACTTATTTAACTAATGCCTACATTTAATGAACACAGTGAAGCTCAAAGTCATTTCTTTTACTAACTTTCCTGTATGTAGTGATTTTTTTATTTTTTTTATTTTACAAATTTTACTGATCACTCAGTGCAGGAAAAACAGAGATCATATCAACATCATGATAAATTATGCTTGAGATATTGTGGCATTGTTTTTTACACAATAACAAATTCTGATTAAAACCAAAAAAATAAAAAAAATAGATGTTAAACAATTTGTTTATATGTAGAATTAATATACAGTGATCCCTCGTTTATTGTGGTTAATGGTGACGGAACCCCTCGCAATAGGTGAAAATCCGCGAAGTAGGCCCTAAGTTTGTAGGTATTGGCCCTAAGTTTGACCTTTTCACTGATGGTCATCATCTTCCTCTTCCTCTTGGGCTCACTAGAGGAATCTTTCACAGGGGCATGGCACTTAGGAGGCATTGTAAGGGCTTAACCACTTGGGTGCTATCTTAGCAGAGAATTTATTTGAGGCCGAAGAGAGTGGGTGTGTTTTAATCCAGACTAGATCACCCGGCTGGAACTGCGCATCCTTCCATTGAGCATTATAGTATCTAGCATGTCTAGATTGTTGTGCTGCCACTCTATGCTTTACCTCCTCTGCCATGATGGTTTGCCTTTCAATCATGTTGTAGGCGGCTTGGTCGGATGAAGGTGGTTTATGGATAAGCCGTTCCAGCGGACCTTGTAATTGCTGGCCAATCATGAGCTCTACTGGTGTTTTGCTGGTGGTCTCTTGATGGGCTGTATTAAGGGCGAAGCGAAACTCAGGTAACCACTGGTCCCAGTTTTGGTGGTATATTTCAACATAGGAGGCAATCGTGGTTTTTAATGTCCGGTTTATCCTCTCTGTTAGATTTGTTTGTGGGTGATAGCTGGTGGTGAGTTTCTGGATGCTTCCCCAGGCCTTAAAGAGATCTGAGAGGACACAGGAGGTGAATCGAGGGCCTCAATCTGATACCAGATATTTGGGAACCCCCCAACGGGTAAATATTTCTTCCCTGAGGATTTTGGTTAATTTCTGGGTTTTACCATCTCTAAGGGGAAACATCTATACCCACTTAGTGAAATAGTCCACTATTACCAGGAGGTAGGTGCTCTGGTTTTTGCTCACTGGGAAGGGCCCCATTAAATCCATCCCCCAGCATGTGGCCTGGTTCTTGGACCTGGGTGCTTTGCAGCAAGTCGCTGGGTTTTGAGTTTTCTGGCTTGTATTTCTGACACACCTCACAGCCCTTGACATACTGCCAGATATCTTTATGGACAGAAGGCCACCAAGCTACATCCACTAACTGGAACTTCTCCCCCTGGTTCTTCAAAGGAATCCGGCAGTATAACACCCCCTGGTGGACCTCAAAGGTGATTTGCTTATCCTGAACCTTTCTGTCTTTGCTATCTGCTTGCAGGTGAGTGATGTTACTGTCGCTACCTTGTGAAGTAGCTAGTACTTGGGAGGTGACACGACGAGACAGGGTACCTCTTTAGCCTTTTCAGGTAGGTAAGCTCTGGACAATGTGTCTGGCCCTAGATTAAGACAGACCTTCCTGTGGTGTACCTGGAAGCAGAACTGTTGTAGGCGGAGCGTCCAGCGGGTCAGCCGTGAAGAGGTTTTGGGGCAGTTGAAGGCCCAAGCCAGAGCTGCGTATCTGTAAAAATGTTGAACTGCCTTCGTTACAGGTAATGTCTCCATTTTTCTATGGCCCAGACCACGGCTAAACACTCTTTTTCTGAGGCGGAGTATTTCAACTCTTCTCCTCTTAGGGTCCTCGAGGCATAGGCTACCACCTTCTCTCCTTCAGCTGACCTCTGGCTAAGTATAACTCACAGGCCGACGTCGCTGGCATCTGTATGGACTTGGAATGGCTGGTTGAGATCAGGCTGCACCAGAACGGGTGGGTTTTGTAAGGCCTGTTTCAGGTCATCCATAGCTTTCTGGCAAGTGGGGTCCATTCCCACTTCACTCCTTTCTTTTTTAGTTGATTCAATGGAGCGGTGATGTCTGCAAAGCGAGGGATGAATTTATGGTACCAACCAGCCAAACCCAGAAAACGTTTAAGTGCCTTGAGATCAGCAGGAGGTGGATATTGTGCAACGGCCTGCGTTTTTTTCTGGGTCCTCTCCTCTCTCAGAGACGATATGGCCCAGAAATTTCAGCTGTCATTTGAAGAAATGACATTTCTTCATATTAATGTAAGGTTGGCCTGACTCAGTCTTTGTAATATGGCATTTAGATGTTGGGAATGGTGTTTGAAGGATGGTGAGTATACTATGATGTCGTCAATGTATGCGAAGCAGATCTTCCCCCTCAGATCAGCCAGGACTTTCTCCATGAGCCTCTGGAATGTAGCAGCAGCGTTCTTAAGACCAAATGGCATAGAGTGGAATTGGTATAGCCCCTTGGTGGTGATAAAGGAAGTTTTTCCTTTGCTCTCTTTCTCCATCTCCACTTGCCAGTAACCTGATTGCAAATCCAACATGCTGAACCAGGAGGCGCCTTCCATGGATTCCAAGATGTCATGGATGAGTGGCATTGGATAGGCATCAGAAATGGTCTTGCTGTTAAGCCGACGATAGTCCACACAGAACCTGTAGGAGCCATCAGGTTTGGGAACGAGGACCACTGGGGACGACCATAGAGAGAAAGACGGCTCGATAATGTGGTCTTTGAGCATCTGGTCGACTTGGTCTTCAATGATCTGTTTCTTGAAGGGAGAGACTCTGTATGCTCTGGATTTGATGGGGATGTTGTCTGTCATGAGAATGTTGTGTTGAACCACTGCTGTATTTCCCAGGTTACCGGAAAAGGTGTGAGGCCAGTTGGACATCAACCTTTGTAGCTCCTCCTGATTACCAGTGTCCCAGGTAGGGTTAATAACAGGAGGCAGGGGAGCTAGTGCTGGGTGGATCAATGTGGGGGGTAAGGCATAGTTCAGACAGTAAAATCTGCATCAGGAATGGCATTAGTAGTTTTCTGTTCATTAACAGGAGTGTTAATAGCACCAACCACATCAGCATCTATAACAGTGGGTTGTGTGGTCTGTTTTGAATCCATAGTAATAATAATAATAATAATAATAATAATAATAATAATAACAGTAATAATAAACAAAAATTACAAAAAAATGCAAAATAAATGGACCGCTATGTAACGGTCCACGTGTATGTAACACCTAAACCGTACACTATTAATTGGGGCACCACTCCCTAATACAAGAATTATACCAGGAAACAGACAGACACAGCAATATAAACAAACCAAAGTGTATTGTACAAAATTAATATTTACAAATATATCCAAAAAAATACCCCAAAGCGTGAAATGTGTGTGTGTGTGTGTGTGTGTGTGTAGTGTCCTTTAAGTCCTCGGTGAGTATAAACATCCTTATATGGCACAATCTCACCGGATGTAGCGACGTGATAGGAAGTCTGGCTTATGGAGGGGTGTAATAGCATCCTGACCAGTGAATAATCCAATCGAATTGTCGAATATTCTACAGTGAGTCTTTCATGCCAACAAACACCACTAATAATCCACACAAACGGCAAACACTCCATACAGTATCAGCTGGTGCACCAATCACCATTAAACTTGCCACACTGAACGCTGTCGGCCCGCTTCCTTATATGGGGGGAAAACCCGGAAGTGAAGCGATTTTGGCACGTTCTCGCATTTAGGCATTTAGACATCCCACTAAGGAATGTGTCCTAGATTGCACGGGTTAGTCTAGAATGCACACACAATGTAATTCAAGACAAGCTTTTATACATTTTGTAACATTGTTATTGCAAGTTGGATTTTGCTGTCGAGTGTGGCCCACCTTGGGCTTTTTCGACAGCCAACATCAAATTTCGTCCTCCAAACATTTCTTGTCTGTGACCTTCAGAGTGCTACTCATATTTGTTCCTCATCTGTAAGGTTAACAATTCTATATATGGTTATATGGTTATATGGTTGCAGTTAACTCCATGAAGCTGCCAAGCTGTGATTACATACGAATTTTCGACAGCGAGCGTTGAAACACTTCATTTGCAGATTTCACCCGCGAATGCACAGTGGGCTTTTAAGATTTCACTGCAAGAAACATAATCGTCTAAATTTACAGTCAAAATAAGCCATATCAATCTTATAAATTCTATTATAGGAGAATACATGAACATAAGAAAAAGGAAAGCAATTCAGAGTTCTCCTGAACTTCTGAAAATAAAACTTAATCCATTATAATCTTCATTTCTTTTGGAATCTTCTTCCAGCTGTCTAGGTCCAGCATCTGATCCCTCGTTGAATTATAGTCACAAGCACACACACATATAGCCAGTGGACACACATTAACACATTTGCCTGCAGGTCACAACCCCATGACATTTTTTCGACTATTTTTGGGACGATTTCTTCAGCTACAACAGGAAACAATGACATATGTGCTACATATCACACCAGCAACACATCTTATCTACACTCTTAGTTGGCAGTTTGCTTGTTAGATAAAAATATCAAGTTGAAACGGTAAGAAAATATTTTTCATTTAATTTTTTAAGCTATTAAATTCACTAATTATATAATGTCTACATTTAATGAACACAGTGAAGCTCAAAGTCATTTCTTTTACTAACTTTCCTGTATGTAGTGATTTTTAAAAAAATTTTATTTTACAAATTTTAATGATCACTCACTGCAGGGAAAATAGAGATCATATCAATATCATGATAAATTATGCATGAGATATTGTGGCATTGATTTTTACACAATAACAAATTCTGATTAAAACCAAACAATTAGATGTTAAACTATTTGTTTATCTGTAGAATTAACATATTAATTGTACATTATTAACACATTATGCACACACACACACACACACACACACACACACACACACACACACACACACACACACACACACACACACATATGTCCGTAGCCAGCCTATTGAAAGGGGGGTTCTTTTTTCAAAAAGTGGACCTTTTTGCAGTTTTTCTCCTCCCTTTGCATTTAATTATGAGGTTCAAATACTTCATTTTGGTCGTTCGAACCACCCAAACTTCCCCTGCCTATGGGCTTGCACACACACACACACACACACACACACACACACACACACACACACACACACACACACACACACACACACACACACACACACACACACGCAGTGTTGTGGTTTGTATGGACAATTTTTGAACACAAAATTTAAACCGTTCTTTTATAATTTTTTATAAATGAGACTCCTTGTACGAGCAAATGAGAATGTCTTATCTGCCAACCCAGTCTCACGGCAGTTTGTCACATAGGTTACGAAATGTAATCTATTTGATTCGTGTTCGCGGAGACGGAGCTCCCTTTTTTAACGTTTCAAAAAGCACGGACTTTCGATCTAATGTATTTCAATAGGAAGCAACTTTCGTGTCTGCACCACGTTTTTCTTTTCTATCTATTTGGTGTGTCAAATCGGACAGTAAGTGTTCAAATTACTGTAGTATTTAGTTTACTGTCCGATTCGACACACCAAATAGATGGAAAAACGGCATTTCTCAGAAAAAACCATAGCACAATGGTTAGTACCCTACAGAATATAAAGCAATAAAAACAAGGATACAATCTCCTGGTTAAATGTTGAGTAATGTAGTGCTTAAAGTTTAAAAATAAGTAACAAATGAGCAAAATTGCTTCCGAGTGGCGGAAAGAAAACCGTGGTGCAGACAATAAATATAAAATGTCCCATGAGCAATTTTTGTAGGGGGACACAAATAATACAGTCAAATTGTACTTATAATGATATGTCCCCACAGTTAAAAACTTTGTTTTTATCATTATTATTCTAGCATATAGACTGTGTCATTATGGTTATTGTCAAAGTCCAATGACTAAGCAGATTTTTCTTCAAAACTATTTATTGCATTGTTTGTGTTATTTACAGTTAAGCCACCAACATACAATAAAATATAAACATGACTGTTAATGTGAAAAATATATATATAATAAGTAATGTTTTGTAACAAAATCAATTATTAAATAATCAATTTACAGTAACTGCTCTATGTATAAAAACAACAAAACGTCTTTGGCGTGTTAGTTGCAATGCACTATGCAACAAGCTATTCTGAACAAGCTAACGTTAACTAGATAAGTAATATTTTAATCGCTAATATAGCAGATTCATGGAAAATTACATCGGTAATCAGCATTTTTGCTGCAACTAATTTATGAATGAGTCTGCATCAACTACATTAAAGAGAATTGCTTTATTTAAAGTGAATAATATCCCCTACTTAATGGAGTTCAACATTATTTGAGCTGCAGCCACACACCTAAGTCGTGTGTGCAGAGTAGGTGAGATGTACTGGGAAAGCAGGCAGTGGGTCAAACCACTGTGAGGAAGGGGAGGGGGGGACTCTACTGTTTCTAAATGCATTTTTTTGCGTTTTTTTTTCTACTTACACAATTATTTAGGTATACATACATATATACATAACCCCCATAATATACAGTACAGACCAAAAGTTTGGACACACCTTCTCATTCAAAGAGTTTTCTTTATTTTCATGACTATGAAAATTGTAGATTCACACTGAAGGCATCAAAACTATTAACAAAAAAGTGTGAAAAAACTGAAAATATGTCATATTCTAGGTTCTTCAAAGTAGCCACCTTTTGCTTTGATTACTGCTTTGCACACTCTTGGCATTCTCTTGATGAGCTTCTGAAATGGTCTTCCAAGATTCTTGAAGGAGTTCCCAGAGATGCTTAGCACTTGTTGGCCCTTTTGCCTTCACTCTGCGGTTCGGCTCACCCCAAAACATCTCGATCGGGTTCAGGTCCGGTGACTGTGGAGGCCAGGTCATCTGGCACAGCACCCCATCACTCTCCTTCATGGTCAAATAGCCCTTACACAGCCTGGAGGTGTGTTTGGGGTCATTGTCCTGTTGAAAAGGGGGTGTGTCCAAACTTTTGGAAGGTGTGTCCAAACTTTTAGTCTGTACTGTACATGGTGTGGACTCCTCCTGCATGGCACTGAAACACTGCTCACCAACTGTTGAACTTGAAACGGAATTATTATCTGGCACATGATACCTATGCTCCGTTGTATACTCCGGCGTAAGCGCTACTTACATCGCTCCTCAAGGCACAGTTTTACGCAATCATCTGATGCTGTTTCCTATCCTACATTTTTTGAAAACCCCACAGTTTGGTGTATAACCCTGCTGGGATTAACTATAACAATCTGTCTGTGCTCACATATAAAGAACATACACGTGTTTTCTAAATCTAAATCTACATTTGTGTTTTCTAAATGTTGAAATCGGTGTTTTTTAATTCTCGCACTTTCAACAACAAAGCTGTGACTATATCCGACATCATCTTGGAAGAAAAACTTGACTTTTTAAGTCTAGTCGAAACATGGCACAAACAATCAGACGGTCTTCTCTTTAATGTACTTACTCCTGCCGGTTATGGGTTATTTGATCTTCCGCGATCCACTGGTAGAGGTGGCGTTATTGTATCGTATAACCAACAATACAAATTAAGATGCGTAACTGTTCCTCTGTTTTCTTCATTTGAATATCTTGTTTTGTCAGTTTCCGAGTGTCACTCAACTGCTATAGCTACAGTCTGCCGGCCTCCTAAAGCAAACAACAACTTTTTATCTGAGTTTGCGGATCTGCTGTCATATCTGTGCCCCAAATTTGAGAGAACTCTTTTTTGGGGGGATTTTAATATCCAGTTGTACAAAAAGGAGTCTGTTTTAACAAAGGATTTCTTGGCTTTGCTGGAGTGCTTTGGATTGTATCAGTCAGTTGACTGTACGACACATAACAAAGCACATATATTAGACCTTGTGATATCAAATGGATCTTTTGTGTCTCAGTTGTCTACTATTGATTTAGGGTTGTCTGATCATCTGGCAGTCTTTTTTGATATGCACATACCTGTTGCCAACACTGCCTCCTCTCATATCTTGACATACCGGAAATGAACGTCAATTGACCCTACGGACTTTTCTGTTTTCATAGACGCTTCACTAAGTAGTTTCTCTCCATCTGATTCTCTAGAGACAAGGATTTCCATGTTAAATGCTGCTCTCTTATCTGGCCTGGACTTATTTGCTCCTCTAAAGTCATGCTCTGTTTCATTTATATACCCTGCTCCTTGGTATAATGAAGATTTGCGTATGATAAAGACATTTTGCCGTAAAATGGAGCGTAGATGGAGTCTCTCAGGTCTGACTGTACATCATCAAATTTGGAAAGACTGCCTACAAGAATATAAGGCTAGTATTGTTTCTGCCAGATCTGATTATTTTTCTAATATGATTAACGACAATCAAGGAAATTCAAGACAACTTTTCAATTCTCTTAACAAATTGCTAAATCATAAAACTGTCTCTCATGTTACTGCTTCTGATCATCTCTGTAATAAGTTCCTGCATTTCTTTGGCACAAAGGTAGATAATGTTCGTTGAGGTTTTTGTGCTTCTTCTTCATTGTCTTCTTCTGTTGTTTTCACTCCTTGTTATTCTGGTTCTATGTTTTCAACATTTTTGACACTTGACACGCATTTTCTATTTGTAGAGGTTTCTAAAATGAAAGCAGCCACTTCTTTACTAGATCCCATACCCGCTGGTTTGTTTCAGTCATGTTTTACTTCTCTGGGTCCCATTGTTTTGAGCATTATAAATGACTCTCTGTGTACCGGGGTTGTCCCAACAGCTTTTAAAATGGCTGCGATTACCTCAGTATCTAAAAAGACAAATATAGTCTATAAGAACCTTGCTAATTTCCGTCCCATATCTAATCTCTCTTTTCTTGCTATGCTTTTGGAGCGAGTTGTTGCTACTCTACCAATGACTTATTAACTGCCTCAGATTTAGGATGTCTTTCAGTTTTGATCCTTCTTGATCATTCAGTTTTAATTACTCGTCTTGAAACTGTTTTTGGTGTCTCTGATACTGTTTTAAATTAGTTTAAGTCCTACTTCAATGATCGGAAGCAGTTTGTTGCCATGGGTGGATTTAGATCTGAGGTTAACGTTGTTCAATCGGGGGTGCCTCAGGGTTCAATCTTGGGCCCTCTGCTTTTTAATATTTACGTTTTCCCTCTTGGCCAGCTTTTGAGATCACTTGGTCTAAAATTTCATTTTTATCCAGATGATACTCAGATCTATATTTATTTTAAACCTAATGAAACTGTGCCTGTTGATTTTCTTTCTGAATGTATTTCTAAGATGAAAGAATGGATGACAGAAAATTTTCTTTGTCTTAACAGTGAAAAGACTGAGATTATGCTTGTTGGCTCACCACACCAACTACGCAAAGCCAGGTCAGTCACGCTAACTCTTGATGGTTTAAATGTTGCGTTTCAAACAAAATTGAGAAATCTAGGGGTAATTTTCTATGCCAATTTAACGTTTGAGCCACATATCCAAAATACGGTTAAAACTGCATTCTTCCATCTCAGAAATATTTCTAGATTACGTCCAATGCTGTCATTTTCTGTTGCTGAGAGACTGATCAACTCTTTTTTGTTTTACCGTGTTGATTACTGCAATGCCTTGTTGGCTGGGGTGTCTAAAGCTACCTTAAACAAATTACAGGTAGTGCAAAATTCAGCGGTTAGAATACTTACTAGAACAAAGTTAAAAGATCACATTACTCCCGTTTTGAACTTCTTGCACTGGCTCCCCGTTAGGTTTAGGGTTGATTTTAAGATTCTGATGCTTACCTACAAGGCCTTACATGGGTTAGCTCCTCAATATTTGGCTGATCTTTTAATTCCTTATATTCCATCTCGCAACCTTTGTTCTTCTGAAACTGGTCTTTTAACTGTTTTAACTCGTTTAAAATCGATGGGAGATAGGGCCTTCTCTTCACTAGTTCCAAAATTGTGGAATTCATTACCAACTGAGATAAGGCAAGTAACATCTCTTGACACTTTTAAATCTCAACTCAAAACTAATTTTTTTAGGGTAGCTTTTAATTTGACTAACTGAAATTTCACATAGTGCTTATTTTATAGTCTATTTTTGTTGCTTTAATTTTAATCTTTATATCATGTGTATATTTTTTGTTGTTTTTATTTTGCTTTTGTAAAGTGCTTTGAGATTTTCTTTTAAAGGCGCTATAGAAAATAAAGGTTATTATTATTACTTGTAAATAAATGTAAATAGTAACTGTACATGTTTAATTAAATATTATTTCTATAACATTTTTAACAGTGGACATTGTCTCAAAGCAGCTCTTCAGAACATGAGAAATATAGAACAAAAAGATTAATATTAGACTTGTATTATTTATCCCTAACAAACAAACCTGAGTTGACTGGCAAGGAAAAATCCTCTTAGTAGATGGTATGAGGAGAAAACAAAACTGAACCCACACTCATTTGGGTGATAATTGATTTTTTGATCACTACATTGATAGAATTTATTCTAAGAATTCCCCCCCATTTATTTAATTTTATATAGAATCGTTAGCAATGCCGACCTTCAAAATGGTGCTGCCACTTTGCCTGATCTTTCTCCTGATGATCTCAGGTGAGTCACCCATTTATGTCTTTCTTTACACCCAGAGGAGAAAATTGAAGCTGTGAGCAAACTGAGTGTTTGATGGGGTTCAGGATAATGATCTCTAATCACCTCTTTTATGTATCATGTTTCAGCAGCACTTGGGAATATATGGAGTGTGGAATACAGCCAAATTAAGCTCTGTGCTTTAAACAGATCTACAGTGATTATGAACGTCACTTACACACACCCACCAGGCCTTACAGTGACAAAGAGGTTTTGGGCAATAAACAAAGTTCAGGGTAAAGATTCACATGATCTGTATAATGAACCAGGTTACTCAGGCAGAGTGATGTATATAACAGATGTACAGAATCACTTCCCCCTCAAACTGAGTGATGTGAAGAAAACAGATGAACAGATGTACTACTTCAGAATCAGAACAAATGAAGAGAAAGAAAGATACCTGGGCAAACCTGGAGTTACACTCAGTGTTACAGGTAAATAAAATCATCTTATTTTTTACATAGAGCTGGCCCAAAAAATCAGGATCCTTAAGTCACATTTTCAGTCTTAACATTTTTTTATATAATTTGAAATTTTGACTTAACTAGAAAACATATCAAAACAAAATGTCATTAATTTTAAAGAAATATGCTTTCTCAAGCTCAAGTGTTTTTAAGCAACACAATTTCCCTAAAATTTGATTATGTTGAAGGCAAAGAATTTACTTAAAGCACAAAGGAAACACTAAATCATGATACAAAAACTAAGGAAAACAATAGCATTATGAATACACAAACACCAGGCTTTCAACATTGTCAGTAACAGAAACTAAACAAAGACACAATGAAACAAAGGAGCTTAATAAATAAGTTGAATAATGACATAACACAAAACATATGAGCATGGAAAACAGCGTAAATGGGGAACACAACAGAAGAATTGTTCAAACATACACACATGGTTGCCCTCTGGTAGTCTGAGGCATTGTCTAAAGTAGCCATGACAGAAGTATGTGGACGCTCAAAAGTGCAGAACTTCTTGACCATGTCTGGGCCTTAAATCAGCCAGTTCCTGACTGTAAATTGTGTTTTAGTTTCCTCCACTTAATCTTCAAACTTCAAGCTGGTCCCAAGCAGGTAAAAATATGTAGTTACCTTATTTTATCTAAGTGTCACTAGCTGAATAACACATGGTGTAGTTCATCATATTAACTATGGATTAACTGTAACAACTAGAATATTGGTTCAAAAGTAAAAAACGAGTATCCGGCACGGATAAAGCACTTCTGCCGAGTACGAGGATTATATGAGTAATAGGAGTCAATATCTGTGCTCGGATTGAATGATAATCATCATTGGGTATCTGATTGTGTCAGCGTTCTGTGATAGACTAGTCACAGCGCCCCTCCCCCACACACATACACATGTATTGTGTTGTTGTGTCTCGCTCTGCTCACTCACAGTCACACACACAACAGCTCTCTGTCTCCCTCAGTCACTCGGGTTCGCGGGACTTTTCCGTTAACGTTTAGGGTTTCTTCAGCTTTTTACTTCGGGTTGTAACGTTAATAATACTTACTTACTAACCAGTAGAGTTCTGGTAAACGGGGGTTCGTTCAAACGTGGTGCTTGTTGGTAGAATGCGACTCGCATTGCGTGATTTTTTTTCTTTTTTAACCTTCAGCTGTCTCTAACCTGTGACCAGACACTGAGTGTCTGACACGTTTTTGCTGTATTTCATAAAAACATGAAGGTAGTAAGCTAGTGTTATAAATATTATAAATTAATTATTAAGCTACACACACACACAGTACACACACACTCTCTCTCTCTGCCCCTCGGTAGAGTTTTTTTTTAAGTCAGCTGGCTCTAGCCATTTTTTTTACTTGACGAACTGGATGCTGCTAAGGGCTCACATTCATCTTCCTCTTCACCAATACTCACTGCATTTGCAGCAAAGCAGCCATTCTCAGCAAACCATCCCCCGTCAAAACAAATTACAGGGATGATTGGTAAAATTATCTGCAATGATCTTGAACCTTTCTCTGTTGTGGAGAGGAGAGGCTTCAAGCAACTTGTTGGCTTTTTAGAGCCCAAGTATAAGATCCCATCGAGGCACTATTTCAGTTGAACTGTAGTGCAGAGAGAGGAATTGGTCCAGTCACTAAAGGCAGCTGAAGGAGATGTCATCAACCTCACTACAGATCTCTGGACCAGCAATCACAATGCACATGCATAACGTGTAGGGGAAGCTTCAGTACAGAGGAAAGCAGGGCTGCTAAATGTTGGTGTGCTGGACATTGAGCACACATCAAACAACATTCTGTGCTGCCTTAAGGAAAAGATGAGAGAGTGGGAAGAGTCTGTTGGTCAGTCTGTCACAGGTTTGTTGTTTCAGATAATGCAGCCAACATGGTGAAAGCTTTGACTGAATATGGACACAATTGTTGCGTGTCCCATACGCTTCACTTGGTGGTGATCAAAGCACTGGAGAAGAACAGGGTTGTGACATCCCTTCTCTCCAAAGTCAGGAGCATATCTGGCCATGTTCATCGCTCAAGCAAAGCCAGCAACAGACTACATGAGCTGCAAACACAATTGAACCTCCCCCAGCACATGCTCAAAACAGATATAAAAACAAGGTGGAACTATACGTTCTACATGCTCCAGTGGCTGGTGGAGCAGTGCAGGGCTGTTCAGATTATTACACAGGAGTTTAACATGGGTAGAGCTCCAACATTCATCTATCCAAATGAGTGGGGGTTAGCATCAGGCATGCTCACTGTTCTTAGTCCTTTTGAGAAGGTCACATGGGCACTCTCAAAACACAGCGCCTCCATCTCTTAGGTCATCCCCCTCCTGCATGGGCTCTGCATCATCATCAGGTCACTGCATGTGGGAGGTCTTGCAGCTGGTGAGGCATCTGAGGATGAATCTGATCAGTTCATGGCTGGTGATGATGATCAGGATGCCACAGTGGGGCTGGGCCAAAATGTTGCAGCTGAGTCCAGGGAAAAGTTAGGCACAGCAGCAAGGAAACTGGCAGCCAGTCTGAGCAAAGAATTAGAATGGCGTTTTGAACCAATTGTTGCAAACTCCACATTTCTTCTTGCCACTCTCCTTGACCCCAGATATAAGGTCAGCTGTTTTCCAAACAATGTTGATGTGGAGGCACTGAAGAGGACATTTCTCCTCAGGATGGAGCTCTGTGACCCTGTGGCTACACCTGCATAAAACACAGAAGAGACACCTGCCACCAGCAGCACTTCAGTCTTGTCTTTCCTGCAGAAAAAGAAATCGGCTATGCCAATGAGGACACATTTACCATCAGGTGATATGGAGGCCTACCTGACAGATGGGGACAACAGCCTTACCGATGACCCAGTGAAATACTCGTCAGACAAGCTTCAGTGCTGGCCCAATCTTGCACGCTTTGCACTGCAGCATCTCAGTTGTCCACCTACAAGTGTCCAGTCTGAGTGTGTTTTTAGCACAGCTGGAAATGTGGTCAGTCCAAAGCTTGCAAACTTAGACCCTAGCCATGTGGAACAACTGGTCTTCATTAAAGTCAGTGCAGATCTGAAAAACAGCATCGGACTATTTGATCCGTAGAATACAGTCCCCCCGCTTTCTCTCTCTATCTCTCTCGCTCTCTCTCTTACTCACTCTATATCTCTCTCACCAGTGTTGTATAATGTACTAGAAAGCAATACTTGAGTAAAAGTACAAGTATCGTACTAGAAAAAGACTTTGGTAGAAGTGAAAGTCACCTTTTAGAATATTACTCAAGTAAAAGTCTTAAAGTATCTGATATTTACTGTACTTAAGTATCAAAAGTAATTTTCTGATATCTAACTTTTGGCTTACTATGTAGTCATATAATATATAATATAAAATGACTACATAATAGTAAGCCAAAAGTTATGGTATTATTAAATGGCAAAAGTGGACACCAAAATTTTATGCATGATGTAATGATGCCAGTCTTGAATCAAATCAGTTCATGTATGTGTGCATTCTCTACAAACAGTGTGTCCAATGAATGCAGTCATTAATAAACAAATATTCACAAGACAAAGAGCAAATCAATAAATGTTATTTTTATTTAGTATTGATATTGCATTGATATTTTATTGTGCTATCAACTCTGGTAATGAGAATAGTGACATTTCACTGCTTTTGGTTGCCGCCGTTATAGTTAAATGCCTCCAGGTCTGACTGCGCGTACACGCTGCGCGTGCCTGTGCTTCTCCGTAGAGCGTGCGGAGCACGTAATGCAATCTAGGAACAGTGATTCGCCAAACCTCCCTTATTGCAGTCGCACATTTCTTCTGATTTTATTTTGTAGTAACGAGTAACGAAGATGCTTATTGGAAATATAGCGGAGTAAAAGTATACATTTTAGCTAGGAAATGTAGTGGAGTAAAAGTGAAAGTTGACATAAATTTAAATAGCGAAGTAAAGTACAGATACGTGAAATGTTTACTTAAGTATGGTAACGAAGTATTTTTACTTCGTTACATTACAACACTGTCTCTCTCACACACACACACACACACACACACACACACACACACACACACACACACACACACACACACACCTGGTGTGGAAATAAAAAAATAAAAAAGAAACAAAAAAATAAAAAAAATCACACTGATCATAAAAAAAATTAAAGTTAAAAAAGAAAGTTATTTGTTCATTACATTTTACTTCATAATTGCACTGCATTGTTTTATTTTCATTGTTGCAAAACATGTTCCGTGATATAGTTTGTTTGCTATCGTGATCAAAACCATTGATCTGAATCTCAATCCTGATGCTGTCCTGTAAATATTTTTCTAATCAGCAATAAATATAACAATTTCTGATCAACTCATATCAATTGCATGCTTAAAATAACCTACCGCTTAAAGCCCCGCCCATTTCAAGACGGGTTAGGCCCCACCCACTCCGAGTACAGATATAGATACAGATAATTCATATGGTTAACAGATACAGATACAGATAATGCTGTACTCGCTCAGCCCTAGTTTAAACTGTTGTATTCTAATGCAGTGAAATCCATGTTTTTAGTGTAGCTTATTCGGGTACTTCACAGGGCCACTGTATGTCACTCAGGTCATAATTTCTCTTTACACACAGGAGTGTCAGAGTTTTACAGCAGAATAATGCAGATAACATGCTATACTAAAAAAAAAAGGTTTCAGAGGTTTGTACCTGATTATTAAGTCCCTGAATCATTCATACTGCTGCTTGTCAAGGTTTTTCTGTCAAAGTACAAACTGTTTTCTCTGATTGAACTGATCATTATGTATCTTGTTAAAAGTGACTAGACTACGAAGTTGAGAAGGTTAAAAACCCTGTAAATATTACTGAAAGAATCTCATTAGATAGAAAACTACACCAGGAATTTCATTCTGCATCAGGGCTGATGCTATGGGAATGCATCTTAAAGGAAGTCTGTGTGCACATGCCAATTTAATGGTTCGGGAAGGACATGTAACGAAGCAATTACACGCCAGCAAGTCCATATAAAGGCATTTATGTCAGCATCTATTTGTCTGAAGAAAGTCAAGTCTAGAATCAGAGCCATATTCAGGGTCAGAAACATCTCAGAGGCTGACTCCGTGGACTTAAAGTGACTTCCAGCAGCCCCTCCAGAACCACAGAGAGGTCCCAGGAAGGAAGGCGTGGTCTTCAGGAAGGTCTCAGCTGAAACATCGCACTGGCAAATGCTAACCAAGGGTACAGATCTGTGCAAACAAGAGAAGTGGGCACAGATCATACTGCTCCCACTTAAAGTAATGGAAGCCATACTGAAAAGGATGCTCCTAGGAACCTAAGCCTTTGGGCAACAGGATTCCTTCTTAACCCGCTTGGCTGAGTTGATGGACTTATGGTCCCCTCTTGCCTGACAGGTCCATTGAATGGCTTATGGAGCAGGTCGTCTGTTTCATGGCACTGAGTTTGAGATCCTTGGCACGGTGGAGCTCAGCTACCACCTGGGGGTCTTATCCCTCACCAGCATCAAGCTCTTTCAGCAGGTCAGACTGGTAGGCCTGCAAAACTGCCATGGTGTGCAGGGCCACACCTGCTGGGCCTGCTGCCATTTAGGCCTTAACCACAAGGGCTGGTGTAGCTCTACAAGGCTTGGATGGAAGTGTAGGCTTCCTCCAAGTATCTATTCAATCCAAGGCATTGCCCCATACCCCTATAATGAGTGAAAAGTCAGACATGGTCAGAAAAAAAAAATGCACTGAAAAGGATTTCCCCAAGATATGGACACCTTGGCATGGAGGATCTGGGAAAAATGGCAACCGCCTGTGTGGAGGTGTCCTGCTGCCTGAAGTCAGAAAGCTTAGAACAAATGACACTTACCTCTTCTTCAGGCCAATCTAAATTTAGACACACCAAAACCGAGCAAACTATATCAGGGGAGAGGGCAAAAGAAAGGGAAAGAAAAGGGTTTTGCATTTCCTGGAGAGGGAACCACTTTGAGAGCATAATTTTAGAAGTAGACGCTCTACTGGCTTCAGGACGACTTTCATGATTTAACTTTTCTCTCGTTGTTTAAGATCTTGATCTTCAGATCGCTCCTGCAGAAGTGACAGAAGGACAATCAGTCGTTCTGACCTGTAAAACCACCTGCAATCTGACTGATCCAACATTCATCTGGTATAAAAACAGCAGAAATTTAACCACAAAGACCAACAAGAGCAATGAAGTCCGTCTGCAGTCGGTCAGCAGTGAGGATGCAGGCAGTTATTGCTGTGCTGTAAGAGGATATGAACATCTCCACTCTCCTGTTCAAACCCTCAGAGTCAGATGTGAGCTTTATTTACCTTCTTATATATACTTTATAACCTGATAGTTAATAAAGGAAAACAAAATAAAGTACTGGTGTAAGTAAAGAAAACACAAAATGACATTGACTGACATTCATAGCTTGAAGCCTGAGATCAGATGACAGTCCCATAGATTTGATTTAAAACGTTATCATAATGTTTTATAAAAAACCTGTGGAGTCCATGCCAACTCGAGTGCAAACTGTCATTAAAGCAAAATGGGGAAGACCCAAATCCTCTATTTAAATACATATTTAAAATTCTATTTGTTGTCAATATTAGTACTTACAATAAAAATTCTTGTATTATTGTTGTATTAACTGAATCTATTAATTAATTAGGGAAGCAATTTCATATTTGTGTTTTGGAGGTACCTTCACTGGTCATTTTTTTATTTCCTCTGTAATTCTAAAATACTGAGCAGGAACTCAACCTGTGTGATTTGCACCTTGAAGTTTTAATTTTAGTTTTAGTTCTAAGAATGACAGGAAAGTAGATAAAAACTCTATTGAATCCCATTCTGACACCGAAGTAAAGAAATACAGCCATTTACAGAAACGTGTCCTTGATTTATCCCAATAAAAAAGATTAAAATAAAATATAGAGCCAAAAGTAATAATGAAAAAAGAAGCAGAAAAAAATAGTTAAAATCTGCATTCAATTATTGAAGAAAGACAGAAAAAAAATAATTAATTATGACCATGAACTGCTTTCCTCACTCTGGTCATGGAACTCTCTAGATCGTCCAAAGGATGTCTCAGTGTCCGTCAGTCCCTCTGGTGAGATAGTGGAGGGCAGTTCAGTGACTCTGACCTGCAGCAGTGATGCTAACCCACCTGTACAGAGCTACGACTGGTTTACGGGGAAGACATCAGTAGGAAAGGAAAAGACCTACAACATCTCCAAGATCAGCTCTGAGGACAGTGGAGAGTACAAGTGCAGGAGCAGTAATAAAGTTGGACGTCAGTACTCTAACGGTGTGACTCTGAATGTCCTGTGTAAGTTAAAGCTGAAGATTTTCTCACAGACAGAGATAAAACTATTACGGATTTACTTTAAAGTGTTATCATTCTGTCCATTTTAGATCCTCCAAAGAACGTTTCAGTGTCCGTCAGTCCCTCTGGTGAGATAGTGGAGGGCAGTTCAGTGACTCTGACCTGCAGCAGTGATGCTAACCCACCTGTACAGAGCTACGACTGGTTTACGGGGAAGACATCAGTAGGAAAGGAAAAGACATACAACATCTCCAAGATCAGCTCTGAGGACAGTGGAGAGTACAAGTGCAGGAGCAGTAATAAAGTTGGACGTCAGTACTCTAACGGTGTGACTCTGAATGTCCTGTGTAAGTTAAAGCTGAAGATTTTCTCACACACAGAGATAAAACTATTACGGATTTACTTTAAAGTGTTATCATTCTGTCCATTTTAGATCCTCCAAAGAACGTTTCAGTGTCCGTCAGTCCCTCTGGTGAGATAGTGGAGGGCAGTTCAGTGACTCTGACCTGCAGCAGTGATGCTAACCCACCTGTACAGAACTACACCTGGTTTAAGGAGAAAGAATCATCACCTGTAGGATCTGGACAGAGTTACAGAGCTGTACAGAGTGGACAGTATTGCTGTGAGGCTCAGAATAAACACGGCTCTGAGAGATCAGCTGCAGTGTCTGTCACTATTAATGGTGAGGTGATGATTTTTCATTGCTGTGTGATCACTGCTCTGTTCTACATTATGCACTGTGGGTGAGATTTTGAATGAAATCTGTGTTTGTGTGTTTGTAACAACAGGTACTGTGATTGTGATTGTGTATGTGACTGTTGGACTCGGACTTTTTGGGCTTGCAGCTCTTTTCTCTGCACTTTTCTGGCTGAGGTGAGAATATTTGTGCTGATAAATTTATCACTAATGACTCTGAAGATGCTGATGGTGGGTAAATATTTGACTTTGTGTGAGCAGAAGCAAGAGACAGAAGAAGAAGAAGGCAGATAAAGGTGACAATCAGGTAAGTTATTCCAGAAATGTCCATCAGGTGGCTGCTTTGTTCATAATAATTTAGGCTACTTACTGTAAATCTTCAGTAGAACCTGCTTATGTTCTCCACTCCTCCTCTCTGTAGAACACTGGGTCGAGTGCTAAAGACAACACTTACCAAAATCCTGAGTTGTCACAGATTTCTCATCCGGGTCCTCGTGCTGACATGCCCACATCCTCTGACTATGAGAATATTGCAGTGAGTTTGAGCATTTTGATCCCAAACCACCACTAGATTAAATACTAATTTGATAATAAATGTTTTATATGAAGATGTGCTACAATACTCCAAAAATACTTTTATATTTATTTATTATTTAATATTTATTTAATGTTCATATATCAGAGTGTGTGTGGTGATGACAGATGTAAATAAATGTTAGTAAAAAGCTTTACCACACATTTCTGATGTTTCTGTTTTTTTTTTCTTTACATTTTTTTTGCTTTCAGCTGTTTAGAAACATCTATGAAACAATGAATCCTGTCACAGATAATGAATAAAGAGATCGTCACTGAAGTGGGAAACTCAGCAACATCAGCATCTTAGAATATAACTGACGTTATGGGAAGAATTATTACGGAAGCGGAATCTGAAGATATATATAAAACATATAGGGTCTTCTCTTCTTTATCATGGCATGTGCTCACCTCTCGAGCTGACAGTATGCATTGTGAGAGATTCCTCTTCACAATCTTTTGCTTGGCTGCATTCCAAGCCCCTGTGCCTTGTGGCTTGATTCCCGCATCTGTGGCCTGGCCTGGTTATCGTTGTCTGCACTAAGCTTGATGACTGCTCCCTAACTTCACTCCACCTTCCACCTCCACCTCCATGCTGGAGTCTCCAATTTTTCTCAGACCTCCACATGCTGCACTCAGTGGCACTTTTGCAGGCATACCAACCTTATGTTTTAAAGTTGATCATCTGTGGTGAATTGCTCACCAATGAGGTCTGAACTCCTCCAAGCCACATAATTTAGCACCCAAAGCAGATGGCCTACGTTATCGTGTGACAATATGCGAAAAATTATACAAATATATTTAACAGCTGCATTGGTTGCCCCAGAGAAGCAATCTGATGGTTCTTCCCTTGCTGCAGTGATGGGCTAGGGCTAACATGTGCTAGCATTGTAGCCAGGGTCCCCCGTGTAATATCTGAGCGGCTGCCAGCAGCAGCAGTAATGTCCGCTGGGCGGCCCAGAAACGAACCCTACGCCCGAGTAGTACTGTTTCTAGGGATGTCCACATTCATGACCTCTGGCACATTGTGGCCTAATGGTTAGAGAGTCTGACTCGTAATCCTAAGGTTGTGGGTTCTAGTCTCAGGCCCGCCACGACTGAGGTGCCCTTGAGCAAGGCACCGAACCCCCCAACCGCTCCCTGGGTGCCGCAGCATAAATGGCTGCCCACTGCTCCGGGTGTGTGTTCACGGTGTGTGTGTGTGTTTTCACTGCTGTGTGTGTACACTTTGGATGGGTCAAATGCAGAGAACGTATGGGTCGCCATATGTCATGTCACTTTTTTCACAGACATCTCTAGTTGTGTGGCAGCACTGGTATTGTCATTCACATAGCATCAGCCGTGACGCAGCACATAGTTCCCTTGAAAAGGAATTATACTATGGATATGTAACCCAGATCCCTGAGAATGGAGTGACGCGCTCTGTTGCTTGCCACACTCTGGGCATCCACTCATTATTCCTTTAGACTAGAAGAAGCTGGAGTAATGTGATGCAAAAGCCCTCATATAGACTTGCTGGTGTGCTCCGCTTCATTGCATGACCTCCTTAGCCAATAGATTGCCATGATTTCTGCTTCCGCAAGAAGTGTTCCAATAGCATCCATGATACAGCGTCTCGTTCCCTTCTCAGGTACCTGGGGTATTTATGTAAACTGCTGTAGCTTCCACTTATTGTCAATATTTCAACCTGAACTGAAGTCCTGAATGTACATTTTCATCAGAGAATGTGTATTTAGTAAGAACAAAATGTCTGTGTCTGTGTGTGTGTGTGTGCGCTGTCAATTAATGATTATTATTTTCTCATAAAAGCATGTCCATATGTATTTTATTCCCCCTACACTGCTTTATGAAAGTGTATTTTTTAACAACCATTTTGTCAGCTAAGTTTATTGATCATGAATATATAATGTATCACGTGTTGATGGTGTGAGTGGCCATGCTAACCATGTTGGTCTGAAGTCATATGATAAACTCTGGGATGACGAATCCCTCCTGACTCTCTGAGTAGGAATTATGAGTTGAGGTGCCAGTTTTCTTTGTTTTTCCTCTGAGTTCTGAGCTTTAGTCAAACACAGCATGACGTCCTGATTGGCACACAGTGATCCTGGAATAGACTCCTGACTCACTGTGACTCTGACCAGGATGAAGCACATGTATATATCACAGTACAGCTACTTTAACCAGCCAAAAGTTACTCAAATACATTGTTTTATTTTGTCTCACTGCAAATTAAATCATATGATGTCACTTTGGATATGAAGAACTTGTGTAAGTATTTAAATATATTTACTCTGTGTGTGAATTCTGTAACCACATGACTGTTATTGTGAATAAAGGACAAACTTCTGCTGCAACATAACAGTCTTGAAATTTGTTTATTCACACTTTCTGTCAGAATTTCTGCTTGGAACTTCTCTGCCGGAACATTAGGGTGCGTTCTGGCAGTGTGTCTTGTAATCCTCTGCATTGCGGTTAGCTTTGCGGTGTCCTCATTTTCTGTCGGCTTCTGTGTTTTGGAAAAAAATCTCTGTTTTTATCTTATTATCCCTGCATTTCGGCCTTTTTATCTGTGAAAACACTCTTGTTCTCTGACAGAAATAAATACACATAATAATTAAACCAATTACAACCAGGTGAGTATTACAAGACACGTGACAGAAAACACACTGCCAGAACGCCCCCTATTGTTCCAGCAGAGAATGTCCAGGTCCACTTTCATACACATCGTTCATACACATCGTTTCTCTCACACAAGGAAGAGACAGTAATTAATCTATAAATACATTTAACGCATGACAGTTCTGCAGTGAAAGCTCTACTGTGTACTTTATAACAGTGTTAATAGTCCTGTACAGTCATAGTGGTTCTCCTGCTGTGACTCCTTTGTCCTGAAGGAAGAGCTGTTGAGTTCATTTATCACAGTCACATGGATAGAACAGTTTTACACACATGTAATCTCTCTAAACTTTTATTTTATAAAACACCCTTTCATTAGTAAATAAAAATCTGTTGTCAGAAATTATGGACATTTTCCTGTTGTGTCATTTTACAATGTAACAATATAAAGTGTTATATAAATTCACCTTAACACATTATATTTAATACCACAGTATTGTATTTTGTATTATATCATTATATTCAGAATTGCAGTATTGTAGTATTATATTCCGTATTACAATAGCATATTAGGCATTATAAAATTCTAATTACAGTATATTATACAGTAGCATAATACTACAGTAGTATAATACTCAGTATTCTAATATAGTAAAGAGTATTGTGTTTTGCTGTTTTTTATTCTTTTCCCTCTTTTTTCTGTTCTGTGCCCCAGAATGCTTCATTCCTCGATGATCTTTTTTTTATCAATTGACTATGACAGACTTATGTCGGTTTCTTCACATAAATCTTTTAATAGATTTCAAATGCTAAAGTTGTTTCCCTTCATTATTTGTATGACGTTCTTTACTAAATAATCTTTTTTCTAAATGATTTTGGCACGATGGTGCCCCCGTGTGCCGGCCCAAAGTACTGCATATACTGCATACCCCATCTTGCACCCCTGAGCAGAGGATCTGCCCCTCTAACTACTTGCTCTGGTTCCAAGCTACAGAAGAGATAAAACATATAGATTATACATCATGAAAGAATGTCTGCAGTTCTAACACACCTCTGGTGACAGGCTGCTTGATTCCACTGATGTAAATAAATGTTAGAAAAGTGTTGTGCTTTAACACACTGTGTTTTTCTCTCAGACTTTGAAGAACATGATGAATTAAATTAATCTTGACACAGAACGATGAATAAAAGATCTTCACTGAAAATCTCAGTAACATCATCAACTTATTTTCTACTGGCAGGAAATTAGGAATAAGAGAGAGTGTGTGTGTGTGTGTGTGTGTGTGTGTGTGTGTGTGTGTGTGTGTGTGTGTGTGTGTGTTTGTGTGTGTTGATGTAATTATACTGACATACGTGTCCCTTAGTGAAACATATTTTCAGATTGCGTAGGAAACCCTTCCACTCTAACACTAAAGGAATGTGTCCTAGTTTGCACGGGTTAGTGTTGAAAACACAAGATCAACTATCAGAGTTGGTGTTACCTTGAACGCAGGTGTCCTACAAAGTCCCCTCTGTCTTCTAACAAAGGATCCTCTTCAAGTTCTTCTATCTAATCTATTGTTTGAATCTTTAAATGAAGGAGGCAGACTTAGACCTTTTTGTCTTTTCAGGATCCTCACAATGGGAGGCCTTATTTTTATTAAAAGTAGTGTAATACAAATAAATGTTTGTAATATATGTTAAATAAAAAGAAAATTACAAATAAAAACTTCTTCAAATAATCAACCAGTATTAGAATAAGTAAAAGTTATTAAGATGCAAAGATTATAACAAACCAAGAAACACTCTCCAAGTGTAAGCTTGCATTTGTTCTATGATGCACTCACAATCACATGCACTGGGCTTGTTTACGCTAGAATGCACACACAATGCAATTCAAGGCGGGCTTTTATACATTCCGTAACATTACTGTTGCCAGTTGGATTTGGCTGTCGGGTTTGGTCCCCTTTGAGCCTTCTCGATGGCCAACATCTCGTCCCCCATCCACTTCTTATCTCCCAAACATTTCTCATCGGTGACTCCATGTGCTACTAATGTCATTTTTTTCTCTATTCTCAAGGTTAACACCTCTATACAGTATATGGTTATATGGTTGCAGTTTGCTTCCCACAACTTGTCAGGCTGTGATTATATAGGACTGAAGCTTTCTCTCGCCGTAGAATTCGACAGCAAGCATTAAAACACTTGGTGTGCAGATTACTCCAAGCGAATACACAGTAGGCTTAATAAGCTTTCACTACAAGAAACAGCTTTCATCTAAGTTTACAGTCAAAATAAGCAAAATTAATCTAATCAATTCTATTACAGAAGAGTACATGATCATAAGAAAAAGAAAAGCAATTCAGAGGTCTCCTGAACTTCTGAAAATAAAACATAAAACAATGCATTATAATCTTTTCTTTTGGAAGCTTCTTCCAGCTGTCTGGGTACAGCGTCTGAACCCTCTTTGTCTTCTTCTAAACACTCATATTCAAATCTTTCAACTCTTCAACCTTTTATATTTTTAAATCAATTTTCCTTTGTTTATTTACCTTACATTTATCTTTTCTTTCCCTATGTTTCCTTCTCTTTGTATTATCTATGTCCGTCTGTCTACTGACACATAAGTTAATAATTGGTTGTGGTGTGCCTTTATGTAGCCAGATGCTGAAATATATGTCATTGTAGTGTTTTAAAAAAGGGTCATGACTCCTTTAAGAGACGCACTTTCTTACTTTTTCAATAAAGTTTGCAAGTTTTGAAGCTGTGGGCTAAGTTGGAGAAGCCATCTTTTTCACGTAGTGAGAGAAGTTTTTCTTGTGGTCGTTGCGGATTGGTGATTGTTTTGGACACATTTGGATCTAATGTGCCTGTGAGAGTGAATCTCGTGGTAATTTAACGGATTAGGTATGTAAACTTCATTATTTTCATATGTAAAAAGTTTAATTACCAAGTTTATATTTTAAGCATGAATGTTTATGTAAAACGTAATTTTTGTTTTTTGAAAAATACGGTAGTGGTGGGTACGTAAGCTGCAGGGGCCTGGAGTGGAGGTGTCAACCGTGCTATGAGTTTCCAGTGTGACGAAGTCGGCTCAAGGTTCGTGGCGATGGGCCTGGATCGCTGGATAAAGAGGGGCTATCACTGTCCGGCGTCGAAGCTCAAGGGCGTACTGTCTACTAGAAGACTGCTGCGTGTGTCCTACAGGAAGCAGAAGCAGTGTTAAACAGACCTTCTCAGTCATATATCCTTGAAACTGAAAAAAGGGGACATTTGAAAGACTTTGTACTGTTGAAAAGACGTTTTAATTTAATTTAACATGTCACTCACACACAGAAAATTACATCACACTGCTATAAAATGATTAAAACTGCTTTAAATGCCTGTAAGTTGATGATGTTACTGAGATTTTCAGTGAAGATCTTTTATTCATCGTTCTGTGTCAAGATTCATTTAATTCATCATGTTCTTCAAAGTCTGAAAGAAAAACACAGTGTGTTAAAGCACAACACTTTTCTAACATTTATTTACATCAGTGGAATCAAGCAGCTTGTCACCAGAGGTGTGTTAGAACTGCAGACATTCTTTCATGATGTATAATCTATACGTTTTATCTCTTCTGTAGCTTGGAACCAGAACAAGTAGTTAGAGGGGCAGATCCTCCGCTCAGGGGTGCAAGATGGGGTATGCAGTATATGCAGTACTCTGGGCCGGCACACGGGGGCACCATCGTGCCAAAATCATTTAGAACAAAGATTATTTAGTAAAGAATGTCATACATAATGAAAAGCTTATTTGTTACAAATAATGAAGGGAAACAACTTTAGCATTTGAAATCTATTAAAAGATTTATGTGAAGAAACTGACATAAGTCTGTCATAGTCAAATGATAAAAAAAAAGATCATCGAGGAATGAAGTATTCTGGGGCACAGAACAGAAAAAAGAGGGAAAAGAATAAAAAACAGCAAAACACAATACTCTTTACTATATTAGAATACTGAGTATTATACTACTGTAGTATTATGCTACTGTATAATATACTGTAATTATAAATTTATAATGCCTAATATGCTATTGTAAAACGGAATATAATACTACAATACTGCAATTCTGAATATAATGATATAATACAAAATGCAATACTGTAATATTAAATATAATGTGTTAAGGTGAATTTATATAACACTTTATATTGCTACATTGTAAAATGACATAACAGGAAAATGTCCATAATTTCTGACAACAGATTTTTATTTACTAATTGTGAGACTAATTCTATAAAACAATCTTTTCTGGTAATGAGACTTTCTATATAGAGCACATTGTTCTTTCTCTCTCACACACACACTCTCCCCCACACCCACACATAAACATTCCTTCTCTATCTTACACATACACACAGATGCCTTGACCTTAGTTTAAGGTCCCTCCCCACCATAGTGGGATCCCCTGCTTTGCACCTATCGCACTTGCAAGCAGGTGTAAGAAACATGATACTTTGGCTGGTAGGTTCCTACATTGAGATAACGGCCAAGGCTGCTTTTGTGGACACCAGCATTAAGCTTTACACACACACACATTACACCATCCTTCTTCTTGTATGACTATATATTCCTGCTTTTCCTAATAAACTTTGGAACTTCTCTTTGAAAGACTGACTTGTGTGTGTTTCATTGAGACTTCCCCAAGGCCTTGTGGAGAACAGAAACCGAGCAGAGGAACGAGAGGCTGAATTTTAAAAGAGGGTTACCCTGTCCAAGCGATGCATGAGAATTCCTTACAGTTTTGTGGGCTCCTCCAGGATACCAGTATTCGGGTAAGTGCTGATTTGGTATCTTGTCATACCAGGTAAAGTGTAGGCACTTACCTCGTGTACTGGTATTTTTATTGGGGATATCAGAAGGACGGGCAAGTGCTGACTGGTATCTAGTCATACCGTTCAAAGTGCAGGCACTACTGTGCTGATATCCATACCCATGTATAGAATGTATGCACGATGTGTAAGGGAATTTGTCACTGGTTATTGAACCAGTGAAATAGCGCGCACAACGTTTCTAAGGTTAGAGGCTATAAATTTATTTGATCGCCCTCTCTGTCTCGATCGCTGGTCTCCAATTGTGTTGTTTGTGTTGTGTCAATTGTGTTGTGTTGATTGTGTGTAATAATATTGGTTGTACCTATAGTTGGACATGAGTAATTCAAGAACACAATATCCTAAGCCAGACGACGAGGAAACTATTTGGCATCTGTCCTGATTGGGATTATCAGTACATGACAGAGAGTTATTAGAAATGGCTAGAAATTAAACTGATCTGGTATAAATATGACTCTATTCCAAACTCAAAAAAAAAAAAAAAGAAAGAAAAAAAGGATCAAAATCTCTGCCAAAGTTTGAGCCTCAAATTAAACCGAAATCGCTAATCCATTGTTCCTCACAACCTTCATGCATGATTGTAGATTTGAGGTGCAGAAGGTTCTTAAATATCAGCTCACAGATCATGGCAATATGATAGTTAAAACTCTAGGAGAGAGAGTGCACACCATGGAAGGTGATGGTATTTTAGAAAGTAGATAAGTAGTATGCCTCGCTGTGGCTGAAGGCAATGTATACAATGGTGACTCGGCCCGAGGGAGGGGCCAAGGGAGAGGCCGAGTAAGAGGAGGAAGTAATTCATACTCCCGAAGCCCCGGCGCCTGTTTTTATTGTGGTAGGAATGGGCATTGGATTAATGTATGTAGGAAAAGACTTAGAGAGATGGGAGATGTTCCCATAGGTTCCCTTCCAGCACCGCCTCCCCAACCGCCCTTTCACTGGGATGCAGGCAAATCCCTATCACGCACAGGGATGCCAACAGAGCGTGACCCCAACCATGCTACATTGTACATATGAATCACCTCAGGTAAATTAAATGCCTTTTCTTGAGTTATGTATAAGTGGCACAGTATATTCTTTCCTCTTTTATACAGGAGCTGCAATGTCAGTAATGAGGAAGCAATATAAAGGTCCTCTCTCAGGGGGATCCATTAGCTCTGTGGGAAAAGAAGGGGTCACAAAAGAAACCGATTTCACCGATTTGTTTACATGTCAGAGTGTCCTTTTAATCTTTTTGGGGAGGGATCTCATGAGCAGGCTACACGTTTCTATTAGCTTCTCTGGCTCTAAACTTGTCGTTTCTGTTCCTGAGTCTGCTCCACTGTCACATTTATCTGATATGATGTTTAACGACTGTTTTCTCTCTACCACACAGAAATCACCATCCCCAATTTTTGCTATACTAGACACTCTACCGCCCTCATTGTGGGCTGATCATAAGAATGATGTGGGTCTCGTGCAGTGTACACCCTATGAGGCTAAGTTAAAACATTTAGACCCTGTGTTTGTTAAACAATATCCTTTGTCTGAAGCTAAATTGCAGGGCGTGGATGGAGTTTTACAATCTCTTCTACAACAGCGGGTAGTCAAACCATGTGTAAGTTCATGCAACACTCCTGTCAATCCGGTCCCTAAACTGGATGGTTCCTGACACTTCACACAAGATTTGAGGAAAATAAATGACATCATCATCCCTGTGGCACCTGTTGTGCTAGATGTGGCCTTAATTCTCACCGCAATTCCATGTGAACATGCTTTCTTTTCTGTTATTGACTTATGTTCTGCCTTTTTCAGTGTTCCTGTCGAAGAGCAGACGTAGCCTCTCTTTGCCTTCACACACAGGGGGCGGCAGTATATGTGGACACGACTACCACAAGGGTATATTGATTCTCTGGCAGTGTTTTCTGCCGTTGTAAGGGATGCATTATATGATCTTGTTCTCCCACTGGTTCTGCTGTCTTACAGTATGCAGATGACCTCTTAGTCTCTGAAACCTCTGAAAAACTCTGTGAGCAAGCCTCCCTCTGCCTCCTGCGCCATCTAGCTTCAAAAGGCTTCAAGGTTTCAAAACCCAAGTTGCAGTTGTGTCTTCCCAAGGTGAAGTATCTGGGGTTTGAACTCTCACAAGGCAGAAAAAACTCTCTCAAGACTGTATACAGGTAATCCTCAACACATGGCATCCTGACACAAAATACGCTCTCATGGCTTTCCTGGGGCTGATAAACTACTGCTGTCGATGGATACCTGACTGTTCTTACAATGACAAATGCCTCCGGTCCGCAATCGCCCACAAGGACCCAATGCAACGTCTGCTAATGTGGACTCCTGAAATGCTCGAAGCGTATTAGGCTCTGCTCCTGCTCGGGGGCTCCCGAACTATGCAAAAGAGTTCCATCTCTATGCCTGCAAACATGAAGGCACTGCCTCTGCTGTCTTGGCCCAGGAGCATGGGGGGGCATGAAAAAATGTGCATTCCTGTCTAAAACACTTGATACTGTTGCCCAGGGCTTACCAGCATGTCTCTGGGTGTGGCCGCCTGTGCTGTGATGGTACAAGATGCTGAGAAAATTGTCCTGTCTCATCCCCTGATCTTACATTCACCACATCCGGTAAAACAGGTCCTTCAGAACTTACAGACTCAACACATGATGGCACGAAGGAGGTCAGGTTATGAAACTATCTTATGTTCAACCAGTAATCTAGAAATTAAAGCATCCTCCTCATTAGATAATTTAGGTCACGCTCTTGCACGTCTATTTAGAACCCAGGATGCCACACTGCATGACACTCCGCATGATTGCTGTGCTGAAATCATTTACTCTACTAGCATTCACCCTGATTTAGATTCCACTTCATTAAATACAGGCGATTTGCTATTTGTTGATGACATGATGGTCACTTTCTGTGTGGGTATTCTGTGTGTGTGCTCTGCCTGATGTTGTTGTTGAAGCTTTACCTTTTATGTCTGCTCAGGCAGCTGAACTTTTTGCCCTAGCTCGTGCGTGTATTCTCTCTGAGGGTAAGGATGTAACAATCTACACTGAATCACTTTATGCTTTTGGCGTCGCCCATGATTTCGGACGAATTTGGCAAACATGTGGCTTTTGCTTTGCAGAGGAGAAACATATTTCCCACTCTTCACTGGTGCAGGTCGTGTGCGAGTTTCACAGTGTTACACATCGTGCCCGAAGAGGGTATGGGAAGATATGAATCTTTTGTGTAGCTAATTTCAAAGGTACAATAGACTTAATCCTATCTAGATGTCTGACCTGTGCTCAAAATAATCCTACTAAAAGCACAGCTAAAAATGAAAATCTTCCAATACCAACTGCACCATTTTCTGAATGACGAATTGATTTTACACATATGCCACCACAGGGGCCTTTCAAATATCTCCTCTTGAAGGTAGATAAGTTCTCAAGGTGGGTTGAGGCTTTCTCCCTTTTTACCTTACATGTATTCTGGCCAAAGAAATCTTGTCGAGGTATGGTGTCCCACACGCTATTGACTCAGATAAAGGAACGCCATTTACTTCAAAATAACACGAGATCTGTGTAAGTACCTGTCTCTGTCATGGCACTTCCATATTCCTTTTCATCCCCAATCCTCAGGGATAGTGGAAAGAACTAATTGAACAGTTAAGGATAAGTTGACTAAAACTATGCAGGCAATTTTCTAACCCCGCCCATCAGCTGATCTGATTCCTAAGCGCGCTATTGGTCCATTTCAAACAGGGCGCCCTATTTAAATGCTTTTTTCAGTCTGTCTGCTTGGCTGTTTCCTCTGCATTGCTGCAACTGCGATTTAAACTCGGTGGCTATTTGGAGTTTAAACCGCAAGCTATCTTCTTTTGTGGGGCTGCTGCCTCTGCTATGCTGCTGCAATTCAAACTTGACGGCTAATTAGAGTTTAAACCAAGTCTCCTTTTGGTTTCGTGAAATGTGACTATAAGAGGTTGTGATTACTATTAGTAGACTTGAGCCCGAAAAGGAGGTTTGATGACGCTTTGACCTTACGGTAAATCGATATGGCGCGCATGTTCGTGTACAGTATAATAGTGCGTTTGTTGAGCCGGAAGGGCTGGCGTGTTGTACAGTCTTTTAGGCTATGCTTCGATATGCTATGCATGTTATGCTATGCTAGGTTATATTATTGTATGTTACGCTATGTTATAAGATGGGGTTATGCTATGCTTTTGCTATGCATGTCACAATGGGTCATGCCATGCTTGCTTTGCTAGGCTAGATTACCTCATGCTAGGTAATGCTATGCCTCGATATGCTCTGCTATGCCAGCTCGTTATGTTATGGGGCTGGTTCCTCTGCATTGTTGCTGCTGCGAGTTAAATTCGGCGGCTATTAGAGATTAAACCGCAAGTTCTCCTTTTGTGTTCACGATATGGCACTATAAGAGGTCGTGATTACTATTAGTATACTCGAGCCGAAGGGGACGTTTTGAAAACGCTTTGAACTTACGGTAAATCAATAATCAATATGGCACGCATGTTCGTGTCTAATGGTGCGTTTGTTGAGCCGGAAGCGACCGGGCTGGCGTGTTGTACAGTCTGTTATGCTAGGTAGGCTACGCCTTGCTAGGCTATGTTGCATTTTGCTAGCCTAGGCCAGGTTAGGTTACATTACGCTATGTTATGACTCGCTAGGCTGTTATGATGCGTTATGCTATGCCTCACTAGGCTATGTTAGGTGAAAGTGAAAGTGACGTGACATACGGCTAAGTATGGTGAACCATACTCAGAATTCGTTCTCTGCATTTGACCCATCCAAAGTGCACACACACAGAAGTGAACACACACACCGTGAACACACACCCGGAGCAGTGGGCAGCCATTAATGCTGCGGCGCCCGGGGAGCATTTGGGGGGGTCGGTGCCTTGCTCAAGGGCACCTCAATCGTGACCGGACCGAGACACAAACCCACAACCTTAGGATTACAAGTCAGACTCTCTAACCATTAGGCCACGACTTGTTATGCTATGCCTCACTAGGCTATGTTAGGTTACATTATGCTATGCCCTGTTAAGCTATGTTAGGTTATGCTATGTCTCGCTAGGCTATGTTGGGTTACGTTATGCTATCCCCTGCTAGGCTGTGTTACATTATGCTATACCTCGCTAGGCCAGGTTAGGTTACGTTGCCCTATGTTATGCCTTGCTAGGCTGTTATGATACGTTATGCTCTGCCTCACTAGGCTATGTTACGTTACGTTATGCTATGCCTCGCTAGTCTATGTAAAGTTATGTTATGCTATGTCTCACTGGGCTATGTTAGGTTACGTTATGTTATCCCTTGTTAGGCTTTGTTATGTTATGTTATGCTATGCCTTGCTAGGCTATGTTAGGTTACTTTATGCTTTGCACTGCTAGGCTATGTTACATTATGCTATGCCTCACCAGGCTATGTTAGGTTTCGTTATGCTATGCCCTGCTAAGCTATGGTAGGTTACGTTTTGCTATGCCCTGCTATGTTAGGTTCCGTTGTGCTATGCCCTGCCAAGATATGTTAGGTTCCGTTATGCTATGCCCTGCCAAGCTATGTTAGGTTCTGTTATGCTATGCCCTGCGAAGCTATGTTAGGTTCCGTTTTGCTATGCCCTGCTATGTTAGGTTCCGTTATGCTATGCCCTGCCAAGCTATGTTAGGTTCCGTTATGCTATGCCCTGCCAAGCTATGTTAGGTTCTGTTATGCTATGCCCTGCGAAGCTACGATAGGTTCCGTTATGCTATGCCCTGCTAAGATGTGTTAGGTTCCGTTATGCTATGCCCTGCGAAGCTACGATAGGTTCCGTTATGCTATGCCCTGCTAAGATGTGTTGGGTTCCGTTATGCTATGCCCTGCTAAGCTACGATAGGTTATGCTATGTTAGGCCCCATTGGCTGTTATGATACATTATGCTATGCCTCGCTAGGCTGTGTTATGGTGCTTGGTGCTGTGCCTTGCTGGGCTTGTTTTGTTGCGTTGTGCTGTGCCTTGCTAGGCCGTGTTAGGTTACGTTACTCTATGTTGTGCCTCGCTAGGCTGTTGTGATACGTCAGGCTGTGTCTCGATAGGCCGTGGTGATACATTGTGCTGTGCCTTGCTAGGCGATGTTAGGTTACGTTGCACTATGTTATGCCTCGATAGGCTGTGTTATGGTGTGTTGTGCTGTGCCTTGCTGGGCTATGTTGTGTTGCATTGCTAGGCCGTGTTAGGTAACGTTACCATATGTTGTGCCTTGCTAGACTGTTGTGATGCGTTATGCTATGCCTCACTAGGCTGTGTTATGGTGTGGTGGTCTGTGCCTTGCTGGGCTATGTTGTGTTGCATTGCGGTTGGCTGTGCATTGCTAGGCCGTGTTGGGTAACGTTACCATATGTTGTGCCTTGCTAGACTGTTGTGATGCGTTATTCTATGCCTCGCTAGGCTGTGTTATGGTGTGGTGTTCTGTGCCTTGCTGGGCTATGTTGTGTTGCATTGTGGTTGGCTGTGCATTGCTAGGCCGTGTTGGGTAACGTTACCATATGTTGTGCCTTGCTAGACTGTTGTGATGCGTTATGCTGTGCCTCGATAGGCTGTGTTGTGATACTGTACGTTGTGCTATGCTCCGCTGGGCTGTGTTATGGTACAGTATATTGTGCTGTGCCTCGCTAGGCTATGTTGTGTTGCGTTGCGTTATGCTAGGCCTTGCTAGGCCATGTTAGGTTACGTTGCACTGTGTACCTCACTAGGCTGTTATGATGCATTAGGCCATGCCTGCTAGGCATTTACGTTGTGCTGTACCTCACTAGGCTGTTGTGATGCGTTAGGCCGTGCTTTGCTAGGCGTTTTGTTGCGTTATGCTGTGCCTCGCTTGGCTATTATATGTTGTGCCATGCCTTGCTGGGCTGTGTTTGTTACATTGTGCTCTGCCCTGCTGGGCTGTGTTGGGTTGCGCTGTGCTATGTTGTGTTGCGTGGTGCTGCTGTAATGCGTTGTGCTGTGCCTCGCTGGGCTGTAGTGATACATTATGCGGTGCCTTGCTAGGCGTTATTTTGCATTGTGCTGTGCCTTGCTGGGCTGTGTTGCATTGCGTAACACTGGGTTATGCCTTGCTGGGCTGTGCTTCGCTGGGCTGTTTTAATGCCTTATGCCATGCATTGCTGGGCGTTATGTTGCGTTGTGCTAGGACTCTCTAGGCCATTATGATGCGTTATCAAATGCCTCGCTAGGCTATGGTATGTTGTGCTATTCCCTACTAGGCAGTTATGATATGATATGCCATGACTTGCTAGGCGTTATGTTGCGTCACGCTGTGCCTTGCTAGGCTGTTGTGATATGTTATGCCATGCCTCGCTAGGCTGTTATGATACATTATGCAGGAAATATTCACTGGCAAATGGTTTAACTTCTTAACTTGACATGGTTAAATTTTAGCCAGCAATGAAAATGAAAAGCTTGATTAAATTTCTCTCCTCTCTGTACGAGTGTCCAGCGAAAGATTTGGATTGATAATCAATGGCTCCTGGCCCTGCTTGTATTGTTTCTGTTTTTTACAAATAAATAAATTAAAATTAATTAATTATTCAATAATTAAAGTAAATGTTCCAAAGCTGTAAAGGCCCCGAGAAGCATCCTAACCGCTGCTTCTTTAATTATTTAATAGCTGGACTTATCCAAGGTTTTCGCAGGAGTGTTTGGTTGACGACTCATTAGTTTGCCTATAATTTGCTTTCTTCCGTTAAAGAACCTGAAATTGTTGGAAAAGGAAGTTAAGACTGGATTTCTTGTTGGATCTTTTGGAAGTCTCCTTTCTTGGGTTGTTGGATGGATCCTAAAGCTAGAGATGGCTACTCGGGATATTCAGGGAGGAGGCACTTGGTTCTCGTGTTCTGTTTGTGATTGAGCTATCTCTGCTGCTGCTATGCTAGCTCTCCTCCTCTGCTGCTGCTAGCTCTCCTTTTCTGCTGCTGCTAGCTCTCCTCCTCTGCTGCTGTCCCTAAGGTAGCTGAACCAGGAGTGGAACGTTAAAGGTTCTGGTTGCTCCTTGGGAAATTGGGATGGCATGATGTTCATGATGATCTGGAGTCTTCTGCAGCCTTGAATCGTATACAGGCACTGAGCCTTCCGTTGGTTTGGGGGGGAAGGGGGGGGTTTTAATGGTCAGTGGTTGCTAGTAAATGGTAAAGGAACTGCTTTCCGTGCCTGATAACATGTCCTCTGCTCTGTTGGTATTTTACTAATAAGTTTGGCTAGTGAAAAGCTCGCTTTAATCCTCTGCTGGCTCTTCAGTTAGCATGAAGAGCCAGGGAGGATTGCCTGGTATGGTCTGTTTGGGGGGGATTTTGTCTGGCTGCTTTCCCAGTTAATGGGAGATTGTCCCCCCACGAAGCTGCTGCTGTTCCCTGACTAGCTTTCATGGAGCTCATGAAAAGGAAGGGGAATTCAGAACAGAGCCATACCACCAAATGTAAATTTCATAAGCTTGCAAGTAAAAAATGTAAATATTGTCTTTATTTTGACTCAAGTGGTCCTGACTGAAATATAGCGTTCAGCGTCAGTTCAGGCAGGCCACATAGTCAAGCTCGGCTATCAGCTGATGTCAATTTTCTAACCCCGCCCATCAGCTGATCTGATTCCTAAGCGCGCTATTGGTCCATTTCAAACAGGGCACCCTATTTAAATGCTTTTTTCAGTCTGTCTGCTTGGCTGTTTCCTCTGCATTGCTGCAACCCACCTCCTCCCCTAGCTCCTCCCTGGAACTGTGTTTAACTTAATCAGTGTCATTCCTTTGTCACTGATGCAGGCTCTGTTCTAAAGGGGAGGGGGGGGGGTTGGTTTGTCTGGCTGCTTTCCCAGTTAATGGGAGATTGTCCCCCCATGAAGCTGCTGCTGTTCCCTGACTAGCTTTCATGGAGCTCATGAAAAGAAAGGGGAATTCAGAACAGAGCCATACCACCAAATGTAAATTTCATAAGCTTGCAAATAAAAAATTTAAATATTTCAAAGAATTGTCTTTATTTTGACTCAAGTGTTCCTGACTGAACTGATCTATTTCCACAGTGGATCCATGCTACCAGGGTGAAGAGATGTCCTTCTGGGGTCGACTCTGCTGTGAGTGCATAAAAGTGTTCTCTGTGTAACACCATTATCTTTATGTTACAGAGATACAGCCTTTTAACCCTTCCATTAGTTTTCTAACAGGTGCTTTCAATCTCTTGGCTTCTCCCATCATCACTCCACGACGCTCAGCAGTGACCACACGGACCCTTCTGTGCCGGCTCTTCGGACATCATTAAAGCTGCAGGAGGTGACAGGAAAGGCTGAAGAGAGTTGAGTAAAGGACACACAACCAGTGAACAGTACGGTTGTCATCCTCCTCATCTTGATCATCTGCCTTGGGACAGGTTTCCCGTCCAAGTGCATCCTCATGACAACGAATTCTGAGAAGTGACTGAGGGTCTGGCCCAGGCCAGGAACATACTAGTAGTGATTACTCGTTTAGCACGGCTTCCAGAGAATGATAATCATATATGAGTTGTTTATCCATTATAAGTTTATCATGGATAAAAGAGGGGAATTGTGAGACTAATTGTATAAAACAATCTTTTCTGGTAATGAGACTCTCTATATAGAGCACATTGTTCTTTCTCTCTCACACACACACTCTCCCCACACCCACACATAAACATTCCTTCTCTATCTTACAAATACACACAGATGCCTTGACCTTAGTTTAAGGTCCCTCCCCACCATAGTGGGACCCCCTGCTTTGCACCTATCGCACACCTGTGTGTGTGTTCTGGTTGGGGGCCCCTATGAGTTCAATCAGAGAAGCCGCATATCTGGTCTTTGTGTAGGCTCCAGACATTCTGGAGCCAGTTGTGGGTGTGTGATGCTGTGGAGTGTAGCCCTCAATAAAATCGTAAAACTGAGGTGCCTGGGACATGAAATGTAAAATGATCTGTACCAGATGCTATAACTTCATTATTTTCATATGTAAAAGGTTTAATTACCAAGTTTATCTTTTAAGCATGAATGTTTACGTAATGATTCTGCAAAATGTGCGTGTGAAATGTGCATATGCATAGTTTAATATATGTGTTGCATGATGATTGATAAGGAAAGAAACAAAGATAATGTGCTTTTATTTCTTTTGTACATTAGCCACTACCGTATTTTCAAGTCAAGAGTCAAGAAGCTTTTTATTGTCATTTCAACCATATATAGCTGTTGCAGTACACAGTGAAATGAGACAACGTTTCTCCAGGATCAAGGTGCTACATAAAACAAAGACAGGGCTAAGGACATGTAAGTAGTTTTAGCCACATAAAGTGCAACTGTGCAACCTGGTGCAAACAGTGCAGGACAAGACAAGCAAGACAGTGCAGGACAAAAGACAGTGCAGGACAAAAAACAGTGCAGACATTAAGTTACAAGACAATACAAAAAGTACAAAAAATGCAATACACAAAAGACAGTAACAGAAACAGCGCCGACCGACCGGTGTAAATACTGAATGTTCAAACAATATTTTGTGCAGTAAAAGAATGAACAGCAGCAGGTACTTAGCAGCAGGTCCTTTGGATTATATATGGAGTTGTGCAAAAAACAGCAGATGACTGAGATATTGTCCAATATGTGCAAAAACAGCAGAAAAGTGTGCAAAACAGTGTGTGTGTTTTGTGGGGTTCTGTGCAGTCCATACAGATGATGTGTGTGTATGTTGTGCTCAGTATAGTACAGTTTGGTTATTGAGAAGTCTGATGGCTTGTGGGAAGAAACTGTTACGCAGTCTGGTCGTGAGGGCCCGAATGCTTCGGTACCTTTTTCCAGACGGCAGGAGGGTGAAGAGTGTGTGTGAGGGGTGTGTGGGGTCATCGACAATGCTGTTGCCTTTGCGGACGCAGCGTGTGGTGTAAGTGTCCATGATAGAGGGAAGAGAGACCCCAATGATCTTCTCCGCTGTCCTCACTATCCGCTGCAGGGTTTTGCGATCCGAGATCGTACAGTTCCCAAACCAGACAGTGATGCAGCTGCTCAGGATGCTCTCAATGGTCCCTCTGTAGAACATGGTCAGGGTTGGGGGAGGGAGATGTGCCTTTCTCAGCCTTCGGAGGAAGTAGAGACGCTGCTGGGCTTTCTTGGTGACGGCGCTGGTGTTGAGTGACCAGGTGAGGTTCTCCACTAGATGAACACCCAGAAATTTGGTGCTCTTGACGATCTCTACAGATGATCCGTCGATGTTCAGCGGAGAGTGGTCGCTCTGTGCTCTCCTGAAGTCCACAACCATCTCTTTAGTTTTGTCCACATTCAGAGAAAGGTTGTTGGCTCTACACCAGGCAGTTAGTTGTTGCACCTCCTCCCTGTATGCTGACTCGTCGTTCTTGTTGATGAGACCCACCACGGTCGTGTCATCGGCGAACTTAATAATATGATTCGATCTGTGCATTGCTGCACAGTCGTGAGTCAGCAGAGTGAACAGCAGTGGACTGAGCACGCAGCCTTGAGGAGCTCCAGTGTTCAGTGTGGTGGTGCTGGAGATGCTGTTCCCGATCCGGACTGACTGAGGTCTCCCAGTCAGGAAGTCCAGGATCCAGTTGCAGAGGGAGGTGTTTAGTCCCAGCAGGCTCAGCTTCCCAATCAGGTGCTGAGGGATGATTGTATTGAATGCTGAACTAAAGTCTATGAACAGCATTCGTACATAAGTGTCCTTATTGTCCAGATGGGTGAGGGCTAAGTGGAGGGCTGTGGTAATGGCATCGTCTGTGGAGCGGTTTGGACGATACGCGAACTGTAGGGGGTCAAGTGAGGGTGGTAGCTGGGTCTTGATGTGCCTCATGACGAGCTTCTCGAAGCACTTCATAACTATGGGTGTGAGTGCAACGGGACGATAGTCATTGAGGCAAGACACTGTAGACTTCTTTGGGACAGGAACGATGGTGGTAGTTTTGAGGCACGTAGGAACAACGGCGCTGCTCAGGGAAATGTTGAAGATGTCCGTAAAGACATCCGCTAGCTGTTCCGCACATTCTCTGAGCACCCTGCCAGGAATGTTGTCTGGTCCAGCAGCCTTCCGTGGGTTAACTCTGCATAGAGATCTCCTCACGTCGGCCGTGGATAGACAGAGTACCTGGTCGTCGGGACGAGGGATGGTCTTCCTTGGCGTAACGTTGTTCTGTACCTCGAACCGAGCGTAGAACTCGTTCAACGCGTCTGGGAGGGAGGCGTCGCTATCACAAGCAGGTGAAGCTGTCTTGTAGTTTGTGATCGCCTGTATGCCCTGCCACATGCGCCGGGTGTCTCCGCTGTCCTGGAAGTGGCTGTGGATTGCCTGGGCATGTGCACGCTTTGCCTCTCTGATGGCTCGGGACAGTTTGGCCCTTGCTGTTCTTAGGGCCACCCTGTCCCCTGTTCTGAAGGCTAGGTCCCTAGACCTCAGCAGAACACGCACATTAGCAGTCATCCACGGCTTCTGGTTGGGGCGTGTAGTGATGGTCTTGGAGACGGTCAAGTCATCAATGCACTTGCCGATGTAACTGGTCACCGCTGACGTGTACTCCTCCAAGTTGACGGAGTCGCCGTTGGTTGCAGCCTCCCTGAAGATATTCCAGTCAGTGCACTCAAAGCAGTCCTGAAGAGCAGAAGTGGCTCCTGCTGGCCAGGTTCTCACCTGCTTCAGAACCGGTTTTGAGCGTCTGACGAGTGGTCTGTATGCAGGAATTAGCATAACAGTGATGTGGTCTGAGTAGCCGAGGTGGGGGCGGGGCTCCGCACGGTACGCGCCGGGAATGTTTGTGTAAACAAGATCCAGCGTGTTTTCACCTCTCGTAGCAAAGTCCACATGCTGATGGAATTTAGGGAGCACTGACTTAAGATTTGCATGGTTGAAATCTCCGGCGATGATAAAAAGTCCGTCGGGGTGAACATTCTGTAGGTCGCTTAGCGCCTCTTTAGCATTAGCGCTAGGAGGAATGTAAACTCCGACAATGTAAACAGTAGTAAATTCCCGTGGTAAATAAAATGGTCTGCATCTAACAGTCACAAACTCTACTGACGATGAGCAGTAAGTAGAAACAAGCACAGAGTTCTTGCACCATTCCGTGTTGATATAAACACACACACCACCACCGCGAGTCTTACCGCAAAGAGCTGCATTTCTGTCGGCTCTAAATGAAGTTAGCCCGTCCAGCTGAATGGCGGCGTCCGGAACTCTGTCGCTGAGCCACGTCTCCGTGAAAACAAACACACAGCAGTTTCTAACCTCTCTCCGTGTAGAGCGTTCGAGTCGGATGCAGTCCAGTTTATTGTCCAGGGAGCAAACGTTGGATAGTAGAATGGACGGGAGAGCCGGCCGGCTAGGGTTTGTTTTTAGCCTAGCACAGACGCCCGCTCGCTTACCGCGCTTCCGCTTCCTCGCGAACCGCTTTCGGCGTCCCCTCCCCTGGTCTCTGGTATCAGGCGACACCGGGGACTGGAGGCCTGGTCTCCGCAGCAAGCCGAGGTCACGAAGCCTAACCAGTACATCATCGTGCAGGTTGGTTGTTACACGATTTCTGTACTTTATTAGGTCCTGGTGTTTGTATACATGTTTATATACATGAACACCGCTGTCTCTGGCATCCATGTAGAAGCAATGGTCGGGCTCAAAACCGTAAATAAAAACTTAAAAACGTAATTAGCACCGTATTGAATCCGGAGAGGCCGCTGCGTGCTACTGCCGCGCCGCCATCTTGGAATTTTCTTCGTATTTGTTAGTGTTAAATAGTATTTTCTTAGTATCTTTTTGTATTTGACTGTATTGGTAGTTAGCATAAGCTAACTAATAAGCTAGTAGAATTTGCTAGAATGTCTAAGTATGTGTTTTTGTTTAACCTGACTTAAGTATCTCAATTAATATTTGAATCTTGTTTTTTCTGTTAGAATATGGCCTTCTGAGATGTGTTTTGGTTTGATTTAAGTGAGATTTAAACTTGTCATCTCCAAATTCCCACTAGTTTCTTCTTTTTGTAAAAATTGTTTAAAGCAGACTTTTTGTTTTCTTCAAATTTGCTCCCATCGACTGCTGTATTCTTTTTCTTCTCACAAACAGAAGTCAGATTAAACCCCAAGTTTGCGAAAAGCATTGTTGCTTCCGGTGTGTTGTGTTATTTATTACACCCGGCCACATTTATATTTATTATTATTTATTTGCTGAGAACCAGTATTCGGGCGTAGGAATACTGTAATTCCTGTAACTCCATCCCGTACATGCCAGTGTCAAGGTACAGGAGGGAATGGACCCAAAAAAAAGACTCCCAATCAAATAGGTTTAATAACAATAATAATAATAATAATAATAATAATAATAATAATAATAATAATAATAATAATAGCAGGGATGATCCAACACAGAAACTGTCACAGGGCTAAACAGAAATAACAGACCAAACAAAAAGTTCCCCAACAAGATAATACGGTTACAGGAATCCACAAACAAAAAACTGACCTGACAGAAAAATCAAGAAGAGCGAGTCCAGGGAACAGTACAAATCTCCAAGAAAACAAATGAATAATCCAACAAGGTCTCTTTGTCCACAGAAGCAAAAAACAAAAAATTAATCCAACCAAGATCTCTGGATATAGGGCTGATATCCAGAATGAATCGAGAAATACAAAAAAGGTCTCTGGCCGACAAACGCAAAAATAGATAATCCCAAAAGTACCAAAGAGAACAAAAAAGGGAAATCCACATTTTGAAACTCGCCCGACCGAAATCCAACACAATCCATAAAAACAAAAGTGAAATTTACAGGGGGGAAAAGACATGTAAGAGACAGTAAGTAATCTATAAATGCATTTAATGTAGGATTGATTAGTTTTATTTCATATTTAATGTAGAATGCCCCCAAACAAGGATGAGAAACAAGAGACAAAAGAAGAAGAAGAAGAAGAAGAAGGTAGATGAAGGTGACAATAAGGTGAGCTATTACAGATGTCCATCAGGTGGCTGCTTTGTTCACAATAACATTTCTCACCGACAGAAATGCAGCTCTGTGCGTTAAGGCTCGTGGTGGTGGTTTGTGTGTTTACATCAACATGGAATGGTGCAAGAACTCTGTGCTTGTTTCTAGTTACTGTTCATCGTTAATAGAGATTGTGCATTAAAAACTGCAAATGCCCAGGCAATCCACAGCCACTTCTAGGACAGCGGAGATATACGCCACATGTGGCAGGGCATACACGCAATCATGAACTACAAGACAACTTCACCTGCCTGTGAAAGTGATGCCTCCCTCCCAGATGCAGTGAATGAGTTCTACACTTGATTCGAGGTGCACAACAATGTATCGGCAAAGAAGACCATCCCTCCCCCTAATGCTCTGGTTCTCTGTCTATCCACGGACAGTGCGAGGCCTCAGTCAGTCCGGATCTGGAACAACATCTCCAGCACCACCACACTGAGCACTGGAGCCACTCATGGCTGCTTGCTCAGTCCACTACTGTTCACCTTGCTGACTCACGATTGTGCAGCAATGCACAGATCAAACCATATTATCAAGTTCGCCGATGACACAATCGTGGTGGGTCACGTCAGAAAGAACGACGAGTCAGCATACAGAGAGGAGCTGCAACAACTAACTAACTTCCTGGTGTAGAGCCAAAACCTGTTTATGAATGTTGATAAAACGAAAGAGATGGATGTTTATTTCAGGGGAGCACAGAGCGACCACTCTCTGCTGAACATTGACGAATCACCTGTAGAGATCATCAAGAGCATCAAATTTCTTGGTGTTCATCTAGCAGAGTCCATATAAGGGCATCTACATCACATTACTCCAGCTTTTATTTGTCTGAAGGAAGTGTGAACGGATGCCCGGGGCGTGGCCAGCGACGCAGCATCTCATTCCCTTCTCAGGGAACCTGATAACATACATAACATGGTGTAGTTACCTTTTGAGGGAACTCAACGGTGCATCAGGTCTGATGCTATGGGAACGTCAATACCCACACCACCACACACCGATCGATGACTGTGCCAGAGACCATGAGAGAGCACAAGCAGGCTTGGAACAGAACATCAATGGCCCTGCAGGACCTGGAACCCTGGAGTGGGGTCCAAGTCTAGGTAATAGAACCTGATAAATCTGTGGTGAAATCCCTAGTTGAGTGAGCACTGATGCTGAGAGGAGAAGCAAGACCTCTACTACCCAGTGTGCGAGGCACTGTTTGGAAACTGGATTACCCCTGTTCTGGCCCCCAAAACAGACAAAAAGCACGGAGGAGTTATGCCACCAGCTAGAGCGGTGGAAATAAGTCCTCAAGGCCATTACTGGGCAAAGCAAATGTAGCCTCTCCTGTTTTGCCGACTCATGGGGTGGGGAACAGTAGGCCTGCAGGATGACTGGACAAGCCACCATCCTGGGCACCTAAGGGATATATCCTGCCCTGGGGTGCAGAATAGCCTTGGACATGCCAGGGGCAAATTCTAGGCAGACAGGGAAGATCAACAGGGCCTGCAAATCACCCACTCTTTTGAGAGAGGCCAAGGCTTGTAGCAGAAGCAAGGCTTCTCAGAGGCTGAATGGTGGCCAAATACAACCTTATAGTAGACAGGGACAGGCCCCGAAAAAATCAAGATTTCAGGAACTCCAGTACTGTACCGACCGGGCAGTGACCTGGATCCTTACCTGGGCTTTCATCTTTGCAGATATCCTCTCAGGGGTATAATGCTTATGTGCCGTGGCCTTCGTACCCTTCTTATGTGGAAAAAACCACGGTTCCTGGCCTTGGGTCCCACTCTAGGGCCGTGTCACTGTTGGGAGGGCCCTTATCTCTCATGGCACATAAATTGATTGGAGATGAGGGCCGTGTTTCTAGCTTCGAAACACTTTCTCCCACACCTCAGGCGCAGCTATGTTTTAATACGGGTTCCCCTCCCAGTCCTGCTCTGGAAGGGGAACATGCTCTATGGCCCTTTTCCTCAGGAGCAAGAGAAGTTCCTCTTGGGGGAACACCACCTGTGCCAGTCAACGATCGTGGGCAACACACCCTAAAAACGCAGAGGATGGGAGGAGAAAGGAGCCTGTACCATTTTCTACAGTATCCAGGACCCACTGAGACACCTCTGGCACAGTACTCACTGTGTCGCTGAACAAGCCCTGAGGTGAAATCGGGGCGTCCAGGAGAAAGGGCTCATCCTTATCTTTAATACCCATCAAATTGAGCCACAGGTGCCTCTCCGTAGAAACCAGCGCAGCTGATGAATGGCCTATGGAGTGGGCCGTTTGGTGGCTAGGCAGAGCTCAGCTATCACTTGAGGTCCCACACAGGTCAGCCTAGTAGGCCTGAAAAATTGCCATGGTGTGTAGGGCTGCATCCACTTGGCCTGCTCCAGTGTCGGCCTTACCCACAATGGCTGAAGTAGTTCTTCAAGGCTTGGTTGGAAGGGCAGGTTTCCTCCATGTTGCATGCTGAAATAAATGAAGTTCCAGACGTGCATGATTTGATGGGTTCGTTTATTGTATTTTATTTTCTCTCTCTGCTTACAAATGGAAGCGCTAATTCCAAGCTTTTTCACACACCAAAAACTCTCAGTTTATCTTATTAACTCTTTGTTTTCAGTCCTCGCTTGCACCTTTTTTCCCTGCTAGAGCCCCCTACAGTTAGATTGCTAGCACAACATGCTTTCTTGAGCATTCATCACAGCAGTTTGAGCAGTTTCATGCATTTACAGAAACATTTCTCCAAATCAGACTTTATGCATTAACACTAGAAATACTGGATTTTTTATTTTCTGGTGCAGGTCCCAAGGTGTGATTCCCCCCTGTTGAGATTTTCACAGTTCTACAGCCCTGCTTTTGTTGTGCAAACGGCCCCATCACCTGTGAGAGGGCAAAAAATTTTGCCCTCTGCTTGGCAAAGACATTTCAAAAGTGTGAAATATTTACAAATGTGTAGCTTTTTTCTGGAGGCCTAATGAGATGCAATGCCCAATTTGTGTGTGTGTGTGTGTGTGTGTGTGTGTGTGTGTGTGTGTGTGTGTGTGTGTGTGTGTGTCTGTGGTGTGTGAGTGTGTGTTTTGGGTGTGTGTGTTATTGGACATTTTATGTATGCATTTTTGTGTCTGTATGTATGTTCATTGCGCTGAAAAGGGCAAAAGTGTGACCTATTGCCCCACTAAATGTGCCCGGGTCAAATTGACCCGGGAGGACACGATTAATTTTACTTGCAAAGTTCATCATTTGGAACAATCCTGGTAAATTTCAGGCAAATATGTGGAAGGAAACCCAAGTTATGACACATTAAACATTCCAGATGAGTCAAATAGACCCCAAGTCTGCACAAGGGTTATATAAATATGATATGTACTATGACAATGACAAACCTTAGCACACAATTTTTTTATATAAATTAAACAGACTATTTTGTATAGATAGGCCGTGAAGGTTTCCTTCACAGACAGAGGTTTGGCCTGCCTTGGATCTGAGCTACTCTGAGTGAACAAATGCAAATGAGCCAGGCCTCACAGGTGGAGACAAAAGGAGGAGAACAATGGAGCTGTAGGGGTGCTGGTAGGTGTGAGGTCCAGGGATTTTATGCGAAATTGCGCTTAAACCCATCATAAATCCAAAACACAAACATCAAAATGAACTACATAATTCAAAACAAAAAAACATCTGGGAGTGTATTATTTCCTTCAAAAACAGAAACATCACATTAAATAAGCCCCACAATGTATGTGATAGATAGCCCACAAGCGTCTCTTTAATCCCAGGCATTTAAACCCATGACTTTCAAGCCCTATACTGGCAGGGGAAAAAAAGATGCGCTAAAAATGGATGTCCCCTAAACCTCAACACCTCGGCATGGAGGTCTGGGAGAAACACCTGCATGAGGGTGGCCTGCGGCATGAAGTCAGAAAGCGGTCATCTAGCTAAGAATGGACGACACTCTTCTGGCCAATCTAAATGTAACATAGACACAGCGCGTGTCACCACCTCAAGGAGATCCTTAAACGCCACTGATTGCGTAAACAGTACAGAGGGGGAACGCTGCCCCCCAACCTCCCTGCGAAACCGAGTGAACGGAGTCAGGGGAAATGGCAATAAAACGGAAATACCCATCTCTTGCTCCGCTTATGTTAACTCAACTTGTTAAACCCATGATTGAGCCAAAGCTGAAAATTCTGCCAAGTGGGATCGGAGAGTACGCAGAGGGAATCCCTCACAATGCACGCAGACGGCTCCCTCAAAAGCCGACTGGGCATGCTCCTCTCCCAAACAAACAATACAAAGAGAGTGCGTGTCATTCCCCATGATATAGCGGGGGCATGGATGCATGCATCTCTTAAAATGTTCGGATCGTAACATAGTTTTTCTCTTCCTGCTTAGCTTTCCCTAGAAAAAAAAAAAAAAAATATATATATATATATATATATATATATATATATATATATATATATATATATATATATATATTTCCCTGCAGTAAACAGACAGGACAGACAATTAAGACACATACACAGAGCTTCCTGAAGACAAAGAAGCTGGAGTAATGTGACGTAGATTCACTTATATGGACTTTCTGGCACGTAAGCACTTCGTCACATGTCCTTCCTCACAGAAGCATTCCCAGAGCATCAGGCCTGACGCAGCAAAAGGGAACACACTACCAGAATGCCCCCTAATGTTCCGGCAGAGAATGTCCAAGCAGAAGTCCTGACACTTTCATACACTCATTGTTTCTCTCACACAAGTAAGATAATCCATAAATACATTTAACGTAGGTTTGATTAGGTTTATTTCATATTTAAAGTATGATCTACATTAACATTGGGAAAATATATTTAAAAATAATGTAATTCAACAGTAAACATTTCTATTCCAGTTAATGTTAAGGAGCACAGGAAAACATATATATATTACATAATTATGTACATAATTATAATTATATTAACATAATTAAATACATAATTATATTATCCATATTATATCCATATATGTTTTAGCTCTTGTTTTATAGTTAAAGAGTTTCACACATTGTCTTACAAGGTGTTGATGAAGCCGAGAGTTCATGTTTTCACACATATAGACTGAGGTGTTAAGACGACTCTGTAGAACGAACATGAACTGTGTTTAATCTCATTCTAACACACCCTGCTCTCTTTAATAACATCTGAAAATTGTTCTCGTTTTTATAGGCTTTCAGAGAACCATTGTGTTGTGATCCATTTTGTACAGTAATTCAGCTGTGGTATTAAATACACAAGTACACAATACAAAAACATCACCAGTTAATGAATTAAATGTCAATAAAGATGCATGACTTGAACCAGCTAGCATGATTACACACAGGATGTGCTGAGCATGTTAGCTTCACAAGCCAAGCACTTTCCTTCGTTTTTAAATAAAAGCAGCTTTTTAATAGACATGCTCTGAATTTAACTGACAATGTAAACCCACAGTTGTAGCATAAAGAAGAAGGAAATGGTGACAATTCTGTTACAAAGAGCACTTTATAGTAGAGGATGTCATTCAGTCATGAAGCTGAATATTTATATTAATAAAATATTCAATAATATATTCAGAATGTTTTTTTAATTAGACTTAATTGTCTTTGAGCAGATGAACAAAATATTTTTTTATAGGAAGTGACTTCAGCAGAACGAGAAGACAAGACAACAGCAACACTTGTTAACCACACACACTCCTCTTCACACTTCTATTTTTTGCTCAGTTGTTGGACACAAGAATCTAAAAGTTACGGTAAGAAAAAAACTTCATATTTTTAATGGCTAATTTCTCTCATTAATCTAAAATCTACATTTCCTGAACATTTACAGGCTCGCTGCTCAAAATATTTGATTTCATGACACAATATGGTGATCAGTTATTTCTGATGTATTGTGGTGTTGCTGGTAAAAATGCAGTGACTAATTCAGAAGTGACTAATTCAGAAATTAAAGCAAAATTGTGGTTATGCAAAACATCCTCATCTAGACATCTTAAGCACACACTCTTTAACTCAGGCTGTTCTTTCTTTTCTATTTGGCTGTTGAACACGAGGGTCATGTAGGCACTGTGGAGGCAGAACATACAGTACAAAGACATTTTTATTGTGACACATATCATGTAACACAAAATGTTTTTAGGTATCATGAGGTTATATTGAGATATTTTGGTTGTGTGACATATTTCTTTGCCAAATTAAACCAAACATTGCGGAAATGTTGAAAACTAAACCAAGGGAAGTGTAAATGATTATGTCATCACACTTTCCTACCACTAGGGGTTTCAGCTCAGGAGTAGTTCTAAATACACAAACATCCTCGTGCACAGGAATAATTCACTTTCAGTCCATAGAAACACATGCAAACTTTAAAGTGAGGTTATTTTGACCTGCTTTTGTTTTTAACTTAATTTTAATGTATTGTGTTTAACTTACATGTGTTTAGAAAATCTCTCCTTCAAATATCAGATTCTGCTAAATCTATTAATCTGTAATTAGTGCATGACAATTAAACACATTTGAATCATTCATTATCTGCTTTGAACAGAGCTGGTATCAGTGAATTCATGCACATATTTTCATTTGTAGCTTGTGAATGTTCCAGTACAGTGATTTATTAATATTTCTGTAAATGTTTAAAGAGTCTCCTATTATTGGTAGAATATAGTGTGATTATTATGTAAGAAATGACAGACAGTGTGTGTGGTGTAAACTCCTGTGTGATGGAGTAGTGTGATGAAGCAAACTTACTGTCTCCACCTTACTGAAGTTGATTATTTTATGTTTTAGGTTGTATATAGAATCTTTATAGAAGAATGATGTCCCTTAAACCGTCTTCTCTGCTTTGTCTGATTTTTCTCCTCATGATGACAGGTGAGTCTTACCTTTATATTGTCACAGTCACACACACTGGAGTCAGTACAAACTGATTTAATCACCAAATCTGTGCTTGTTCTTAAAGTCAATTTAAGAATTCTGAGTAAAATACGCAAAAAAAAAAATATGCCTGCTTTGTTTATTTTTAAGGATCTAAATGCAGATTCAGTTTGAATATTAATTCCACATTACATTTTTCTTCCAGTCATGAAGAATAGTTTTTATTTGTGAGTGAACTGAGTGTTTGATGGGGTTCATGATCTCTAATTACCTCTTTTATGTATCATGTTTCAGCTCTTGGGAATGAATGGAGTGTGACATACAGCCAACTTAAACTCTGTGCTTTAAACAGATCTACAGTGATTATGAACGTTTCTTACACACACCCACTAAGTCTTACAGTGACAAAGAGGTTTTGGTTAATTAACCCAGTTCCGGGAAAAGAGTGGACTGATCTGTATAATGTATCAGGTTACTCAGGCAGAGTGACATATTTAACATATGTACAGAATCACTTCCACCTCAGACTGAGTGATGTGAAGAAAACAGATGAACAGATGTACTACTTCAGAATTGAAACAGACATAGAGAAAGAAACATACCTGGGTTTTCCTGGAGTTATACTCAGTGTGACAGGTAAATAATATCATCTTATTTTATATAATTAGTTAGACTGAAAATAAGATGTTTTGTTCATCTCGCCTTGCTCTCTTTTCCATGAGGCTGATTATGATGATGGTTCTTTCCTTAATGATGGTTCTGCTGAATTATTCTCCCTCTGTGCCCATGCTCGTTCACCCTTTTTTAAGTCTTATCTGTATCATTGATGTCTGACACAAGCCTTGCTTCTGTTTCCTTCTTGTTTTTCATGATTTTATTCACAATAATCCTGCTTTTGGTTTCTGCCTGTTTATTGTCTGTCTTCATTCACACATTTCTAAACGTTAAGCTGGTCCCAAGCGAGTGGATGTATGTAATCAATTACCTGTTTCATTCTAGTGTTGCTAGCAGAGTAACACATGGTGTAGTTCATAATATTAACTATGGACTAACTATTACTAACTGTTATTTTTATATTCCTACACAGAACTGTTTTGGGGAAATGTTTTGCTTGTGGTACCTTTTTAGTGAAGACTAAGATAATGTTCTTACTGAAAAAGTTTCTTACTGAAGAGTCCTTGAAACATTTATACTGCTACATGTCAAGGTTTTTCTGTCAAAGTACAAAGTGTTTTGTCTGATTGATCTGATCATTAAGTGGCTGGTAAATAGTGACTAGTCTCCAGATAGAAACCACTTTGAGAGCAGAGTTTTAGAAGTAGACGCTCTACTGGCTTCAGGACCACTTTTATGATTTAACGTTTCTCTGTTTGTTTAAGATCTTGATCTTCAGATTGCTCCTGCAGAAGTGACAGAAGGACAATCAGTCATTCTGACCTGTAAAACCACCTGCAGTCTGACTGATCCAACATTCATCTGGTACAAAAACAGCAGAGATTTAACCACAAAGACCAGCAAGAACAAGGAAGTCCTTCTGCAGTCGGTCAGCAGTGAGGATGCAGGCAGTTATAGCTGTGCTGTAAGAGGATATGAACATCTCCACTCTCCTGTTCAAACCCTCAGAGTCAGATGTGAGCTTTATTTACCTTCTTATATATACTTTATAACCTGATAGTTAATAAAGGAAAACAAAATAAAGTACTGATGTAAGTGTGACATGTGGAGTCCATGCCAACTCGAGTGCAAACTGTCATTAAAGCAAAAGGGGGAAGGCCCAAATACTCTTATATTTAAAATGATATTTGTTGTCAATATTAATCCTTAAAATAAAAATTATTGTATTATTGTTGTATTAACTGAATCTATTAATTAATTCATTCTGGAAGCAATTTCATATTTGTGTTGATTAGTGAAATAGAGTGATAATTAGAGCAAATAGTTTATTTGTTTTTTGGTTTATGAAAGTGGAATTCATGTGTGGTGGTAAATTCACTGGTTATTTCTTTATTTCTTCTGTAATTCTAATGAACTGTTTTCCTAAAATACTTATAGAATTTAGCAGGAACTCAACCTGCCCCTGGTGATTTGTTATTGTGGTGTTGGAGTTAATAATATTATTATTGATCTGTGTGATTTGTATCTTGAAATATTTTTAGTTTTAATTCTAAGAATTTCAGAAAAGTAGATAAAAACCATATTGAATCCCATTCTGACACTAAAGGAAAGAAATACAACCATTTACAGAAAGGTGTCTCTGATTTATCCCAATAAAAAAGATTCAGATATAATATAGAGCCAAATGTAATAATGAAAAAAGGGGCAGAAATACCATGAACTGCTTTCCTCACTCTGGTAATGGAACTCTCTAGATCGTCCAGAGAACGTCTCAGTGTCCGTCAGTCCCTCTGGTGAGATAATGGAGGACAGTTCAGTGACACTGACCTGCAGCAGTGATGCTAACCCACCTATGCAGAGCTACATCTGGTTCAAGGGATCTACATCGGTAGGAAAGGAAAAGACCTACAGCATCTCCAAGATCAGCTCTGAGGACAGTGGAGAGTACAAGTGCAAGTGCAGTAATGAAGTTGGACATCGGTACTCCAACAGTGTGACTCTGAATGTTCTGTGTAAGTTAAAGCTGAAGTTCCCTTTCAAGGGAACTCAACGCTGCGTCAGTGCTGACGCTATGGGAACGCTTCTGTGAAGGTCTGAAGCTCTGTGTGCACACACGCCATTTTAATGGCTCGGGAAGAACACGTGACTGAGTTATTACGCGCCAGCAAGTCCATATAAGGGCATCTACGTCACACTACTCCAGCTTCTTTGTCTTCAGGAAGCGCTCTGTGTATGTGTGTCAATTGTTTGTCCTGTCTGTCTAGTACAGGGAGAGAAAAATGTATATTTTTGGGAAAGCTAGGCAAGGAAACAATAATGTGTTGCAATAAGCATTTTAAGAGATGCGTGCATCCGTGCCCCTGCTTTATCACAAGGGACGACACGCACTCTCTTTGCGTTGTTTGTTTGGGAGAGGCGCATGCCCGGTCGGCTCTCAAGGGAGCCGGCTGCGTGCAATGTGCGTACTCTCCAATCCCGACCTGGCTGTAATTCCCAGCTTCGGCTGCGCCTCGTTGTACGAGGTTTGCAGGTTGAGTTAGCAGATATGGAGCAGGAGACGGGCTTTTCCCTTTCTCTTTCCCTCTCCCCTAACACCGTATACTTGGTTTCGGTTTCGGGAGCTCGCACTGCGATTTCTCCCAACCCGGAAGAGAGCATGTTGCTTCTGCGTCAGGCTCTGAGGAGCTCGATGTGGGTGGGGAAGGGCTTCCCCCCTCTGTACTTTCGCTGGTTGAATTAGCGGATATGGAGCAAGAGATTGGGGTTTCCCCTTTCTCTTCTCCTCTCCCCAACACCGTTCGCTCATTTTCAGTTTTGGGAGCTCGCGCTGCGATTTCTCCCAACCCGGAAGTGAGCATGTGGCTTTCCGCAGCGGGCTCTGAGGAGCTCGATGTGGGCTGGGAGGGGCTTCCCCCACTCTGAATAGCCGACACAATCAGCTGTGTTTGAGGAGCTCCTAGAGGTGATGACACGCGCTATGTCTAAGCTAAAATTAGATTGGCCTGAAGAGAGAGTAAGTGTCGACCGTTATAAGCTAGACGACCGCTGTCTGACTTCAGGCCGCAGGCCACCTTCACGTGGGCGGCTGCCGTATTTTCCAGACCTCCATGCCGAGGTGTCGAGGTCTTGAAGAATTCCATTTTCAGCACTTTTTTTTTCTCCTGCCATGTCGGCCTAATCAGCCATTAAAGGGCTTGAAAGCCATGGTATGGGGCAATGCCTGGGATTGAGGAGACACTTACGGGCTATCTCTCACCTACATCTGAGCTCCACCGAGCCACTGACTTTGCGCTCCGTGCCACAAAGCAGACGGCCCGCTCCATAGGCCGTGCAATGGCTGCAATGGTTGCCACAGAGAGGCGCCTGTGGCTCAATTTGGCTAATATTAAAGATGAGGATATGTCCTCTCTCCTGGACACCTCGGCGTCACCTCAGGGCTTGTTCGGCAATGCAGTGAGTGCTGTCGTCGACAGGCACCAGAAGGTAAAATGCCAGTCGGCGATGTTCAGGCTTCCCTACTGTCTGCCCTGCCGCCTCCGTCGTTTCAGGGAGCAGTGGGGTCTGTGTCTGCTCCTCCTCCTTGCATGAATCTCCCTGGGTTGGCACCTGCCAGTTTCAGGGCACCCTGGAGGTCTGCGCGAGGTTGACACCAGTATCAGACAGCCAGGCAGCATGGAAACTTCTGCCAGGGGTGTCTCAGTAGGTCCTGGATACCGTAGAAAAAGGCTACAGGATCCAGTTCTCCTCCCATCCTCCGTGCTTCCGGGGTGGGCTGCCCACGATTGTTGGCAGACACCAGGGGGCGTTCCTCCAAGAGGAACTCTCTCACTCCTGAGGAAAAGGGCCATAGAGCATGTTCAACTCCCAGAGTGGGACTTCAGCTTTACAGCCAATACTTCATTATTCCTAAGAGGGATGGGTAGCTGTGTCCGATTTTGGACCTGTGGGCTCTGAACTGTACTCTGAAGACTTACAGGTTCAAGATGCCCAAGCTCAAGGTTATCGTGTCCCAGATCAGGTCCAAGAAGTGGTTTGTGACAATCGACCTTGAGGACGCTTATTTTTAAATAGGCATTCTGCCAGAGCACGTGTTCTTCCTTTTTGCCTAGCCCTTTCACCACGCACGTTTACAAAGTGCATGGACACTGCCCTGGCACCATTGTGTCTCCAGGGCATCCGTGTACTGAATTACCTGGACGACTGGATCGTTCTGGCCCAGTCGAAGGCTAGGGCGGCCAGTCATCGAGATGCTGTGCTTGCCCATATGAGGTCTCTAGGCCTCAGGTTGGACCCAAAAAGGTGTGCTTTCTCCTTTTCGGTGAACCACCTTTCTGGGGCTAGTTGGGGACCCCACCACGTTGCGGGCACATCTGTCTCCCGCTCAGGTGGCTTCCATCTTGTCAGCGGCGAAAGCTATTCGGCTAGGCCGAGGCCTCTCTGTCGCCGAGACACAGAGGATGCCCGGCCTCGTGTCAGCAGCAGCCAACGTTATCCCTTTGGTTCTGCTCCACATGAGGCCATTCCAGCTCTGGCTCAGGGGTGCAGGCTTTCATCCTCACAGACATCCCCTCAGGGTTATGCGCTGTTGGCTTCATACCCTTCTTTTGTGGAAAAGACCCTGGTTTCTGGCCTTGGGTCCCACTCTAGGGGCGTGTCTCAGGGCGGTCTGCATTTGTGCTCCCATTTTAGGTTGGCACAGCAGATTCTGCGCTGGGCAGAGACCAGGTTCCTTTTGCTGAGAGCAATTTTCATTTGCAAATAGGGAGGCAGACTTCCTGTCGAGGCAGGTGCTGAGGCCCGGGGAGGGGCATAGATGCCATGAATGTCATGAATGCCATGACATTCGGGGCATAGATGCCATGAATGTCATGAATGCCATGACATTGTTGTGGACGTGGCCGAGGCTCCGTCGGTGCACCTCCCCCCCGGTAGTTCTGCTCCTGCAAGCCCTAGACAGAGTGCAACACGACCGGGTCAACCTTCTCCTAGTTGCCCCTCGTTGGCCTTCTTGAGTTGGTTCACGGTCCTCCCTCCCAAATGGCACTCCAAGGAGGTTCCTGTCAGGGGGGATCTCCTCTCTCGGGTGCAGGGGGCAATCCTACACCCCCGCCCCAAGATATTGAAGCTTCAGGTCTGGCCCCTAAGGGGGACCAGTTCCTAGAGGCGGGCCTCTCATCTGAGGTGATCAAAACTCTACTGAATGCTAGGGCTCCCTCGGCTAGGAAGCTATATGCTCTGAAGTGGAGGCTTTTTCGCCTCTGGTGTGATGAACACTGTCAGAATCCAGTTCACTGCCTGGTCGGTACAGTGCTGGAATTCCTGCAGTCTCTCTTTTCTCGGGGCTTGTCCCCATCTACTTTAAAGGTGTACGTGGCTGCCATTCCTGCCAACCATGAGCCTGTCCTCGGGCCTCCTTGGGTAGGCACCCTCTGGTCTCTCGCTTCCTGCGTGGTGTCAGGCGGCTGAGGCCTTCCTGCAGACCGCGCCTTTTCTCCTGGGACCTCTCTGTGGTCCTGGAGGGGCTGCTGCAAGCCCCCTTTGAGCCCATGGAGTCAGCCTCTGAGAAGAGGGCATCCTCTCACGCTTCCTTCAGACAAATAGAAGCTGGACTAGTGTGACGTAGATGCCCTTATATGGACTTACTGGCACCTAATCACTCAGTCATGTGTTCTTCCCAAGCCATTAAAATGGCGTATGTGCACACACAGCTTCAGAGACAACTTCCTCACAGAAGCGTTCCCATAGCGTCAGCACTGACGCAGCGTCTTGTTCCCTTCTGGGGACCTGAACCTGGTGAAGATTTCCTCACAGACAATTAGAGATAAAACTTACATTATTTACTTTAAATTGTTATCATCCTGTCCATTTTAGATCTTCCAAAGAAAGTCTCAGTGTCCATCAGTCCCTCTGGTGAGATAGAGGAGGACAGTTCAGTGACTCTGACCTGTATCAGTGATGCTAACCCACCTGTACAGAACTACACTTGGTTTAAGGGGAAGACATTTGTAGGAAAGGAAAAGACCTACAACATCTCCAAGATCAGCTCTGAGGACAGTGGAGAGTACAAGTGCAAGTGCAGTAATGAAGTCGGACATCAGGACTCCAACAGTGTGACTCTGAATGTTCTGTGTAAGTTAAAGCTGAAGATTTCCTCTCAGACAATTAGAGATAAAACTATTATGGATTTACTTTAAAGTGTTATCATACTGTTCATTTAGATCCTCCAAAGAATGTCTCAGTTTCCATCAGTCCCTCTGGTGAGATAATGGACGACAGTTTAGTGACTCTGACCTGTAGCAGTGATGCTAACCCACCTGTACAGAACTACACTTGGTTTAAGGGGAAGACATTTGTAGGAAAGGAAAAGACCTACAACATCTCCAAGATCAGCTCTGAGGACAGTGGAGAGTACAAGTGCAAGTGCAGTAATGAAGTTGGACATCGGTACTCCAACAGTGTGACTCTGAATGTTCTGTGTAAGTTAAAGCTGAAGATTTCCTCTCAGACAGTTAGAGATAAAACTATTATGGATTTACTTTAAAGTGTTATCATCCTGTTCATTTTAGATCCTCCAAAAAATGTCTCAGTGTCCATCAGTCACTCTGGTGAGATAATGGAGGACAGTTCAGTGACTCTGACCTGTAGCAGTGATGCTAACCCACCTGTACAGAACTACACCTGGTTTAAGGTGAAAGAATCATCACCTGTCGGCTCTAGACAGAGTTACAGAGCTGTACAGAGTGGACAGTATTACTGTGAGGCTCAGAATAAACACGGCTCTGAGAGATCAGCTGCAGTGTCTGTCACTATTAATGGTGAGGGTGATGATTTTTCATTGCTGTGTGATCACTGCTCCGTTCTACATTATGCACTGTGGGTGAGATTTTGAATAAATCTGTGTTTGTGTTTGTGTGTGTGCGTGTGTGTCTGTGATTGTGTTTTACCCGGCAGGTACTGTGATTGTGATTGTGTATGTGACTGTTGGACTCGGACTTTTTGGGCTTGCAGCTCTTCTCTCTGCACTCTTATGGCTGAGGTGAGAATATTTGTGCTGATAAATTTATCACTAATTACTGAAGATGCTGACGGTGGGTAAATATTTGTTTTTATGTGAGCAGAAGCAAGAGACAGAAGAAGAAGGTAGATGAATGTGACAATCAGGTGAGTTATTACAGAAATGTCTGTCAGGTGCTTTGTTCATAACATTACACACCAACAAAAATGCAGCTTTGTGCATTAAGGCTCTTGGTGGTGGTTTGTGTGTTTACATAAACACAGAATGGTGCAAGATTTCTGTGCTTGTTTCTATTTACTGTTCATCGTTAATAGAGTTTGTGACAGTTAGATGCAGGCCATTTTATTTACTATGGGAATTCAACACGGTTTTCATTGTCGGAGTGTACATTCCCCCCAGCGCTAATGATAAAGAGGCTCTATGTGAATCTATGGGGCTTATATTGATCTGCAGAATGTTCACCCCAATTTTATCATTATTTATCATAATAATGTTTATCATCGCCGGAGATTTCAATCATGCAAATCTCAAGTCTCTGTATATTCCATCAGTATGTGGACTTGGCAAAGACAGAGGAAAACACACTGGATCTTGTATACACAAACATTCAGGGCGCATATCCTGCGGAACCCACCTCGGCTATTCAGAGCACATCTCTGTTATGCTAACTCCAGCATACAGACCACTCATCAGATCCTCTAAACCGGTGCTGAAGCAGGTGAAAACATGGCCAACGGGAGCCACCTCTGCACTTCAGGACTTCGTTGAGTGCACTGACTGGAACATCATCAGGGAGGCTGCAACCGATGGCGACTCCATCAACTTGGAGGAGTACACATTATCAGTGACCAGCTACAACAGCAAGTGCACTGATGACATGACCGTCTCCAAGACCATCACTACACGCTCCAACCAGAAGTTGTGGATGACTGCTAAAGTGTGTGCACTGCACGTCTAGAGACATAGCCTTCAGAGCATCCGACAGGGCAGCCCTAAGAACTGCAAGGGCCAAACTGTCCTGAGCCATCAGAGAAGCAATGCGAGCAAATGCCCAGACAATCCACAGCCACTTCTAGGACAGCGGAGACACCTGCCGCATATGGCAGGGCATACAAGCAATCATGAATTACCTGCTTTTGATAGTGATGCCTCCCTCCCAAATGCACTAAATGACTTCAATTCTCAGTTTGAGGTGCAGAACAAATAAACGGCAAGGAAAACTATCCCTCCCCCTAACGCTCAGGTACTCTGTCTATCTACGGCCGGTGTGTGGAGTTAACCCATGGATATCTTCACTGACATCTTCAACATTTCCCTGAACAGCACTGTTGTACCTATGTGCCTCATGACAACCATCTTTATCCCTGTCCCAAAGTAGTCTACAGTGTCCTGCCTCAATGACAGTCATCCCGTCGCCCTCACACCCATTGTAATAAAGTGCTTTGAGAAGCTTGTCAAGATGCACATCAAGAACCAGTTACTACCCTCACTTCACCCCCTACAGTTTGTGTATCGTCCAAACTGCTCCAAGGATGATGCCGTTGCCACTGCCCTTCATTTTGCCCTCACCCACCTGGACAACAAACACATGTTCGAATGCTGTTCTGACTGTAGTTCAGCATTCAACACAATCATCCCACAGCACCTGATTGGGAAGCTGAGCCTGTTAGGACTGAACACCTCCCTCTGCAACTGGATCCTGGACTTCCTGACTGGGAGACCTCAGTCAGTCCGGATCGGGAACATCATCTCCAACACCACCACATTGAACACTGGAGCCCCTCAGTGCAGCGTGCTCAGCACACTACTGTTCACCTTGCTGACTCACAACTGTTTAGCAATGCACAGATCAAATCATATTATCAAGTTTGCCGATGACACGACCGTGGTGGGTCTCATCAGCAAGATCGATGAGTCAGCATACAGAGAGGAGGTGCAACAGCTAACTGTCTGGTGTAGAGCCAACAACCTGTCTCTGAATGTTGATAAAACTAAAGAGATGGTTGTTGATTTCAGGAGAGAACAGAGCGACCACTCTCTGTGGAACATTGACAAATCACCTGTACAGATTATCAAGAGCAGCAAATTCATTAAACCCCAGCTCCATAACCAAGAAGCCCAGCAGCATCTCTACTTCTTACAAAGGCTGAGAAAAGCACTCCCCCCCCATCCTGACAACATTTTACAGATGGACCACTACAATGACCTACACCAAATACACACTCTTCCAATATACATCCATGTCTACAGCACCACCATATCAAACTGTTTGCATGCTGTTTTGCACACTGTTTCTGCTCTTTGCACATGCTGTCTCACATTTCAGTCGATTGCTGTTTTTCACTTTACATCAGTGATCCCCAACCCCCGGGCCGCCCAAATGGTACCGGGCTGCCCAAGGAACATTAAATTATTTCCATTTTATTTACTGTGGTGTATTTCGGGTTTGTGTGACTTTCCATGGACGAGAGGTAAACCGGGAGCTGAGAGACGTCACCTAAATCCGCATCAATACCGCACATGCGCAAAATATCGTGATATTGGGCCGGGTTTAGGTGACGTCTGGAGCTGAGCGGCTGCAAGCGGCAGTGGCGTTGTACCTTTGGTGGAGAGAGAAGGTGTGTATCGCTCTTCTCTCTGTTCACCGGTACTTTGTCATGTTTAACACAAATTAGCAAATTAGCAAAAATGAGTACGAAACAGACGTCGTTACAAAGTTAGAAACTCTGCCGGTGTTCTGGATTAAAGTCGGCGGAATACCCTGAGATCGCCACCACAGCACTTAAATCCCTATTGCCATTTCCGACATCCTATCTGTGTGAAGCGGAGTTTTCTGCAGTGACAGCAACCAAAACAAAACAACGGAAAAAACTGGACATAAGCACCACATTTCGGGTGTCATTGTCTCCTATTAGCCCAGATGGAACTGTCTCGTTGCAAAGAAACAATCTCAGGGTTCTCATTGATTTAGCATTGTAGTGAGTTAAAAAGGCATGTTTAAATACAATTAAATTAAAATTATTAATTTTAATTTTATTGTATAGCCGCCACCCCCCACCCCCAGCGGGCTGCGGTAAAATGACCAAACATTGACCGCTCCACGGCGAAAAAAAGGTTGGGGACCACTGCTTTACATTACAACACCCCATGTAACTGCTGATATAAAACTGTGTTCATTACAGCATTTCTACACATGGAATATTGATTGAACATACAGTATTTACACTGGTCGGCGCTGCTTTTTTGTATTGTCTCTTGTATATTGTCTTTTGTGTAATCTCTGGGTTTTTTTGTTTGCACTGTCTTTTGTCCTGTACTGTCTTTTTGTCTTTTGACTTGCGTTGTTTGTACCAGTTTGCACAGATACACTTTATGTATCAAGGACTACTTACTGAGCCCTTAGCTCTGTCTTTGTTTAATGTAGCACCCTTGAATTGACTAATAACAGTGGTGACTTACTGTAAATCTTCTGCAGAACCTAATCATGTTCTCCACTCCTCCTCTTTACAGAACACTGGGCCGAGTGCTAAAGACGACACGTATGCAGCTCTAGACTCCACAGGCTGGGCAGCTGATGATGTGTATCACACACTTGCAGTAAGTGTTTACTCAAAAACACAGCATTAAACAGCTTTTTACAATGTTTTAGATATTTAAAAATACAACAAGGTGTGATTTCTTTGGTTTTTCACAGATTTCTCATCCCAGTCCTCATGCTGATTCAACCACATCCTCTGACTATGAGAATATTGCAGTGCGTTTGAGCATTTTGATCCCAAACCACCAGTAGATTAAATACTAATTTAATAATAAATGTTTTATATGAAAATGTGCTACAATACATTGAGGCCGACTCTGTGTAGACTCTGCTATACTAAAGAGGAGATCTGAACTCTATGTGATCTTTTGCATCAATACAACATTACAATACAGCCAGCACTAGAGGTCAGCTCCACCAGGCAGGGAAAGGAACCCTACGCCTGAGGGTACTGTTAATATATACTTTTTCATGTGTTGATGGTGTGAGTGGCCATGCTGGCCATGTTGGTCTGAAGTCATACGATAAACTCTGGGATGAATAGACCCTCCTGACTCTCTGAATAGGAATTCTGAGTTGAGGTGCCAGTTTTCTTTGTTTTTCCTCTGAGTTCTGAGCTTTAGTCAAACACAGCAAGACGTCCTGATTGGCATACAGTGATGCTGGAATAGACTCCTGACTCACTGTGACTCTGACCAGGATGAAGCACATGTATATATCACAGTACAGCTACTTTAACCAGCCTAAAGCTACTCAAATACATTGTTTTATTTTGTCTCACTGCAAATTAACATATAAAACATATGGTCACTTTGGATATGAATAACTCGTGTCAGTATTTAAATATATTTACTCTGTTTGTGAATTCTGTAACCACATGACTGTTATTAAGAATAAAGGACAAACTTCTGCTGCAACATCACAATCTTGAAATTTGATTATTCACACTTTCTGTCAGGATTTCTGCTTGGACATTCTCTGCTGGAACATTAGGGGTGTTCTGAAAGTGTGTCTTGTAATACTCACCTGGTTGTAATTGGTTTTATTATTATGTGTATTTATTTCCTCCACATTGCGTGGGGTCCTCATTTCTTGTCAGCTTCTGTTTTGATTCCTGTTTCCTGTATAAATTTTTTTTTTTGTGTTTTGTTAATAAAAGCTTTTTTTATTTTGTTATCCCTGCGTTTGGGCCTTTTTATCTGTGAAGACACCCTTGTTCTCTGACAGAAATAAATACACATAATAATTAAACCAATTACAACCAGGTGAGTATTACAAGATACGTGACAGAAAACACGCTGCCAGAACGACCCCTATTGTTTGAATTGCCACTTGAATTCACAATTCACACTTTCATACACTCATCGTTTCTCTCACACAAGTAAGAGACAGTAAGTAATCCATAAATACATTAATTAAAACCACTTATGTGGTCGCCCCCTATTTTCATGATTTTCGCCTAGATGACTTAACCACCTAAAAACTGATACAGCTCCCACATACTTTGACATACAGAGGCTAGAATGGTGGGTTTTTATTTCCGTCATAGTTGTTTACCTGACAAACTGATTAAATACATTGCTGTAAAACATGTTGGGAGGTAAACAACAACTCAGGGTCATAGCCACATGTCTTAGCTTTCACCAGAAAAAGTTTGAAGTCAAAAGACTCAAAAATGGATTTTGTATGAATTTTTTTCTACAGACATGTCTGTGCGTTTATGTTTTGCTTGTTTGTTTGTTAACTGTATAACTTTGTATAAAAAGACTGCATGCTGAGTTTAAAAGGCTGATAACATAGGGAACCCCTCTGCCTAGAAACCTAATGTGAAAAAAGGCCTGAAACCTGACACCCTGAGGCGTGAGAGTGTGAAAGCTCGAGCATTGCGCAATTAACCCTGTGCGCACGCTCTACCACGCACCCCTCCCCTACCAGATGTGTCATGTTGCATCTCGTTGGAATCGTCTCCTTATTGGCTAAAGAGCTGTCAAGGTTCCGGATCATCAAATTGCTACTGGAGGGTGCAATTGTCAATCAAAAGGAGGGTGTTCCACCTAGGATGGAGAGACATCACTGGCTTCTCAGCCTTCTAGCTCTGCACTACAGGCGCCGATTGGCTCATGAGAGGGCTTGTTTGATTCGTTAGACTCTGGAATACAAATCTAGACAAGTGTAGTTTTATAAGCCTCCAATGAGAAGTGAGAGCCGAAAGAATTGCCGGAAGTGAACTACTGTTTACAGTTTTCGGTCAGAAACGTAATTTTTGAGATGCGAGCAAAGTGTGTTGGATTAAAAGGCTTGGATATTCCATTTCGTTGGACTCTTTGGGATTTTTTTTTTTTTACAAATATTTGTTTTGGAAAAATATTACCCCAGTGAAGAAAGGGAAGAGTTTAAAGGTAAGTAAACAAACTGATTTGGCTCCGCCTAGTTTAGTAGACCATCAACTTGATTACATTTTTATGACTGCTATAAATCATATTATGCTTTGTGTGTGGGCTTAATAAAATGAGAGTCTAAGCTTTCAAACAGTATATAACATATACAGTATATAACATAACCGTGTATTCAGAGGATACTTTAAAGTTACAATGAAGTTGATGCAGCCTCGTCTCCTAGTGGTGTTGGCCGTAGCTGGCACGGTGACCAGAATACCCGTTGGGCAGTTCCCCTCATTGTGCTGAGTGTTTTGATATGTAACATGTCCATGTTGTGCAAATTTTTGATTTCGTTTGTTTTGGGGGCGGGGCTACACGTGACATCACGTGGTGTCGAAGTGACGTCACCAGAATACCCGGTGGGGTGCCAATACTTTTGGAAAAAAGTGGCTACTGATGGTTTGGACATTTCATGTCAATACTAAAGTCATTATGGGATTCTACTTTTTATACTGCATAGAACAGTAACAGTACATGCAATTCTTAATGTCGGATGTATTGTGTGTGTGAGAGCTTAGAGGACTTTTCGGAATTCCCTATTCAAGGATGGTCGATCGTCGACTACGGAAAAACCGAAAATTCCGTCGGAACTCCGAAATAAATATTTGGTCCAGAGTAAGGTCCTAAAGAACCTGTCCGAGTTCGGTGTAAATCGCTCGAAAACCTGCCGAGTTATAAACCTCAAAAGTTTATAATGGAAGTCTATGGGGAAAAAAGGCCACTTTGAGCTTCTGTACTGGGAATGCCGGAATTCAGATTGCTTAGAAAAATAGAAGCAACAAACTTCAGACCAGGGTCTACGACATATCCGAATTTGGTGCATGTGGCTCGAAAGCACTAGGCCGCATTTTTTTAAATAAATCTTTGTCTAAGAAGAATAATAATAACTAGATTTGTAAAGTTCGTCGCGACAAACTTTGATGTTGGCTTTGACGGTGCAAGTATTCGCAAAGGCCGGTGCACTTTGGAGGCGAGTGGACAGAAAGATTGTGAACGCTACTGGACCGCTAGGGTGCTGATACTATTGGAGGTGAGCGGACATGAGCATGTGACGTGACCACAATACCCGTGGGGCAGTTCCCCTCATTGTGCTGAGTGTTTTGATATGTCACATGTCCATGTGGTGCAAATTTTTGATTTTGCTTGTTTTGGGGACGGGGCTACACGTGACGTCACGTGACGTGACCAGAATACCCATGGGGCAGCTCCCTTCATTGTGCTGAATGTTTTGATATGTCACATGTCCATGTTGTGCAAATTTTTAATTTGTCTGACTTGTCATTTTCGGATTTGTTAATGTGTTCTCGGATTTGTTAATGTGTTCCCGGATTTGTTGTTTTGTTTTTGCATTTGTTGTTTTGTTTTTGGATTTGTTAATGTTTTATGCACTTCTTGGCCACCGTAGATAAGTGTCAGGCTCGACTAAAAATTCCAGTGGAGACGCGCTTGGTTCCTCCCCGGTTCCATAGAGACAGCGTGTGGACAGATACATTTTGGTCACTGTGGCATATTAAATATATGGTAAATAGTCAGTTTTTCTGTGTGAGAAATACAATCTGTGGTGGGAGAGCGTGACAAAAGACCGAAATGAGTCACTGTCACTCTCAATGCGTGACACTTGATAGCCCTGGTTCAAGTGTTCACATGTGATGCCCACTAAAGTGACTGATAGTGAGAAACTACGGTGGAAGGATCACCTCCCGCATGTCATACATGCATATAATTGCACCAGGCATGAGTCAACTGGCTACTCACCGTTTTTTCTCCTCTATGGCCGCCATCCACATCTCCCTGTTGACTTGTTGTTTGGGTTGGGAGGAGAAAGGGAACCATACTCACCTAGAGGATTTGCAGAGAAATGGGCGAAGAAGATGTCAGAAGCCTACCGCATTGCTAGTGAGAATAGCAAAAAGTCTAGTGCCAGAGGAAAAGTGACATATGACAAGAGAGCAAGAGGGGCTGTACTGCAACCAGGAGACAGAGTTCTGGTCCAGAACCTCAGTGAAAGTGGAGGGCCTGGAAAATTAAGGACATACTGGGAGAAGACTATATATAGTTGAACGTCAACTTGCTGAGAACCCAGTGTACGTTGTCTGCCCTGAAACCGGAGATAAACAGAAAAGCAGGACACTGCACTTACCTGTCACTTACCTGTCACCAGGACACGACTTACCTGTCAATGTCACTCCACCTGACACCAGACCTATGCCTGGAAAGAAAACACATAACAAACCAAACCAAGAGAGAATGAGAGACACTCAAAGACAAGCAGATACGAGTGGGGACAGTGAAAATGACTCGGATGATGATTCTGACTCGGGATACTGGTTAAGGAGACAGACCAAAAGGATAGGTGAAAGACCTGTTACCTACCAGGGGCAACGCACCAGGTATCCAGAGATCCGGGGGTCAGAACTAGCACCTGTAAGGAGAGAAAGTTCTACTGGACCTGTACACTTATCAAATCTTATTGAGAAGACACACCACATTGATGAAAACCTACCTTTACTACATGCCATATTCACATCCACTCCTTCACTCCCGGACACCATACATACCATACCCTTACCAAGCACCAGCCACATACCTTCCATTCACCATGTTTGTTTGTTGAATAGAGGTTTGAGAATTAAGGTTAAGAATTGAGAAAAAAAAAGTTAAATTGTTTTGAGATAAAAGTTTTTGGAAATGTCGGGAGCCATTTTTCTCTGTCAGGGAGCGTGTGATGCCCACTAAAGTGCTATCACATTTGTGGTATTTTCTGTAATGTTATGATCAATGTTTGTGAGTATTGGTTCAGGGGTAATGAACCTGGTCCCACCATCCTTGCACTAAAACATTTTATAGAAATATCAGGAGTAATTGTGGAGTTCGCCAGCAGGGGTAATATTGTGCTTATTGTACTCCAGGGGGCTTTGCGTCAGTTCGGTCCGCTTTGCGGTTTTCCTCTTTCTGCTGAGCGAGATGAGAAAACGGATGCAGAGTTTGCCCTGTCTGATTTATGTCTCCTGTTTGCAGGTTGGTGAAATCGTAGATTAAGCATAGTACCCAAAGTTTAATAGGCTAAAATGTCTCTGAATGTTTTAATGTCCGCCAATAAGGCTGTGTTATAAATATGTGGACATATATGTATATATAGCAGCAGCCGCATTTTCGCGCCTGATGACGCCACCTGCTGCAGCCAAAGTCACGTCAGACAGAGATCTATTTTTAGCTCCTCAAACATTTTTGTAAAGTCTTAATACTTTTGAAACATATTATATTGTGTAAAATGTTAAAAATTAATGTTAATGTTTGTCATAGTTGAAAGTTAAGGATAAAAACAAATGTGATATATTTTATAAGTGGTTAAAAAAAAGAAGTTAAAAATCTGTCAGCTCATGCATTTTAGGAAGAGTAAAGATAACTAATCTGGAAATGCAAAATGCATTTAAGAACCATATGTAAGTGATAACATAAGTTATATGTTTTCTAAGTTTATTTTCAGTTAAAAAGACACAACCTACAGAGTAACACCTGGTTATTGTCATTTTGATTTATTTAATCACACCAAACTTATAACTCAGTATTTGCTGAAAGATGAAGAAAAAAAGGACAATTGGTATTTTATTTTGAAGCTGTGTTTGTCAAAGTGAACACTGAGTGTTTGTAACAGAGGAGGATTTAAATTGTGAATGTTCAATAAATCCTTTTTCCTCTTTCTGCTGAGCGAGATGAGAAAACGGATGCAGAGTTTGCCCTGTCTGATTTATTTCTCCTGTTTGCAGAGAGAGCATATACACTGTTTATGTGGTACCAGTCACTACCTGTAACAGTTAATGGGGGCTCGTCCGGGATTACTCCCACCTTCTGGCCAGGAGCTGATCCAGTGATACTGCAACCTTGGACCAAAAAGTGACCTAAGGCAACCAGCGAGCTACAGCCAGTGAAAAAGATCTCCAGATACTATCGATGCTGTCTATGGATGAAGAGGTTACCTGTAATGAATAACGACTAATGACTGTGCTGTGCTGAAATCAACACCCATCAAGAACAGAGCGTGAATTGTGATCCTGAACTCTTGTGACCAAGTGTGAGGAATTGGGAAGCAGTATGGCAGATGGTGAGAGGAAAAGGTTGGTGTGGGCCATCAAAAAGGCCCTTCTCACTCTCTCCATAGAGGAACTGTTCCAGATTGCCCAGTCCGTGGGTCCAGTGCCAGGAATGGACGAGTTTCGCATCAAGTCAACAGATGAGGAGGGTTGTTTTGAGTACATTTGCAGTTTCATGTCCAGTGAGTCTTTATTGGAATTAGAGGATTCTGGGATGGCACATTTGTTAAACTTAAGGGATTTGATCGACATAGTCATTCAGGGTCATATTTCACAAGTTGCTGTAGCAATTGATGTATCGGGCAGTGAAGATGCAAGTCATGTTAATGCCAAAGTTAACCTAACTGATGATAGTGAGGCTACCCATCTTGGGATTACTAATACAACCCACATGGCACTATCTACGGCTAGCGACACACATGACACAGAGCTGCAGAAAATACTTACTAGTTATGAGGAGCTGGGTAAGAAACTAATGCAATGCAAACACACACCCACCCCACAGTCAGTACCTCAGTCATCTGTAAAGATAGGACGCAACACACAGAGTAGTAACGTAGCAGGCACCGGAGGTTTAAGTGAACAGGTGACACCATTAACACAAGACAAGTTGCTCTCCTTAAGAGAGTTGTCTTACCTTCATCGCAGAGAACTGAAGATTCAGGGGGGGTCAGATCGGGGACCAGTGGTCAGATCTGAGCTATAACAGTGTCTGTCGGCAGATGGAAGACGGTTTAAAAGAGCAGTTCAGTGATGCAGAGGTGGTAAGAGCCATCCTCAATGTCATCAAGCCAGGAACGTTTAAAGACATGTTGATGAATAAGGATGATCTGACTGTAGAAGAGCTAAGAGCCTTCCTCCACTCCCACCTGGGTGAGCAAAGTAACACCGAGCTGTTTCAGGAACTCATGTGTACCAAACAAAAAGACAATGAGACACCTCAACAGTTCCTATACAGAGTCATAGGACTTAAGCAGAAGATAATGCTGGCCTCCAAACATGCTGACACAGAGGTCAAGTACAGTGCAAGCACCGTGCAGGATGTGTTTCTCCACACCGTGTATCAGGGCCTAGGTCATAAGCATGATGATGTCCGCAGAGAGCTGAAGCCATTACTTGTGGACCCTCGAGTATCGGATGAGGCGATCTTAAAACAGATGAAGAAAGTGATGTGTGATGAAAGTGAAAGGCAGCGAAGGCTAGGTCCGTCCACCCGCCAAAGATTAACAAATGTGCACAGTGCTCAGTCTGAAGTTAATGCTGCACAGTGTCCTAGTGTAAAGGAGAAGGCACCAAAAACAGATGTGATCCAGCAATTAACAGAAAAACTTGAACAGCTTAAAAATACAGTTGAGTTCATGAGACAGTCAATGCAGACACAGGTGATGGGACAGTTGAGCCACAATGGGAAAGGTAGAGGAGATCGTCGGAGAGAGAAACCATATGGCTGTGACAAGTGAGTGGAGCAAAAACATTCTGACTGCCCTCACTGTTTTCACTGTGGTGAAGAAGGCCACTTGGCAGTGGGCTGTTTAAAGAGACCCACACATCAGGGAAACTGGAACCGGTCCCTGCCGAGGGACAAACAGTGACCGGGTCTCAGCGATTGTCCCAACCTGACACTTGCCATACTGATCAACCTGGAATTGAACTATCAAAAAAAGACAAAATAATGGAAAAGAGACGGAAACAACCAAACAAGACAACCAATCCATTCACTTATGACTTACCTCACAGCAAACGGGAACGTCTAGCTAAACTCATTGGAAGGAGTGCTCTCACCCATTGTAACCTAAATGGATTAGCAGTCAGTGCTCTGCTAGACACTGGAGCTCAAGTCAGTATGATTGATAGAGACTGGAAGAGTAAATATTTACCCGACACCCCAGTTAGGCCACTTAGTGACATCATAGGTGATGAAGACGAGCTAAGAGTGTATGCAGTGAACAGTGACGTCCTCCCGTTTGATGGCTCGGTTGCCCTCACAGTAACTTTGATGGGTAATGAGGACCCTAATCTGTCAATCACTGTGCCTTTTCTTGTCAGCAGTCTGGCTCTGGAGAGGCCACTGCTGGGTTTCAACGTGCTGGAAGAGATGATACAAGAATGACCTGAAAAGCTGATTTCAACCCTTGTCATCCTACTTTGTAATGCCTTGTGTATACCAGCAGAGAAGGCAGCGATAATGGTGAGCTTCATCCAAGCCAACAAACCCTCTGTGTTGTGCGGGCGCCTAAGGACAGGCAGACAGGACATGGTTATCCAAGCAGGTCAGGTAGCCTGGGTCAAGTGCCAAGTTCCTCCCCAAATGAGTACATCTGATGCAGTCTTCTTATTTGAGCCCGATGACAACAATGTGCAGTTGACAGAGCTGGACGTGGGTGAAGGTCTGTTGGAGGTACAACATACGAGAAAACCTTATGTAGCTGTACCTGTAGGTAACAACACTAAACATGCAGTAACTCTGCCAAGAAAAACAGCACTTGGGGGCATCCACTGTGTTGAAAAAGTGATTGCAACGGACTCACCTGAAGCACCTGAGCCCACAGTGACCGTTAATAGTGCTGTATCAACACCTGTGGATGCCCGTTCATTGTCATGGCAACCTCCCATTGATTTCAGCCACCTTGATGATAAGCAAAGGGAAAAAGTCAACCAAATGCTGTGTGAAGAAGCCGGAGCTTTCGCACGCGACAGCGATGATATTGGGTGCATACCAAGTTTACAAATGTCGATTACCCTCACAGATGAAATCCCTGTACAGACAGCATACTCGGCAGTCCTGAAGCCACTGTTTAAAGAGGTAAAAGAGTATGTGCAGGAGCTTCTGATGAGAGGCTGGATTGTTAAATCCAGGTCCCCATATGGTGCCCCAGTTGTCTGTGTTAGGAAGAAGGATGGCAGCCTACGTCTTTGTATTGATTACCGCCTCCTGAACAAAAAGACTGTGCCTGATCGACATCCACTACCCCGACTACAAGACCTGACAGACACACTAGGGGGCTACACTTGGTTTAGTATACTAGACCAGGGAAAAGCTTACCATCAAGGTTTCATCGCCGAGGGTTCCCGTCACCGGACTGCCTTCGTCACCCCGTGGAGCCTCTACGAATGGGTCCGTATCCCATTTGGACTGTCGAATGCCCCAGCAGCATTTCAGCAGAGCATGGAGGAGGTACTAGGCACCCTCCGGGATGAATGCTGTATCCCTTATCTGGAGGACGTGCTCTGTTACGCAAGAACATTCGATGAACATGTGGAGGTCCTCCGCAAAGTGCTCCAGGCTCTTCAACAGCACGGCATAAAACTGAGACCTGAGAAGTGTGAGCTCTTCAGACAAGAAGTCAGGTACATGGGGTGCCTTGTGTCAGCTGATGGTGTCAAGATAGACCCACAGGACCTTGAAGCAGTCAAAACATTGACAAGCAAGACACCACAGACAGTTGGTGAAGTAAGAAAACTGACAGACTTCTTGGGATATTATCGCTCCTATATCCAGGATTTTTCCAGGATCGCAAAGCCAATCTATGAGCTTCTCCAAACTAAGTCAGGGAAAGCCCAGATTCCAACACAGGGGAAAACCACCAGACACCCACAGCTGCCTTCCCGAATGCCTGTTGATTGGACCATTAAACATCAGGAAGCTTTAGAGCAACTGATCACCCTTCTTATAAATCCACCTGTCTTAGCATACCCTGATTTCAACCTACCTTTCACGCTGCATACAGACGCCTCAGACCAGGGCCTAGGGGCTGTCCTCTATCAGCGCCAGAATGGAAAGCTGAGAGTCATTGGCCATGGCTCTAGGACTTTGACACCTGCTGAACGTAACTATCACTTACACAGTGGAAAACTGGAGTTCCTTGCATTGAAATGGGCCATGTGTGAAAAGTTCCGGGACTACCTGTACTATGCCCCCCATTTCACTGTGTACACGGACAACAACCCCCTGACCTACATCATGAGTACAGCAAAACTCAACGCTGTTGGTCATCGGTGGGTGGGAGAACTCTCAGATTTCCAGTTTGACATCAAATATAGGCCTGGAAAATCAAATGTGGATGCAGACACACTGTCTCGGCTCCCCTTGGACATAGAGAAATATGAGGTGGCTTGTACAGAGGAGTTCTCGAACGAGGCAGTGCGTGCTACATGGGATGGGAGTCAGGCAGCAGAACGGAAGGATGTGGCCTGGGTTGCAGTGCTTAATATGCGTTTCCCGGATCCTCCACCACAACCTCATTGTAACCTGCCAGCTATCAGCCATGATGATCTTGTTAAGGCTCAAAGAGAGGATCAGGCGATAGGCAAGATTATTGAGTTAAAGGAGTCAAACACAAAACTGACAGATGACATACGCCAAACTGTAAGTGGAGCCACCCGAGAGCTGCTGCAGGAGTGGAGTAAGTTGCAACTTGAAGACGGCCTCCTCTACCGAAGGACCATCCAGCAAAAGCAGTTAGTTCTCCCTCTGAAACACCAGCCGATTGCTCTGAAGTACCTACACAATGAGATGGGTCATGTAGGCACAGAAAGAGTGCTTCATCTTGCTCGGGAAAGATTTTACTGGCCCTTCATGGCTAAAGAAATTGAAGACTATGTCACCCGAAAATGTCCCTGTATCAGGTCTAAGAAACCCACGACACACACGAGAGCACCTATGGGCAGCGTCACATCTAACTTCCCTTTAGAGCTTGTGTGTATTGACTATTTATATCTGGAAACCAGTTGTGCGGGATATGAATATATTTTAGTAGTACTTGATCATTTCACTAGATTTGCCCAGGCATATCCTACGAAGAACAAGAGCAGGAAAACAGCTGCTGAGCATATTTTTAATGATTTCATACCCCGGTTCGGATATCCATCCAAACTACATCATGAACAGGGTCGTGAATTTGAGAACAAACTGTTCCAATCATTACAGCAGTTGTCAGGGGTTGGCCACTCACGGACATCACCCTATCACCCGCAAGGCAACCCAGCTGAGAGGCTGAACCGCACTATCCTCCAGATGTTAAGAACATTGACTGATAGTGAGAAACTACGGTGGAAGGATCACCTCCCGCATGTCATACATGCATATAATTGCACCAGGCATGAGTCAACTGGCTACTCACCGTTTTTTCTCCTCTATGGCCGCCATCCACATCTCCCTGTTGACTTGTTGTTTGGGTTGGGAGGAGAAAGGGAACCATACTCACCTAGAGGATTTGCAGAGAAATGGGCGAAGAAGATGTCAGAAGCCTACCGCATTGCTAGTGAGAATAGCAAAAAGTCTAGTGCCAGAGGAAAAGTGACATATGACAAGAGAGCAAGAGGGGCTGTACTGCAACCAGGAGACAGAGTTCTGGTCCAGAACCTGAGTGAACGTGGAGGGCCTGGAAAATTAAGGACATACTGGGAGAAGACTATATATAGTTGAACGTCAACTTGCTGAGAACCCAGTGTACGTTGTCTGCCCTGAAACCGAAGATGAACAGAAAAGCAGGACACTGCACCGTAATCTCCTGTTACTGGTGAACGACTTACCTGTCAATGTCACTCCACCTGACACCAGACCTATGCCTGGAAAGAAAACACATAACAAACCAAACCAAGAGAGAATGAGAGACACTCAAAGACAAGCAGATACGAGTGGGGACAGTGAAAATGACTCGGATGATGATTCTGACTCGGGATACTGGTTAAGGAGACAGACCAAAAGGATAGGTGAAAGACCTGTTACCTACCAGGGGCAACGCACCAGGTATCCAGAGATCCGGGGGTCAGAACTAGCACCTGTAAGGAGAGAAAGTTCTACTGGACCTGTACACTTATCAAATCTTATTGAGAAGACACACCACATTGATGAAAACCTACCTTTACTACATGCCATATTCAAAGTTTTTGGAAATGTCGGGAGCAATTTTTCTCTGTCAGGGAGCGTGTGATGCCCACTAAAGTGCTATCACATTTGTGGTATTTTCTGTAATGTTATGATCAATGTTTGTGAATATTTGTTCATTGAAGTTTGTGAGTATTGGTTCAGGGGTAATGAACCTGGTCCCACCATCCTTGCACTAAAACATTTTATAGAAATGTCAGCAGCAATTGTGGAGTTCGCCAGCAGGGGTAATATGGTGCTTATTGTACTCCAGGGGGCTTTGCGTCAGTTCGGTCCGCTTTGCGGTTTTCCTCTTTCTGCTGAGCGAGATGAGAAAACGGATGCAGAGTTTGCCCTGTCTGATTTATGTCTCCTGTTTGCAGGTTGTTGAAATCGTAGATTAAGCATAGTACCCAAAGTTTAATAGGCTAAAATGTCTCTGAATGTTTTAATGTCTGCCAATAAGGCTGTGTTATAAATATGTGGACATATATGTATATATAGCAGCAGCCGCATTTTCGCGCCTGATGACGTCACCTGCTGCAGCCAAAGTCACGTCAGACAGAGATCTATTTTTAGCTCCTCAAACATTTTTGTAAAGTCTTAATACTTTTGAAACATATTATATTGTGTAAAATGTTAAAAATTAATGTTAATGTTTGTCATAGTTGAAAGTTAAGGATAAAAACAAATGTGATATATTTTATAAGTGGTTAAAAAAAAGAAGTTAAAAATCTGTCAGCTCATGCATTTTAGGAAGAGTAAAGATAACTAATCTGGAAATGCAAAATGCATTTAAGAACCATATGTAAGTGATAAGTTATATGTTTTCTAAGTTTATTTTCAGTTAAAAAGACACAACTTACAGAGTAACACCTGGTTATTGTCATTTTGATTTATTTAATCACACCAAACTTATAACTCAGTATTTGCTGAAAGATGAAGAAAAAAGGACAATTGGTATTTTATTTTGAAGCTGTGTTTGTCAAAGTGAACACTGAGTGTTTGTAACAGAGGAGGATTTAAATTATGAATGTTCAATAAATCCTTTTTCCTCTTTCCGCTGAGCGAGATGAGAAAACGGATGCAGAGTTTGCCCTGTCTGATTTATTTCTCCTGTTTGCAGAGAGAGCATATACACTGTTTATGTGGTACCAGTCACTACCTGTAACACACACATATAGACGGAAGTGTTAAGACGACTCTGTACACAGAACATGAACTGTGTTTATTCTCATGCTAACATGCCCTGCTCTCTTTAATAACATCTGAGAATTGTTCTAGTTTTTATAGGCTTTTAGAGAACTATTGTGTTGTGATCCATTTTTTCAGCAGTATTTCAGCTGTGGTATTAAATACACAAGTACACAATACAAAAACATCACCAGTTAATGAAGTAAATGTCAGCAAAGATGCATGACTTGAACCAGCTAGATGAACCAGCCATGATTACACACAGGATGTGCTGAGCATGTTAGCGTCACAAGCTAAGCGCTTTCCTTTCTCGGTTTTTAAATAAAATCAGCTTTTTAAAAGACGTGCTCTTAATGTAACTGTCAATGTAAACCCACAGTTGTAGCATAAAGAAGAAGGAAATGGTGACAATTCTGTTACAAAGAGCACTTTATAGTAGAGGATATAATTCAGTCATGAAGCTGAATATTTATATTAATAAAATATTAAATAATATTTTCAGCATTTTTTTTCATTATATTTTATTTGAACAGATGAACAAAATATTTTCTCTCATATTATCTTCATTTTATAGGAAAAAGAGAAGACAAGACAACAGCAACACTTGTTAATCACACACACTCCTCTTCACACTTTATTTTCTGCTCAGTTGTTGGACACAAGAGTCTAAAAGTCACGGTAAGAAAAAAACTTCATATCTTTAATGGCTAAATTTTTTCATTAATCTAATATCTACATTTCCTGAACATTGACAGGCTTGTTGTTCAAAATACTTAAATTCACGTCTCATTTCTTTATGTTCAGCAACTTATAATTATTACAGATATCAATATTGTGATCAGGTATTTCTGATGTATTGTGGTGTTGGTGATAAAAATGCAGCTTGTTTAAGTGACTAATTCAGAAATTAAAGCAAAGAAAATTGTGTTTATGCAAAACCTCATCATCCAGACATCTTAAGCGAACACTCATTTACTCACGCTTTGACACACGAGGGTCATGTAGGCACTGTGGAGGCAGAACATACAGTACAAAGGCATTTTTAGTGTGACACATATCATGTTCAAGTTCAAGTTTTCTTTATTGTCAACTCTTTCACATGTACAATACATACACAAAAAATAATTGAAAATGTATTTCTCTCAGTCCCAAGATGCAAATTATTAGCAATGAAATTTAAATAAAGTGCAAGGCATATGTAGATACAGTGAAGAATGAGCAGAGCAATGCTGCACAAAGTGTCTGGTGTATGTTTTCGTATGTTAGTGGGAGGGGGGGAATGGAAGGACCTGGGGATGTGGGATCTGAAGGAGTGTGTTGGGTTCATAGATCTGTGGTGCCTGTGGCAGAAAAGAGAAGTGGAGGCAAGTTTGAGAGCGAGTTCAGCTTCCTGACAGCCTGATGAATGAAGCTGTACTTCAATCTGTTGGTCCTGGCCCAGAGACTCCGCAGTCTCCTCCCTGATGGCAGCAGACTGAAGAAATTGTGTAATGGGTGGGTGGGATCACCTGCAATGCAGAGGGCTTTTCAGGTGAGACAGGTCTCGTAAATGTCTTGGAGGGAGGGGAGAGAGACACCGATAATCCTCTCAGCTGCTCTCACTATGCGCTGTAGCGTCTTCCGGCAGGATGCATTGCAAGCACCGTACCACACAGTGATGCAGCTCAATAGTATGCTCTCAATGGTGCCTCTGTAGAAGGTGTGCATGATGGGTGGCGTGGCTCTGGCTCTTCTCAGTTTGCGGAGGAAGTAGAGACGCTGCTGTGATTTATTGGCCAGTGCTGCTGCGTTTCCAGTCCAGGAGAGGTCCTCTGTGATGACCACACCCAAGAACTTGGTGCTATTCACTCTCTCCACAGTGGCACCGTTGATGGTCAGAGGAGCATGCTGAGTGTGCGTTCTCCGGAAGTCAACAACAATCTCCTTCGTCTTCTCCACGTTCAGAGAGAGATTGTTGACAGTGCACCACCTGGCCAGGCGTCTCACCTCGTTCCTGTAGTTTGTCTCATCTTTGTTGCTAATGAGACCCACTACAGTCAAGTCATCTGCAAACTTGATAAAGAGGTTGGAGTTGTGTGATGGTGTGCAGTCATGGGTCAGCAGGGTGAAGAGAAGGGGGCTGAGCACACATTCCTGGGGGGCCCAGTGTTCAGGGTGATGGTGCTGGATGTGTTGCCGCCGACCCGTACTGCTTGAGGTCTTACAGTCAGAAAGTCCAATAGCCAGTTGCACAATGAAGTGCTGGGCCCTAGCTGAAGCAGTTTATTACTGAGCTGTTGAGGGATTATAGTGTTGAATTCTGAACTAAAGTCTATGAACAGCATTCTAACATACGAGTCCTTTTTGATGAGTGAGTGAGTGCTGAATGCATGGCAGTTGAGATGGCATCATCAGTTGAGTGGTTGGGCCGATATGCAAACTGGAAGGGGTCCAGAGAGGGGGGTAGGGCAGTAACACAAAAATGATTTTAGGTATCCTGAGATTATAATGAGATATTTTGGATGTGACATTTTTCTTTGCCAAATTCAACCAAACATGGCGGAAATGTTGAAAACTAAACACAGGGAAGTGTAAATGAAATTCTCTCGTATAAATTATGTGATGAATAATTAATTAAATAAAACTGAAATGCAACAAGGAGTTTTACATTACATGACATTTAAATGTGTCCCAGTACTTGCGTAATTTCTTAGTACACACACAATTCTATGTAATTGTAGTAGTTTAAATGCACAGAAGACTGTAAGAGGATGAATTGTGATGCAGCTACTATCATAATCACTGCTGTTTGTCCAACTACTCCATGATCTTATATTTACATAACATCATACACTACTTGCTATATCATACATATCATACACTATAATGCTGATGAAAGAAGATGCAGGATACATAAAGAAATTGTCATTGATCACACAGCAGTATGTAACGGACGTTGATAAATGACACACATTCTAAGCTGCTCTGCTTCTGCACCACCACATTCATTTCCACATCACCATCTATGGTCAACAACTTCCCGTTAAGAGCACAGTCGTCTGCTGAAGCCTACTTATAATCAGTTTAATGTCATTACACTTTCCTACCACTAGGGGTTTAAGCACAGGAGTAGTTCTAAATATACAAACATCCTCATGCACAGGAATAAATCACTTCAGTCCATAGAAACACATGCAAACTTTAAAGTAAGCTTATTTTTTTTGTTTATTATTTTGACCTGCCTTCATGTTTAACTTTATTTTAATGTTTTGTGTTTAACTTTATTTTAATGTGTTGTGTTTAACTTTAGATGTGTTTAGAAAATCTCTCCTTCAAATATCAGATTCTGCTAAATTTATTAATCTGTAATTAGTGCATGACAATTAAACATATTTGAAACATTCATTATCTGCTTTGAACAGAGCTGGTATCAGTGAATTCATGCACAGATTTTCATTTGTAGCTTGTGAATGTTCCAGTACAGTGATTTATTAATTTTTCTGTAAATCTTTAAAGAGTCTCCTATTATTGGTAGAATATAGTGTGATTATTATGTAAGAAATGACAGACAGTGTGTGTGGTGTAAACTCCTGAGTTATGGAGTAGTATGATGAAGCAAACTTACTGTCTCCACCTTACTGAAGTTGATTATTTTATATTTTAGGTTGTATATAGAATCTTCATAGAAGAATGATGTCTGCTTTGTCTGATCTTCCTCCTCATGATCACAGGTGAGTCTTACCTTTACATTATCACAGTCACACACACTGGAGACAGTACAAACTGATTTAATCAGCAAATCTGTGCTTGTTCTTAAGGTCCATTTAAGAATCATGTGTAAAATACAGAAAAAATATATATGCCTGCTTTTTTATTTCTCTGTGAATAAAGGATCAAAATGCAGATTCAGTTTGAATATTAATTCCACATTACAGTTTTCTTCCAGTCGTGAAGAATAGTTTTTACTTGTGAGTGAACTGAGTGTTTGATGGGGTTCAGGATAATAATCTCTAATCACTTTTATGTATCATGTTTCAGCTCTTGGGAATGGAGTGTGAAATACAGCCAACTTAATCTCTGTGCTTTAAAAGGATCTACAGTGATTATGAACGTCACTTACACACACCCACCAGGTCTTACAGTGACACAGAGGTTTTGGTTAATTAACCCAGTTTGGTTTAAAGAGCCGACTGATCTGTATAATGAATGAGGATACTCAGGCAGAGTGACGTATTTAACAGATGTACAGAATCTCTTCCACCTCAGACTGAGTGATGTGAAGAAAACAGATGAACAAAGAGGGACAAAGAGGGACAAAGATACCTGGGTAAACTTGGAGTTACACTCAATGTTACACTCAGTGTTATAGGTAAAGAAAATAATCTTTTTTATATAATTGCATCAGAATTTATTTGGACCCTTAAGCAGCACTTAATCTTCTAATTTTATTTTCTACATTTTTAATTTTCACTACATTAGAAAACATCTCAAACAAAACACCATTTATTTTAAAGAAAGACACCACAAGCTCACTTTTCAACCAAAACATTATAAATGTTTAAAAATCTACATAATAATTAGAGAGAAAGTAAGTGGACACTCAGTACTGGTTTCATTACCAATCACAGTGTAGCGTGTTTGGAGGGTTCAGGGAAAGAGGAAACAAGAGGCAGGATTGGAGATCGTTATTTAAGAAATAGACGCTCTACTGGCTTCTGGACGGCTTTCATGATTTAACATTTCTCTCATTGTTTAAGGTCTTGATCTTCAGATCGCTCCTGCAGAAGTGACAGAAGGACAATCAGTCGTTCTGACCTGTAAAACCACCTGCAATCTGACTGATCCAACATTCATCTGGTACAAAAACAGCAGAGATTTAACCACAATGACCAACAAGAACAATGAAGTCCGTCTGCAGTCGGTCAGCAGTGAGGATGCAGGCAGTTATAGCTGTGCTGTAAGAGGATATGAAGATCTCCACTCTCCTGTTCAAACCCTCAGAGTCAGATGTGAGCTTTATTTACCTTCTTAAATATACTTTATAACTTGATAGTTAATAAAGGAAAACAAAATAAAGTACTGGTGTAAGTAAAGAAAACACAAAATGACATTGACTGACAGTCATAGCTTGAAGCCTGAGATCAGATGACAGTCCCATAGATTTGATCTAAAATGTTATCATTATGTTTTAAAAAAAAATTACTTACAATAAAAAGTCTAGTATAATTGTTGTATTTACTGAATCTATTAATTAATGAATTCTGGAAGCAATTTCATATTTGTGTTGATTAGTAAAATAGAGTGATAATTAGAGCAAATAGTTTATTTGCATTTTGGTTTATGAAAGTGGAATTCATGTGTGGTGGTAAATTCACTGGTTATTTCTTTATTTCTTCTGTAATTCTAATGAACTGTTGTCCTAAAATATAGAATTAAGTAGGTACTCAACCTGCCCCTGGTGATTTGTTATTGTGGTGTTGGAGTTAATAATGTTATTATTGTTCTGTGTGATTTGAATCTTGAAGTATTTTTAGTGTTAATTCTAAGAATGACAGGAAAGTAGATAAAAACTCTATTGAATCCCATTCCGACACTAAGGGAAAGAAATACAGCCATTTACAGAAAGGGGTCTCTGATTTATCCCAATAATAAAGATTCAAATGAAATCTAAAGCCAAACGTAATAATCAAAAAAGGCACAGAAATAATAGTTATAAACTGCATTCAATTATTGATGAAAGACAGAACAAAAGCATTAATTATGACCACGAACTTCTTTCCTCACTCTGGTCATGGAACTCTCTAGATCGTCCAAAGAATGTCTCAGTGTCCATCAGCCCCTCTGGTGAGATAGTGGAGGACAGTTCAGTGACTCTGACCTGTAGGAGTGATGCCAACCCACCTGTACAGAACTACACCTGGTTTAAGGTGAAAGAATCATCACCTGTAGGATCTGGACAGAGTTACAGACCTGTACAGAGCGGACAGTATTACTGTGAGGCTCAGAATGAACACGGCTCTGAGAGATCAGCTGCAGTGCCTGTCACTATTAATGGTGAAGGTGATGATGTAAATCTATAAATGAGAAACAAACTGATAAATATTTAACCCTGATTTTTATTACATTGTCATCCACACAGACTCCCTGAGCTCAGGTGTGTACGCAGGTCTTGGTGTTGTTCTGGTTGTCTGTATTTGTCTAACTGTCAAATTCTTGTCTATAAGGTAAGAAATTACAGAATATTTTCACCTTAATATAAAAAGTGGAGTCCAAAAGACTTTTCTGTTGTACAGATCTGTGTGTTTAAATATTTTCCCAGTAAACTGTTATGCGGAGGCGGAAGCAGAAGTAGCAGTGAAAACAGTTTAATGCAAACTCAAAGGCAAAGCCAAAACAAATACTTGCGGAGCAACGCAGGGATAATCCGGTGGTTCGCTCCGAAGGCGCAGCCCGCTGTCACGATGTGACACGGTGAGACAAAGGCGAGTGAGGATCCAAATGCAGTTTAAGGTTTAATATAAACAAAACACAAACAAACCGGCAGGCAACGCGGAACAAACAGGAAACGGGAACATGGACATGCACACACCACCACCAAAAACGACCAACAACATTGAAGTGAACAGACAGAGTATATATGGAGAACGAGAACCAATCACAAAACAGAGACAGACAAGGACTAAGACAAAACACCTGGGGAAGAGAATGAATGTAATTAGTGTCCATGGTAACAGATAGGTGGGCGGGGTCAACAATTAACATCAGGGAGAGACGGCAGACAGAAACAAGGGGAAAACACAGACAGACACATTACAGAGCCCCCCCCCTACGAGCGGCTTCCAGATGCTCCCAAGTCCACAAAACCCAGTTCAGGCGAGTGGAGCGAAGGCGCAACCAGGGTGGGAGGGCGGGTCGGGTTCGTGTAGTGGTGGCGCCCGCCGAGCAGGAGGCCGGGGTGGCGCCAGCCGAGCCGGGGGCCGGGGCAGCGCCGGCAGAGCAGGAGACCAGGGCGGCGCCGGCAGAGCAGGAGGCCAGGGCGGCGCCGGCAGAGCAGGAGGCCAGGGCGGCGCCGGCAGAGCAGGAGGCCAGGGCGGCGCCGGCAGAGCAGGAGGCCAGGGCGGCGCCGGGAGAACAGGAGGCCAGGGCGGCGCCGGGAGAACAGGAGGCCAGGGCGGCGCCGGCAGAGCAGGAGGCCAGGGCGGCGCCGGCAGAGCAGGAGGCCAGGGCGGCGCCGGCAGAGCAGGAGGCCAGGGCGGCGCCGGGAGAACAGGAGGCCAGGGTGGTGCCGGAGGCAGAGCCAGAGACCAGAGCAGGACCGGAGGCCAGGGTGGTGCTGGAGGCGGAGCCAGAGACCAGAGCAGGACCGGGGACCAGGGTGGTGCTGGAGGCGGAGCCAGAGACCAGAGCAGGACCGGAGGCCAGGGTGGTGCTGGAGGCGGAGCCGGAGGCCAGAGCAGGACCGGGGACCAGGGTGGTGCTGGAGGCGGAGCCGGAGGCCAGAGCAGGACCAGAGACCAGGGTGGTGCTGGAGGCGGAGCCAGAGACCAGAGCCGGACCGGAGACCAGGGTGGTGCTGGAGGCGGAGCCGGAGGCCAGAGCAGGACCAGAGACCAGGGTGGTGCTGGAGGCGGAGCCAGAGACCAGAACGGAGTTGGCAGCCAGGGTGGTGCTTTGGGCCTATGAACAGGGACAGGAGGTAGAAGGGCTGGCAAGTCCAGCGAAGCAAAACACAGGAAAACAGAAACATGCATAGGTTCAGGCCAGGCAGAGAGTTCAGGTAGTTTGGGTGTCATGATGTCGACCGCGTTCTCTGACTCAGTCATTTCGGTCGACCCGGCTGAGTCGGCTGGTTCCGTCAGCTCGGCCGGTTCCTTCGACCCGGTCGGTTCCGTCGACCCGGTCGGTTCGGCAGGTTCCGTCGACCCGGTCGGTTCCGTTGACCCGGTCGGTTCGGCAGGTTCCGTCGACCCGGTCGGTTCCGTTGACCTGGTCGGTTCGGCAGGTTCCTTCGACCCGGTCGGTTTGGCAGGTTCCGTCGACCCGGTCGGTTCGGCAGATTCCATCGACCCGGCAGGTTCCGTCGACCCGGTCGGTTCCGTCGACCCGGTCGGTTCGGCAGGTTCCGTTGACCCGGCAGGTTCCGTCGACCCGGTCGGTTCCGTCGACCCGGTCGGTTCAGCAGGTTCCGTCGACCCGGTCGGTTCCGTCGACCCGGTAGGTTCCGTCGACCCGGTCGGTTCGGCAGGTTCCATTGACCCGGTCGGTTCCATCGACCCGGTCGGTTCAGCAGGTTCCATCGACCCGGTCGGTTCCGTCGACCCGGTCGGCTCGGCAGGTTCGGCAGGTTCCATCGACCTGGTCGGTTCGGCAGGTTCCGTCGACCCGGTCGGTTCCGTCGACCCGGTCGGTTCCGTCGACCCGGTCGGCTCGGCAGGTTCCATCGACCCGGTCGGTTCCGTCGACCCGGTCGGTACGGCAGGTTCCATCGACCCGGTCGGTTCCGTCGACCCGGTCGGCTCGGCAGGTTCGGCAGGTTCCATCGACCTGGTCGGTTCGGCAGGTTCCGTCGACCCGGTCGGTTCCGTCGACCCGGTCGGTTCGGCAGGTTCCTTCGGCCCGGTCGGTTCCATCGACCCGGTCGGTTCGGCAGGTTCCTTCGGCCCGGTCGGTTCCGTCGACCCGGACGGTTCTGCAGGTTCTTTCGACCCGGTCGGTTCCGTCGACCCGGTCGGTCCGGTCGGTCCGGCAGGTTCCATCGACTCGGCAGGTTCCGTCGACCCGGTCGGTTCCGGCGACCCGGCTGGTTCCGGCAACTCGGCTGGTCCAGCTGGCGGCTTAGGGATGCCGGCCGCCCGAGCCGACCTCATCGGGGTATCCGCCAGTTTGGAGACCAGCCGGTTAGCACGGACCTCAGCCGAGCTCGCCGGTACGGTAGCCATGGGAACTGGCTCAATCACGGATGTGCACGGGACTGGTCTGGGCGGAGGCACTGTGGAGCATTCGGGCGTCCGTGGCTGATTCCACTCTGTGGCCCACGGATCCCGATGCTTGCTGCCCCCCCCCCAAAAAATACTTACGGCCGGCTTCCGTCTCTACAGTGCTCAAGGTTAGCGTGGACCCGTCCAGGAGCAATGCCAGGTTGACGAACTCTGAGAATGTTTTGATCTCCCGGGTAGACGGCATCAGATACCGCAGTATATCCCTTAGTCCATGCTTAAAAATGTCTTTTAGGGCCTTCTCCCCAAAGTTGACCTCATTGCATAGGTCCACGAATACCTCCGTATACTCCTCAACTGGGGCATCCTCCTGACGTAGGCAAAACAGGAGTTCTGCTGGATCCATTGGCGGTTGGTCGTTCTGTCACGATGTGACACGGTGAGACAAAGGCGAGTGAGGATCCAAATGCAGTTTAAGGTTTAATATAAACAAAACACAAACAAACCGGCAGGCAACGCGGAACAAACAGGAAACGGGAACATGGACATGCACACACCACCACCAAAAACGACCAACAACATTGAAGTGAACAGACAGAGTATATATGGAGAACGAGAACCAATCACAAAACAGAGACAGACAAGGACTAAGACAAAACACCTGGGGAAGAGAATGAATGTAATTAGTGTCCATGGTAACAGATAGGTGGGCGGGGTCAACAATTAACATCAGGGAGAGACGGCAGACAGAAACAAGGGGAAAACACAGACAGACACATTACACCCGCTATGTCCTGAGAACTGAGAAGACGAGAGGCAGTCCGTAAAAGAAAGTACACGGGCGCATAGGAGAATCACGGCACTGTGCTTTCAACGGGAGAACGTAATCCACTTGGTTACACTCCGGAAGCAGTACGGATAATAAAGGACGGGGAGAGTGTGTGACGGAGTGTATATATAGGTGGTGTAATGAGTGTGTAAATGAGTGTCAGGTATGTGTATTCAGTATGCTGGCGAGGAGCTCCTAGTAGGCGGGGCGCGGATGGGAGACGTAGCAGAGTGCTCCCTGACACCACCCCCTCCCTCAGGGGCGGCACCTGACGCCCTAATGCTGCGACAAGGCCTGCCCCTGGCACGGGGTGCCGGGCGGCCCGGGTGCGTGGCGTGGAAGTCTACCAGCAGCGCAGGGTCCAGCACGTCCTGATGGGCTACCCATGTATGCTCCTCAGGACCGTACCCCTCCCGGTCCACCAGGTAACCTGCCTGAGGTCCCTCGTAGATAGCCACACCAGATCCCCGGGTGGTAACGCGGCGCCTCCAGTCGCCGAGCGTCGGCATGCCGGCGGGCCTCGTGGACGGCCCTACGGAGCTGAGTGTGCGCCGACTCCCAGACCCTGTGGCTCTCCCTGAACCAGTAGTCCACAGAGGGCACGTCGCACGGTTCGTCAGACCAGGGGAACAGAGGAGGCTGGAATACTAATACACACTAGAAGGGGGTGAGGCCCATAGAGTCCTGGCAGAGCGAGTTTTGGGCGTACTCGGCCCATGGCAGGAAACGGCACGAGTCCTCCTGGTGCTGGCCGCAGTAGGTCCGCAGATACCGACTTAGCTCCTGGATCTTCCGCTCCGCCTGGCCATTGGACTGGGGGTGATAGCCAGATGAGAGGTGCACTGAAACCCCCAGGAGCTGGAAGAAGGCCCGCCAGACCCGCGATGTGAACTGGGACCTTCAATCCGACACGATCTCCTCCGGGAGGCCAAAGTTCAGGAAGACATGCTGGAAGAGTGTCTCTGCGGTCTCATGGGCGGTCGGCAGGCCCTTCAAGTGCACCAGGATGCAGGTGTTCCCCTACGACCGGAGCATGTCGGTAAGGAAGTCGACCCCCCGGTGAGACCAGTTACATTGGGGCACCGGAAGCGGCCTCAGCTTGCCCACTGGTAAGTGGCGGGGGACCTTCGACCCGACGCAGGTGGAGCAGCCTCGGACGTAGTGGGTCACCTCCTGGACCATCCCGGGCCACCAATAACGGGTCTGCATGAGCTGGACTGTCTGTTTCTCCCCCGGGTGGCCTGATCCTGGTCCTTCGTGAACCGACTGAGCCCACGCCGACAGGGAGTGGGGACGTAGACACATCCCTCAGGGCAGCCCTCTGGAGCGGGCTCCTGGCGAGTGGCCGCCCGGATCTCCTGGTCGAGGTCCCAGAGGATCAGAATGGGTGCAGGAGGAAGGATAGGTTCGGGGTCACTGGGCTCTTCAGGTCCGAACATCCGGGAGAGGGCATCGGCCTTGCCGTTTTGTGCTCCGGCCTGGTAGGTGTTGTGGAAGAAGAACCGGGTGAAAAAGAGGGCCCAGCGAGCCTGTCTGCAGGTTCTTGTGGTCGGTGACCACCGTAAATGGGTGCTCTGCCCCCTCCAGCCAGTGTCTCCACTCCTCTAGGGCTAGTTTAATGGCCAGGAGCTCCCGGTTGCCGATGTCATATTTACATTCAGCGGCAGAGAGCTTGTGGGAGTAGAAGGCACAGGGGTGGAGCTGATGAGGGGTTCCTGACCACTGCGAGAGAGTGGCACCGACGCCGGTCAAGGAGGCATCCACCTCCACGACAAACGGCCACCGAGTATCCGGATGGACAGCACTGGAGCCTGACAGAAGTGCTGGAAAAGGCCTCTGGGGTCCATCTCAGGGTTTTCACCTTCCCCCGGAGAAGAGACGTGAGGGGAGCGGTATCTTGGCTGTACCCTTGGATGAACTGGCGGTAGAAGTTGGCGAAGCCCAGGAATCGTTGGAGCTCCTTGACGGACTCCGGGACCGGCAAGTCCCTTACGGCCCTTACCTTCCTCTCATCCATCTGTATGCCTTCCGCACTGATGATATATCCCAGGAAGTGGATGGTAGAGCGGTGGAACTCGCATTTGGAGCCGTTGAGGTAGAGCCGGTGGGAGTGCAGTACCTCCAGGACCACACGCACGTGCCTCCGGTGCTCCTCCAGGTTCCTGGAGTGGATGAGGATGTTGTCAATGTATACCATGACGTACCTCTGGAGGTAGGGCCGAAAAACCTCATTCATAAAGCCCTGGAAGACTGCGGGAGAAATTGAGAGGCAGTACGGCATGACCCGGTACTGGTAGTGGCCCGACGGCGTGATGAAGGCTGTCTTCCACTCGTCTCCCCTTCTGATGCGCACCAAGTTGTAGGCGCTGCGGAGGTCGAGCTTGGTGAACACCCTCGCCTCCCTTAGGTCCTCCAGCGCAGATGGTACCAGCGGAAGGGTGTAAGGGAGAGGATCGACCTGAGTGTTCAGCTGCCTGTAGTCGATGCAGGGACAATCCGGTGGTGCGTTCCGAAGGCACGGCCCACTATGTCCTGAGAAGACGAGAGGCAGTCCGTAAAAGAAAGTACACGGGCGCGTAGGAGAATAGCGGTACTATGCTTTCAACAGGAGAACGTAATCCACTCGGTAACACTCCGGAAGCAGTACGGATAATAAAGGACGGGGAGAGTGTGTGACAGGAGTGTATATATAGGTGGTGTAATGAGTGTGTAAATGAGTGTCAGGTGTGTGTAGTCAGTATGCTGGCGAGGAGCTCCTAGTACGAGGGGCGCACAGGGGAGACGTAGCAGAGTGCTCCCTGACAAACACAGTTCCAGATTCCAGATTTATTCCCTTGTCTGTTATAATCTGCTCCACTCTTCTCTCCTGGAAAGTTCTCCACTAGATGTTGGATTGTGTCTGTGGGGATTAGTGTTCATTCAGCTAAAGGTCATTAATGAGATCAGACTCTGATGTTGAGATGTTGAGGAGACTCCATTTCCAGTTTTTCCCAATGGTGTTCAGTGGGATTGAGTCAGAGTCAGGGCTCAGTGCAGAACACTCGGGTTCTTAACACCATGTCTTCATGGAGTTTAGTGGCTTTGTGCACAGGGACATTGTCATGCTGGAACAACGTTTGGGCCTCTTAGTTACAGTGAAGATAACTTGCAATGTTAGAGAGACTTTCTGTAGAATTGTTTGCTTCAGTCTTTGTGGTGTGAGGATCAGTGCTTCTCAGTCCAGACAGTCTAAGTTGACTGGACTAATGGAATTATTATATTTCGTTCAACCTTGTTTTGTTTTTTTCAACAGGAAATAGACAAGAACTGGTTTAACAGCTGGCCAAAGTTTAAATCAGGTAAATAAATTCTTGTATTTGAATATCCTTTAAAGACTTTTTAAACACTTTCTGTTGTAGTGAAATAATCAAAAGCAGTTTTGTGAGTTACTGTTACAACCACAATGGAAATTAATTTCCTTTAACATCCATGACAAAAGCCACTTCCTGTTCTCTTTTACAGTGTAGCAGCTAGAAGCAGATATAGCAGACAAAATATATACATTTACTGTCTTACATTTACTTGAATAGTCTTCTCACTGATTACTTTATTACTCTTACTCAATTAACTGTGAACATTTCTACTTTTACTGTTATTTGAGGAAATGTTTTTGTAAGTAGTTTTTACTTGTACTGGAGTAAAATGTTTAGCTACTCTACCCACCTCTGGATGTCATGTTCCCCACCTCAGGATAATCTTTATGACAACATAGCAGTGACAAATCCAGACAACACCATATCTGATTCAGCCTCAGCCAATCAGGATGAAGTTCTGTATGCGAGTAATATACATCAGAGGGCAGTTGATCCCAGGACTGCTGAGACTTCTGCAGTGAAAGCTTCTGCTTCTGAGGATGGAGAGGTTCAGTACACTAGTGTTAGGTTTGAATAAACCACTGCTGACTACAGGTGAGAGGAGCTTTTAGAATGTGTAAGCAAAATCAGGCAACAAATACAGTGTGAAGCAGTAAAGTCTTTAGACCTTCTGATGTCTTTTGGAAACTTGCTGGATTAAAAACCACTCAAATCTCAAACCATGAGAAGCTTAAGTAGAGAATATTGGATACGTGTAAATATCCAGAATATCCAATCAGTTTGGATAAAGATGACTCAGTATGAACTATATATATTGTTGTTGTTTACATATCTTTTAGATTAAAAAAATAGGTTTCTTTTGGTAGTTTTGCTGTTCTGTTTATTTTGGAGTATTTTCTGATTTCTGCTCGTTTTGAATTGCTCATACATTAATTCAACTCAATTAATTTGTGTAGAGCTTAAACAATTCACATTGTCTCAAAGCAGCTTCACATAAATATAGAAACAGAATATAAAGTTTAAAGTTCAGAATTAAGTTATTTTACATAGTGTCTTTAGATGAGGCCATTCATTTGAAGTGTTTATAATAAACTATGTAAATAAATATTGTTCTTTTACTTCATCATGTGGTGTACTGTATAACAGTGTTAATAGTCCTGTACAGTCATAGTGGTTCTCCTGCTGTGACTCCTTTGTCCTGAAGAAGGAGCTGTTGAGTTATTTTCTCTCAGTCACATGGAAAGAACTATTTTACACACATGTAATCTCTCTAAACTTTTATTTTAAAAAACACCCTTTCATTAGTAAATAAAAATCTGTTGTCAGAAAGTATTTTACAATAATTTTACAATATAGCAATATAAAGTGTTATATAAATTCATTGTAACACTTATTATATTTAATATTACAGTATTGTATCCTGTATTATATCATTATATTCAGAATTGCAGTATTGTAGTATTATATTCTGTATTACAGTATCATATTAAGCATTACACTCACCCTTCGCTGTTTTTAAACCCGGACCCATGATGGCTGAACGAGATCCTGAGGAGGAACAAAGGACGCGACCTGTATCGGCGTCTGCGAGGGAAACGACCCGGCATCAGGAACAGGCTAAGGGGACACGCACACCGCACACAGACACTGGAGTACGGGACTTAAAAGAGACACTAACGCTACACCAAACACAGCATCGGGACTCTGCTCTCATTGTGGTGGGAGACTTTAATAGTGACAACCTCAAATGCACACTACTGAACTTTCAGCAGCACATCAACTGCCCCACCAGGGGCGAAAGGACACTGGAACACTGCTACACACCATGTAAGAACAGCTACAAGGCACAATCACGTCCATCGTTTGGGAAATCGGACCATGCCGCCATCCTCCTCATCCCTGTTTTCAAAGGCTGAAACAGGAAGCTCCGGTTCAGAGGGAGGTTGCGCACTGGACTGACCAATCGGTGGCCGCTCTGCAGGATGCTTTGGATGATGCAGACAGGGAAATTTTCAGGCGCAGCTCTGATGACGTCAACATGTTTACGGAAGCAGCTGTGGGATTCATTGTGAAACTAGCAGATGATACGATGCAGAAAACCACCATCAGAACGTTTCCCAACCAGAAGCCATGGGTGGATAAAACCATCCGCGATGCTCTGAGATCCCGCTCCGCTGCCTACAACAGTTCCAACATGGTGGCTCTAGGAGCCTGTGGCAGGGACTAAGGAACATCACATACTATAGAACACCAGCTTCTAGAATGGGGAATGTGGACACCTCTCTGGCAGATGAGCTAAATATATTTTACGCTCGCTTCGAGGCTGCAGCTAACCACGTTAGCGGCACTAGTGGCAAAAACGGCATTCACGCTGAGCTAGAGAGGTAAACACGTTCACCATCTTGGAGCATGATGTGAGGAGGGCATTCAGGAGAGTGAATACCTTGAAGGCAGCAGGACCAGATGGCATCACAGGTCGGGTTCTGAAAACCTGCGGTGACCAGCTAGCACCGATGTTCACTGAGATATTCAACCTCTCACTGGAACAGTCTGTTGTGCCCTCATTCTACAAACAGTCCACCATTGTTCCCGTCCCGAAAACCCCCCAGCCCACCTGCCTCAATGATTACCGCCCTGTAGAATCTTCTCCTGAACATGAGCAAGACTAAGGAGTTGATCGTGGACTTCAGCACGAAGTAGGAGCAGTCATACCACCTGGTAAACATCAACGAGACCCCAGTGGAGAGAGTGGGCAGTTTCCGGTACCTAGGTGTTCACATCACACAGGACCTGTCTTGGTCCTGTCACACCTAGTGAAGAAGGCCCGGCAGTGTATGTACCATCTTAGACGCTTAAAACTACCCTCTCAGATGCTAAAGACTTTCTACACCTGCACCACTGAGAGCGTCCTGATGGATAGCATCACTTCCTGGTTCGGGAACAGCACCATGCAGGACTGGCGAGCCCTCCAGTGGGTGATGTGGTCAACTGAACGTCCTTCACCGGAAAAAATGCAGGGCGATGCCGCAGGGCACCAAAAAATAAAAAAGGGGCGAAAACGGTATGGTGACATCCTCCGCGAAGGAAGTGAGGCGATGACCGCTTTGGACGGAACCGGAAGTGTAGCGGCGTCCCTCACCGGAAAAAGTGCAGAGCGATGTCACCGAAAAAAGAACAAAGGGTCAGAAGGACTGCCGGAACAGTCCAGGGGAAGATGAAAAAAAAAAACGGTCCGAGCTGGAAGCTATCCTGCTGGGTCTCAGTTCGTAGGCGGAATCATTCTGTCACAACCGGAAGAGGAAGGAGACAGACCCGTATGCAGGATAGCTTCAAATGAAAGGGGTTTAATAAATGATAAAGACAACGACATAAAGACGATACCAAAAGCAATGCAAATGAAGACACTTAACAAAGACTAGACATGACGAGGGGTAAACGTAACTAATGATTCCGCGCTGCACTCGGCAACGCGGCTCACTTAAATATAAAAAGACACAATGACATAATAAGGATCAGGTGTGGAGACAGGGAGGGGCAAGGGAAGGCGGGGCAGACACGTGACGAGGAAGATAAACAAAAAAGGCACGTGGCCAAAAGTCCGGGCCAAGTCCTGACAGTATGTGACAAATAACAATTTGATTGTTATAATGAACAATTTGTTTGATTTGATTTTAGGGTGATAAATGACTCCTTTAAAAGGTAGGTTCTGCTGCATTATTCTCTTTCTGTGCCCTTGCTCGTTGTACCTATTTTGAACCGTTTGTGTATTAACTTGTGTCTGATCTTTCTGTGTCTGCCTGTACAGTGTCTGTTTTTATTCACATGCTCTTTATCTTTAAACTTTAAGCTGTCCCAAGCTATTGGATATATTTAGTCAGTTAACTTTAATTTTATCCAAGTGTCATTAGAAGAGTAACTCATGGTGTAGTTCATCATTAACTACGGATTTACTGCAACAACCAGAATAATCGTAAGTGTCCAATCACTTTTTTTTTTGTATTCTGTTATTTCACAAAAAGACAAAGCACGACATGATACCAGTGTTAGTTTACATCCATTATTCTGTTATTATTTACGTCTATCCTGTAGTTACCATGTGATTAATATCAAACGTTAAATAATGTTTTAAAGCACAATAAACTCAACTGATGATTTTGGCTGGCTGAAAACTGGCTGAAAACCTTTGATTTACAGGTAACATAACTTGAGACATCAGTGTCCTGAGACCATCCAGACTCTGTTGTAGGTCCTCAAGACAATAAATGTTCAATACGACGTAAAATTTCTTAGACAACTCTCAAGTGATCGAAGCTCTTGTTCCCCACATATCCCTTGATTGTGAACATGTTCTATTCCATGGCATTTTCTAATTATTTTATCTACAACAGCAACCGCCATTTCTTCTGTTATTTGTAAACTGCTGCTAGACATGGGAATGCTGCAGACCATCAGGGAGTGCACTGTCCATCAAGCCCGCAGAACAGAGCCGGACTGGAATTTGGCAATTCATGAACTGATGGCAATCATTTCAATTCTGTTTGTAAGAGCAACCATGTGTCCCATTGGTGCCATTTACGTATATGTGATCAAACTATACTTCCACAAAACAAATTTATAATAAAAAAGCACTGTTCTGTATGTTACTTACATCAGCTTGAAGAATGAGTGCTGCAGATTTCTCTTTAAAGTATGACAGAAGAATAAGAATCACACATGGAATTATACAAGATGCACCACTCTTGTCAAATTCCATTATAATGCACTGCATCTCATCCCAGTTGCTACCTGCCAGCTTTTGTTGAAAAAAACTGAAGGATCATCTTTCCTTTTTCTTCCATGGAGGTTTCAGGTTTTTCCAGAATACTGATATTTGTAAGTGATCTAAAGTGGTTATACAGTTCTTTAGGTGTGAAAAGGTTTGGCCGGTCATTTTTCAATTCAGCAATACATGGTGGTGGACAGGCATCGATGGATTTCCGTTGGAGATAGAATGTTGCTTTCATTAACTGACTGAGATATGCTTGCTCTACCACAGCTGGCCCCTCAGTACTATCTTGTTTTTAGTTGAGTTAAAAGAGATCCATAGCCAGTTCCGATCCTTGTACCATCTCTCAGGATATCAGCAAAACTTTGTGGATGCCGTTTTACAGTCTTGTTGGCCACAATCAGACACTGTGATTTTAATGGATTTAACTCGGTTAGCCTCATTTCAATAATAACAATTCTCACTAATTCTCTGTGATCTTTAGCTGTAGGGCGTTTTCCCAGTGCAATGGCTGTTTTAATACCAGATGGAATCCTACTCCATGGTACTTCAAAGTTTTCAGGCCAGACTGACAAATCCACAGTTGAACTGGTGCTGTTTGTGCTGGACACACTTGGGTGTGGTTGAGGAACTTGACTCAAAAGATGAAGAATCCTCTGTTATATCAAAAATGTTTGTGGACTCTAGAGGTGTTACTTTTACATAACTTGTTTGGTCTAAAAGAAAAAGAAAAGAATTGAAGATGAAGCAACAACATTCACTTAAGATTCAATAACAAAACAAAAACATTACATTTCTTCGTTAGTGTTCCACAAAAGGCTAATTTACATAAGTTTGAGGTGGTGTGGTGGCAGATACAAACAACCCACAGATCACTGATGCATAATTCACATATCACCGACAAACACACACATACATATTTGGCATTTCCCCTTTAAGAAGTGGGAGAGTTAGTGAGTTGGTTGATGCGATGTTCCTGCGCAGAAAGTTCAATAAAATAATATGAACGTTCTGGTCACATGCAGCAATCCTGTCTCTGTGTATCTTTGATAGCTTACAAAGCTACAGTGGTTTTAAAGGTCAATTATTTTTAGTAAAACCTTCATTTAAACCTTTACATTTATTTTTTTGAAGTAGTAATCAGTGAATTGGGTATGACATACCCTCCACATTCCAGGCATTGAGGAGACGCCGACACTCCTTTTTAATAAACTGCAGGTCAGATTTGGACTCAACTCCTATGCTCGCTAACTTGTTCAGGAGAGAGAGTAGTTTCTCCTCTGGTAGCCCAGGTAGGACTACTAGTAGGACTAGTAGACAGCATCTCGTACACCACCCCCTAATACTGACATGACTACAAATCTGGGAAAGAATGTTGAAAAATAATCATTGGTAAACAATTCATCTTGTACTGTGGCAATGGATAATAATCAAGGAGATCCTCTTGCTTTACACACACAAATTCTGACTCTTGAACGGTCTCTTAGACAGTGGATGCCCATATCAACTAGTGCCACAGCCTGCTGCCTCTTTACAACAAAGTAGACAGATTCATTAAAGTGAATTAAAATCAGCTTAATCTCACCCATGTGCAGACCTTCTTTGTTTTGTTTTAGTACAACATACATGTTTTTTTTGTACTTTGTGCCTTTGTAAATTACATTATCTGCAGTTATAGTGGAGTTATGAGTGTAATTAAATGCAGCAGTTGCTACATGAATGCTCTCATTGCAGTCAGAAACATAAAAATCATTTCCTCTGTCGAACTGAATTACAGGTGGGAAAAGAGTGCCAGTACTTAAGTATGATTGCAGGAGCTGGTGTGTCTCTGTTAATGTAGCACACAAAATTTTTAAAGTTTGAAATAAGTGTGTTTACTTTCAAATCTCAGTGTCCAAAGATGAATCAGAGGTCCAAATTGGATTATAAGCTCAGGATAGTGACAGAGATAGTGGTGTTTTGGTTTAAGCGAAAATTCTGGAAATAACTCCACTCTAGATTTGCCGATACCACTTTCTCTTCTGATCCGATTCCAATAACAGCGTTTGCCGGTATCAGCCGATACCGATCAGATATCTGTGTTCTTTTCTACCTTTAAAACTAAAGAATGTAGTTATTAAGTCTTAGTTATTAAGATTTATTTGTTTAATGCAGTAGCAAACAGTATGTTTAACAGTTAGTTGTATAACAATCTAAAACATATAGGCCTATACTGCAATTATTAAATTCAATTATTTTCTGAAGAAAAGGCAATATTTTAAAGTGAATCGTAAATTAGAACTCTTGAAACACAATGCAAAATGTATTAAACAGTAAACCTCGCACCCAAATGAGCGACATGTTTAACGCGCTGAGGTAAATGGAAAGGGCGCCTGCTAAACTTGCCTGTCTGTCGCAGGCAGTTGTGCAACATATTTCCCAGAAAATTTATTATATTTATTTACATTAACGTAATTTAATATATAAGTGTATTTTTCTTATAAGTTTAAGCAATAGTCTATGATGTTTGCTGTTCATTAATCAACCACCACAGGCATGGGCGTCGGAAGTAAATAAAAAGTGGGCGTGTCCTGTCCCACACACATATAATGGTTCCGACGCCCATGACCACGGTTATCGGATTTTAATCGGTCACCATCACCGATCCACTCAAAATGCTTGGATCGGCGCCGATCCCTACTCTAGACTGGATATATTCTTCAATAAGTACACTCAAATAAGCAACCCGATCAGCAGTAATAGCTGGTGATCACACATGCACAACTATTTCTCACAGGAGCAAGATCAATTTCCATACACTACTTTCTCCTGGGTTTTTAATCCTGTTTCCAACCAATAAGGGGAGGACTCTCTGCAGGCACCAATTTTGGGCTGCATGTCCACCCGGCTTCTGAGTATTTGGACAAATCTCTGGAGGTTTGGCATCTGCATCATTTCCAAGATAAGAAAACTGCCTCATACTTTTATTCAGTTCTTCAAATGTGAAGTGTTTCTCTGTGTTTACCAAATTATTGATGAACAAGTCGCTGGAAACAATGCCCTCAAACAGATCATGACCTAGACGTGTAGAGAGACCAGGCTGGCAGACATGAAAGTTTATTTCACACACTGATTCAGAGTTGCTTTCTCTTAGGCTTTCAACATGCTGCTGATATGACAGCTTTGTTCTATTCAGTCCAGCTGACAATGGACTAGACTCGAATGTTTGTCTATCAAGCTCACAAAGTCTACAAAAATGTACTCTTTCTGAAGTTTTCCTGGAAGCCACCAATATTGTGAGACCCCAAATTGTCTCCTGCTATCGCACACAGAGCACCTTTAATAACCTTACCATTATTCAGTTTAACCCCACTTTCCTCTAGGTCTTTTAGGTCATGAATCAACTAATTAAAAACTATTTCCTGCCCAAAATGTTTGAAATCTTGTTCCTTGCAGAGAAGAACAAGCTGCATGTGGTCAATATTAGACCTGTTGTATGGCAAAATATTTCAAAGTGTTAAACAGCCTGCAAAATCTTTTTTTTTTTTCTTTCTGCCTGATAATAAACGATTTGTGACCTCAAGGCTATAGATGATTTGTCTGTTAAAAATAAGGTATTATCATCCACTATGTCGAGCTCCATCATGCTATTTGTTGCCTCCCACCTAAAAATCATTTATCATTTTTTGTCAGTGTTTTTACCTATTAGTTCAGAATCCACCCGTGTGCATCCACTATGTCAAGCTCCGTCACTTTATTTGCTGCCGTCTGCCTACAAGAACCCTAAGGTTATAGACACAAACGTATCTAACGCTATGATTAAAAAAAAAAAAACTAACAAAAAAAAAAAACATTAGTATAAGAGAGTTTCATTCAGATAATTAATGACAAGTTTTTTGAACAATAAATAGACAAAATTTTGTGCATTCGAAATTATATGACTAACGAATTGGTTTTGTCTAAAAATATCAATGTCTTATATTTTAATATTTGTAGACATAATTTAAGTGAACTTACCCACTATTCTGAATAAAGCCTCTTCAGACACTCGCACTGGCTCAGGCCCAAAGTTTCACATTACTATAAATTACTGAGAAAATGCAAGAACTACAATGACAACAAATGAACCTGTATACTCACTTACAGTTGACATGGAAAAATACTGTTAACAACTGTAATTCTTTGTTAGACCCATAATGCTTTGCTTGTAAAATGTGATTACAATAAGTTTCTATAAAATTTTGCTGTAGAAACTACAGAAATGTGTTACAGTGTAGTAGGATATAAGCCTATACACAGAGCATACTTATCTAAATTTTGGTTTTTAGCATTCAATTCAATAAAATTTTATTTGTATACGACTTTTAACAATGGATATAAAGCAGCTTTACAGACCAAACATTTATTATACAAAGAATAATATTATACAAAAGACCAATATTAATATTAAACTTATATTTAAATGTGATTTTATTGATCAATGTTTGTTTTTATCCCTAATGAACAAGTCTGAGGTGACTGAGATGACTGTGGTGAGGAAAAACTCCCTTAGATGGAAGAGGAAGAAACCTTGTTTGGAACCAGACTCATAAGTGAACCTCATCCTCATTTGGGTGACACTGGAGGGTGTGATTATAAACTGTTATAAACACCAGAGTGTGTTTTATAAACAATTTCCTTTCTACAATCAGATACAGTCTGACAATTGTTTATTGATTTGGAGGATGTTGCCCTCAAAGATCACATGTAGATGGCATCTCCTCTTTGAATGTCTGAAATCTTCATGAAGTGGAAGAAAGCTGGAGCATCTCTAGATCCCTCGGGATTCTCACAGGGTTGAGAATCATGACAACAAACACAACTGGTACAATTTCTGGATGCCTCAGAATGGGTAGAAAGAGAGAAGCATTGAGGAGGAATTAGTGTAGCTGCTGTTCATAATATCAACAAGCACTAGATTATAATGTGCATTTGGTCAGTTGTATTAGAGCACAAGATTATGGGATGTATTATGTGTAGAAAAATTAAATATTAAAGATATTTTTGAAATTATAGTTTGATAGTCAAATTATCAAAGGGAGAATAAAATACCCCATAACACACACACACACACACACACACACACACACACACACACACACACACACACACACACACACACACACACACACACACACACCTGTTGTCAGACTCTCTCATCCTAGTGTTCCTCATTCTGTTGTTGCAAGGTTATCTCATATATATCAGGAAACTCAAACTTGTTAGAAAACCTACATGTCCCTATGACGGAATAGGTTACAAAACATGCTTGTTTACATTTGCATTTGAGATGCCAATCACACTTATCTTTCTGATCATGTGCTAATGCTCATCTTAACATTTAGAGCAGAATTGGTAGAGAATGTGAAAGTCACATATGTCACAAAATCATCCCAGCTGTCGACCTAATAAAGCTTTGTAATGTGCTTTAAATATAAGTTACTATTTTCAACAAAATTCTGTGTGTGTGTGTGTGTGTGTGTGTGTGTGTGTGTGTGTGTGTGTGTGTGTGTGTGTGTGTGTGTTTCATGGTTATGATATGGATCACTTTCTAGCACAAGGTACTGCATGGAGACCGGATTGCTTTTATTGCAACCCCCAAAGCAGATGAAAGCAGATGCTCAAGCATGCAGTAATCTTCAGGTGCTTTTCTATACTTACAAATCATCTAATTTTCTTCACTATGTTCTGGTGATCTAGGGTGTTTTTTTATTTTTGTAGCAGCTTTGTTTCATACTTTTAAGTAACAGACCTTCTTAAAGTAAGAGTGCAGGCAATTCTTCCTTGAGTCTAAGAATGAAATGGCAGTTTATTAGTAAATATAAATATGTCACTTTTTTAGATCGATAGAACCTGTTATACCTCAATGCTACATTGCCCTCTAAAGGAAGGCCTCTGTAACTGCACACACACTACAAAAAAAGCTTATTTGTAAGGTACACATATAAAAGCTGAATGTTTGTACATTTCTACTGGAAAGCACCTTGTGCTCCTTTTGGCTGTTGTAAGGTGCTCTATAAATAAAATTTGATTGATTGATTGATTGATTGATTGATTGATTGATTGTCACCCATTTTTACAGTAAACTGAATAAACACGTAAATGTTACAACCTGAACATAATGTAACCTTTTAAGTAGTTTAGTAGCCTTCATATTCATAAAGATTTTGAGGAGATTTTAAAATCAATACAACTGTGCATACTGTTTATAGCATCTTATTTATTTGTTTGTTTGTTTGTTTGTTTACAGCATTTGGAAGACAGAGCAATGTACAACAGTGCTTTTGTTGCTCTCTATTGATGAATACAGACTTAGGATACCATCAACCTAAAAATTTGTTCAGGGTGTGTTCTAGAGGAATTTCTGTCCACCACCTTCATGCCAGAACAGAAGAGAGTTTTGCTGTATATCTACCTTCTACCCTGAAATATGCTGGGACCAGTCAAACAGTGGTGGTAGATCTGAGGGTGAGAGGTGCAGTGTGAGGAGTGAAAGATCCCGTCCAACCCTGTCAATGTGAGGTGTAGAAAGACAATCAATACTGACCCACAGAACCATTCAACACTTACTCTTCCTTTCAAAATGAATGTTAAAAAGGGCAAGAAGACACGTTATAATATCTATACAAAATGTTAGATAGTATAAAATTGGCAAAGTCAAGAAGAAGACAAAAATGTTCATTCTTATATAAAATAAATTAATATACAGGTGCATGTGTGTTGTGGTTTGGGGTGAAGATGATGGTGGTGTGTTTCACTTCCTGCTTTCCTTAGAAAATTCTGTAATCATGATATTTTTAAATATTTATTTACAGAGCTTTAGGATGATTTCTTCAGCTACAACAGGAAACAATGACATATGTGCTACATATGACACCAGCAACACGTCTTAACCACACTCTCAGTTGGCAGTTTGCTTCTTAGATAAAAATATCAAGTAGAAACGGTAAGAAAATATTTTTCATTTAAAATTGTAAGCTACTAAATTCACTCATTTATCTTATGACTACATTTAATAAACACAGTGAAGCTCAAAGTATTTTCTTTTACTAACTTTCCTGTATGTAGTGATTTTAATTTTTTTTATTATTATTATTTTACAAATTTCATTGATTCAATTAAATTAAATTCAAGTTTATTTGTATAGCGCTTTTTACAATGGACATTGTCTCAAAGCAGCTTTAAAGAACATAAACATAGAACAGAAGGTAAACATAAGGAAAAATATAGAGAATTAATATAGTAAAAATTCAAGATATATATATATATATATATATATATATATATATATATATATATATATATATATATATATATATATATATATATATATATATATATATATATAGTTCACAGTGTGTATGTACATATATATATATTCCCCTCGGTCTTCTAACAAAGGATCCTCTCCAAGGTCTTCTACTTAAACTATTGTTTGAATCTTTAAATGAAGGAGGCAGACTTATACCTTTTTGTCTTTTCAGGATCCTCACAATGGGATGCCTTGTTTTTATTAAAAGTAGTGTAATACAAATAGGTGTGTGTAATACATGTAAAATAAAAAGAAAAATATTACAAATAAAATCTTCCTTCAAATAATCAAACAGTATTAGAATAAGTAAAAGATTATAACAAACCAAGAAACACTCTCCAAGTGTAAACTTGCATTTGTTCTATGATGCACCTAAAGTATAACATGCACTAAGGCTGCTTACAATAGAATGCACACTCAATGTGATTCAAGGCGAGCTTTTATACTTTTTTACTGTGGCCAGATTTGGCTGTCAGGTTTGGTTGGCTTTGTGCCTTTTAGACGGCTACCATCTTATTTCATAAATACTTCTCGGTTTCTCAAACATATCTCACCAGCCGACTCTGTGTGTGCTGCTTATTTCTTTTCTTTTCTAACCTCACAGTTAACACTTCTATATATGGTCATACTTCCTGCAACGTCTCAGGCTGTGATTATATAGAATTGAAGCCGTGGAATTTGACAGCAAGCTATAAAACACTGCGCGTGCAGATTACTCCCCGCGAATACACAGAAGGCTTTACTTTTAACAGCAGACCTTGAAACACATGTGTGCAGATACTCTAAGTAATACACAGTAGGTTTTATAAGTGTTTACTACTAGAAAGTTTACAGTAAAATACACAAGATTAATCTAATCAACTCTATTACATGAGGATACATGATTATAAGTAAAAGAACAGCATTTCAGAATTTTTCTTGAACATTCTGAAAATAAAACATAATAACACATAATGCATTATAGTCTTCTTTTTTCTTTTGGAATCTTCTCCAGCTGTCTAGGTACAGCGTCTGATCCCTCGGTGTCTTCTTTTAAACACTCATATTCAGATCTTTTAACTCTTCAACCAATTCTTCAACCTTTTGGATTTTTACATCAATCTTTCTTTGTTTCTTCCCCTTACGTTTAGCTTTTCTTTCCCTATTTCTCCTTCTCTTTATATTATCTATGTCTTTCTGTCTATTGATGGATAAGTTAATAATTGGTCGTGGTGTACCTTGATATTTATTATTATTTATTTGCTGAGGACCAGTATTAAGAAAAACAGTATCAGGTATGTAGAGTCCTGTAACTCCATCCAGTACATGCCGGTGTCTGATAACATCTCTTGCATGCCGCTGGCTCACAACAATGTATATGTGTATGTATGTATGTATGTATGTATGTATGTATGTATGTATGTATATATGTATATGTATCTATCCCCAATGAGCAAGTCTGAGCTGACTCAGGCAGCAGTGGTAAGGAAAAACTCCCTTAAATTGGTTAAGGAAGAAACCTTGAGAGGAACCAGACTCAAAGGGAACCCATCCTCATATGGGTGACACTGAGGGTGTGATTACAAATATACAGTCAAACAAATGTTGAATTGGTGTAAAGATCACATGGAGTTCAGATCTCCTCATGGTCACTCAGTGCAGCGAAAATAGAGATCATATCAATATCGTGATAAATTATGCGTGAGATATTGTGGCATTGTTTTTTACACAATAACAAATAATGATAAAACCAAACGATTAGATTTTAATCTATTTGTTTATCTATAGAATTGACATATTAATTGTACATCGTATATTAATTGTAACACATTATGCGCACACACACACACACACACACACACACACACACACACACACACACACACACACACACACACACACACACACACACAATTACTCTGTTGCACACGTTGTTCTGGACATTTGGTATTTAACCCAATTTCCCGCTGAGTATTAATAAAGTTTTCTGATTGTGATTCTGAGCTATGATCTGAATAATTGCCATAATAGGAATTTAGTTACCATGTGTTGTCATCTGACACATTGAATATTCAGTGTAGCTATGCATGGAGAGTAGTTGTAGAGGTTTTATTATCTATCTAAGTATACAACTGTTTGTAAACAGGTGTGATAAAGAGCAGTGTTGTGGTTTCTATGGATCATTTTTAAACACAGAATTAAAAACGTTCTTTTATAAACTTCGACTCCTGGTACGAGCAAATGAGAATTCCATTGGGGTCACTTGTTGGTACAGTGGTGATTTAGTGTGGAAAGCCATCGTGGTCATATGGTGGTACTGCAGTGATGCTATACCAAAATATGCATGTACTTTACCAAATTCCCATGGTTCGTATAGTTAAAGTATCACTTTTATGAAATTGAAGTTTGGTTTCTTCTCTCTGGATCTTCTGCTTTGTCAGCTTGTAATCCAGCTCTTTTGACAAAAACAAAATCAATGAGTATACCTCAGTGTGTAATCACATATCAGCTTTCACATAAATCTCTGCAGATTTAGTATATAGATTTTAATTATGTTTAAAGTTCTGTTTTTTTTATTAGTCATTATTACTTATTATTTAGTTAATCAGATGCTTTTAAATTTCCCAGCAAAAGTATTAGTAAACCATATAAATTTTAATTAATTCTAAATGTAAGATTTATAATTATGGTTATCCTGCTTTGGGCTTGTTATTAGAATTGTAGTCACAGTACCTGCTGTGTTTAAAATATTGTCTACACTTCACAGTATGCTTTGTGCCAGTGGACACACATTAAAACATTTGCCCACAAGCCATTCCCCCAACCCTGTCAGTGACCAGTATGACATGAAAAACATTCTGGAGACATCCCTCTTGTCTCTATCCAGTTTAAAAGAACTTCTCAGAGCAAAAAACCACATCAGCATGCAGTGACATTATTGACTCCAACAAAACCAAACACAGACAATAATACTTAATATTTGTAAATACATGTAAATACTAACATGTTCAATTAAATCCATGAATTTAATTCATGAAATTAAATAAATGCAGAGAACGAATTCTGAGTATGGGTCACCATACTTAGCCGTATGTCATGCTAATTTCACTTTTCACTTTCACTAAATGTTATTTCTATAACACTTTTAACAGTGGACATTGTCTCACAGCAGCTCTACAGAACATATGAAACATAGAACACAAAGTATTATAGGCTTGTATTTAAAATTTATTTGTATTAATCCCTAACAAACAAACGTGAGGTGACTGGCAAGGAAAAATCCACTTAGATGCTATGAGGAAAAAACCTTGGGAGGAGAAAACTCAAAACTGAACCCACACTCATTTGGGTGATAATTGATTTTAACAACTACATTGATAACATTTATCCTGAGTACTTTTTCCCCCAATTTATTTAATTTTATATAGAATAGCAATGCTGACCTTCAGAATGGTGCTGCCACTTCGCCTGATCTTTCTCATGATAATCTCAGGTGAGTCACTCATTTATATCTTTCTTCACACCCAGAGGAGAAAATTGAAGCTGTGAGTGAACTGAATGTTTGATGGGGTTCAGGATAATGATCTCTAAATACCTATTTTATGTATCATGTTTCAGCAGCTCTTGGGAATGAATGGAGTGTGAAATACAGCCAGCTTAAGCTCTGTGCTTTAAAAGGACCTACAGTGATTATAAAGGTCAATTACACACACACACCAGGTCTTACAGTGGCAAAGAGGTTTTGGATAATAAACAAAGTTCAGGGTAAAGAGCCGACTGTTCTGCATAATGAACCAGGTTACTCAGGCAGAGTGCATTATTTAACAGATGTACAGAATCACTTCCCCCTCATGCTGAGTGATGTTAAGAAAGTAGATGAACAGATGTACTGCTTCAGAATAAAAACAAATGAAGAGAAAGAATAATACCTGGGTAAACTTGGAGTTACACTCAATGTTACAGGTACAGTAAAGAAAATCATCTTATCTTTTACATTTAGCTGGCCCAAAAGGTCAGGATCAGGATCCTTAAGTCACATTTTCAGTCTTAACATTTTTTATATAATTTGAAATTTTGACTTAACTAGAAAACATATCAAAACAAACTGTCATTAATTTTAAAGAAATATGCTTTCTCAAGCTAACATTTTAGCAACACAATTTCCCTAAAAATAGATTACGTTGAAGGCAAAGAATTTACTCAACGCACAAAGGAAAGACTAAATCATGATACAAAAACTAAAGCAAAAACCACCCTTATGAATACACAAACACTATAGCAAGGCTTTGAACATTGTCAGTAACAGAAACTAAACAAAGACACAATGAAACAAAGGAGCTTAGATAAGTTGAATAATGACAACACAAAACACGTGAGCATGGAAAACAGCATAAATGGGAAACACAACAGAAGAAGTGTTCAAACATACATATGTAGTTGCCCTCTGGTAGTCTGGTGAGGCATTGTCTATAATAGCCATGACAGAAGTATGTGGACACTCAAAAGTGCAGAACCTCTTGGCAATGTCTGGGCCTTAAATCAGCCAGTTCCTGACTGTAAATCGTGTTTTAGTTTCCTCCACTTAATCTTTAAACTTTAAGCTTGTCCCAAGCAGGTAAATATATGTAGTTAGTTACCTAATTTTATCTACAGTAAGTGTCTCTAGCTGAATAACACATGGTGTAGTTCATCATATTAACTATAACAACCAGAATATTGGTTCAAATGTTGGTTTAAACTGTTGTATTCTGATGTAGTGAAATCCATATGTTTTTAGTGTAGCTTCATTGTTCAGGTACTTCACAGAGCCACTGTATGTCACTCAGGTCATAATTTCTTTTTACACACAGGAGTGTGAGAGTTTTACAACAGAATAATGCAGATCGCTAACATGCTTTTACTGAAAACGGTTTCAGAAGTTTGTACCTAATTATCGAGAGTCCCTGAAACATTCATACTGCTGCATGTCAAGGTTTTTCTGTCAAATTACAAACTGTTTTCTCTGATTAAACTTATCATTAAGGGACTGGTAAAAAGTGACTAGTCTCTGGCACAGAGCAATTTAATGGTCCGGGAAGGATAGATGACAAAGCGATTACATGCCTGCTAGTCCATATAAAGGCATCTACAGTATGTCACATTACTCCAGCTTCTATTTGTCTGAAGAAAGTCAAGGCTAGAAGCAGAGCCATATTCGGGGGCAGAAACTTCTCAGAGGCTGACTCCATGGGCTCAAACCAGAGGGTGCCTACCCAAGGAGGCCCGAAGGATAAGTTCATGGTTTGCAGTGATGGCGGCCATGTACACCTTTAAAGTAGACGGGGACAGGCCTTGAGAAAAGCAGGACTGCAGCAACTCCAGCAATGTACCGACTGGATCCTTACAGCCTTCATCGCACCAGAGGCATAAAAGCCTCCACTTCAGAGCATACAGCTTCCTAGTGGAGGAAGCCCAAGTATTCAGTAAAGTCTCTGTCACCTCAGATGAAAGGCCTGAATGTAGAAACTGGTCCCCATCAGGGGCCAGACCCAGAGCTTCCACATCTTGGAGTGAGGGTGTAGGATTGCCCCCTGAGAGAGGAGATCCTTCTTGACAGGAACCCCTCATGGAGTGGAGGGGTCTAGGAGGGAGACTAGGTCTGTGAATCAAATTCTAGCAGGCCAATGAGGAGCAAATAGGAGAAGGTTAACTTGCTTGTGGCACTATTTGGTTAGGACTTGCGGGAGCCATATTCGTACAAAGGCATTCAGGCTCAGAGGGGCCGGATGAGAGAGGGAAAACCACAGTGTGTCAACTCCTTGGAGGAAAACAGATCCATTTCCACCTGGCAAATCTGCCAAATTGAAGTGGGTTGCAAATGCAGACTGCCCTGATGATTGATATAGGACACCACTGCAGGTGTGGGAGAACATTTTTCAATGTATAAACTTGGCCCTCATCTCCAGGCAATTTATGTGCCATGAGAGATAAGGGCCCTCCCATAGACCCTGGGCAGGGCAGTTATCCAAGAAAGAGTCCTGCGATGGTGACACGACCCTAGAATAGGACCCAAGGCCAGGAACCGGTGTCTTTTCCACATAAGAAAGGCACAAATCCCATGTCACAAAACCCTTATAAACCTGAGGGGATGTCTACAAGGATGAAAGCCTGCACCCCTGAGCCATTAGGAATGGCCTCATATGAAGCAGACCCAAAGGGATAACGTTGGCTGTTGCTGAAATGAAGCCAAGCTCCCTTCTGTTTCTCAGTGACATAGAGGCTTTGGCCTAGCCAAATAGCTTTCACTGCTGACAATATGGAAGCCACCCGAGCAGGGGACAGACGTTCCCGCAGAAAGGTTCTGTGAGAAGGAGAAAGCACACACTTTTTTGGGTTCAACCTGAGGCCTAGAGTCATCATATGGGCAAGCACAGCAACTCAAAGTTTGGCAACCATAGCCATTGACTGGGCCAGAATGAGGTAATTCAGTACACGGATGCCCTGGAGATGCAGCGGTGCAAAGGCAGTGTCCATGCACTTTGTAAATGTGCATGGTGAAAGGGCTAGGCCAAAAGGAAGAACACAATACTGGTACACTTTGCCCCCAAAATGCCTTTGTGAAAATAAGCGTCTTTGAAATCTGTCATCACAAACCAGTCCTCGGACCTGATCTGGGACACAATAACCTTGTGGGTGAGCATCTTGAACTAGTAAATCTTCAGAGTACATATCAGAGTCCGCAGAGCCAAAAATTAATTCTTGGGAATAACAAAATATTGGCTGTAAAATCCAGAGTCCTGCTCTGGGAGGGGAACATGTACTATGGCCCCTTTTCTCAGAAGCGAGAAAACACCACCTGGTGTTTGCCAACAATCGTGGGCAACTCGCTCTGAAAAAGCAGAGGGTGGAGGTAAACTGGATCCTGTAACCTTTTTTTTACGTTATCCAGGACTCACTGAGACACACCTTGCAAAAGTTCCCACGCTGTCCGGTTGCCTGAGAGTGGTGTCAACCTCGTGCAGATACCCCGGGTGCTCCGAAACATTGCACTGGCAGATGCTACCAAAAGGTACAGATCTATGCAAGGAAGAGACACAGGCACAGACTCTACTGCTCCTCGAAATGCTGGCAGTGGGGCAGGAAGTAGGGGAAGCCATCCTGAGAAGCCATCCTGAAAAGGACGCTTCTAGGAACCTCAGCCTTTGACAGACCAATGGTCCCCGCTCACCTGACGGGTCTGGGGGCTGGGCATGTTGACCGGCCTCCTTAGTCTTAGATGGGGGAACAGGTCACCACACTTTTTAACTGCCATGGTGTGCAGGGCCACACCCCCTGGGCCTGCTGCCATATAGTTCTTAACCAACCATAAGGGCTGATGTAGCTCTACAAGACATGGATGGAAGCGTAGGCTTCCTCCAAGTATCTCCTCAATCACAGGCATTGCTCCATACCCCTATAATGACTGAAAAGTCAGACATGGTCAGGAAACAAAAAAACGCACTGAAAAGGATGGACACCTTGGCATGGAGGTCTGGGAAAAATGGCAACCACCTGTGTGGAGGTGGCCTGCAGCCTGAAGTCAGAAAGCTTAGAACAAATGACACTAACTCTTTAGGCCTAATTTCAATTTATTTATTCAATTCAATTTAGACACACCAAAAACGAGCAAACTGTGTCAGGGACCCATCTCCTGCTCTGCTTCCGCTAACTCAACCTGCAAACCCCATGATCAAAGCTGCCATGCTGCCTTGGCAGAAACTGGACCCAAAACCATGAGGTGCAAGCACTTGGCCGAAAAATACAGCCAGCACTAGACAGACATGACAGACAATCAACACAAACATACACAGAGTGCTTTTTGAAGACAAAAAAGCTTACGTAATGTGACATAGCTGCCCTTTAGTTATGCCACATAGATATTGGTGTGTGAAGTGTCCTTTATAAATCATTACATTGGTGTGTGCACACAGAGCTTCAGACACAACTTCTTCAAAGAAGCATTCCAATAGAGTCAGCCCTGTGGTTTCGAGTTCCCTGGAAGGGTAACCACTTTGTGAGCATAGTTTTAGAAGTAGACTCTCTACTGGCTTCAGTACGGCTTTCATGATTTAATGTTTCTTTCATAGTTTAAGAACTTGTAAGAAATTACAGAAATTGCACCCAAATTCCACTCCAAGGTACACATCTAAAAGAGCTCATTCCTAAAAAGGTTTAAGTATCATAAGGTAATACGGTTAGGAATCTAAACGTATTAAGTTGATTGAATTATAAATATGGGAACGGCAGCAGGACATCAAGGATCACCATGAACAAAGAGTTTACGTGACCACGATTACCATTTAAAGTGACTATTTGGTTGATAACAACTGTAACAATACCAAGCCAATGTCTGTGTGACCACAGTGACCGCAATAACCATTCAAAGGGACTATTTGACTGATTAAAATTGTAACAATAACAAGACAAGGTACTGTATATGTGACTGTGATAAACATTTAAAGACATCTGGCTAAATAACAAGGTGTAACCCACCCATTTGGGAGACACTCAGTTCTTATGCTCAATACACATTCAACGCAGAAACTCAATTAAACTACAAAGAGGAAAACAGTATAAAATGCGTGAGCAGGATTTGCTCTGGGTTCGTATTGACTTCGGTGAACCCAAAGTACGTCATGTATTTTGTCACTGCTATGCTGGAATAAACTTCTAGTTCTTCATTAAGATCTTCAACATCATCGTCTTATTTTTACAATTGCATTTTTTATTTCTCACAAACTTGATCTTCAGATCGCTCCTGCAGAAGTGATAGAAGGACAATCAGTCGTTCTGACCTGTAAAACCACCTGCAATCTTACTGAGCCAACATTCATCTGGTACAAAAACAGCAGAGATTTAACCACAAAGGCCAAAAAGAACAATGAAGTCCGTCTGCAGTCGGTCAGCTTTGAGGATGCAGGCAGTTATAGCTGTGCTGTAAGAGGATATGAACATCTCCACTCTCCTGTTCAAACCCTCAGAGTCAGATGTGAGCTTTATTTACCTTCTTATATATACTTTATAACCTGATAGCTAATAAAGGAAAACAAAACAAAGTACTGATGTAAGTAAAGAAAACAAAAAGTAACATTTACTGACATTCATAGCTTGAAGCATGAGATCAGATGACAGTCCCATAGATTTGATCTAAAACATTATCATAATGTTTTATAAAAAACCTGTGTCCATGCCAACTTAAGTGCAAACTGACATTAAAGCAAAAGGGGGAAGACCCAAATACTCTTATATTTAAATACTGTCAGGACTCAGCCCGGATTTTGGCCACGTGCATGTGTTTACGTTCCTCGTCATGTGTCTGCCCCGCCTTCATCTGCTCCTCCCTGTCTCCACACTTGTTTCCTATTGTGATCACCCTGTCTATTTAACTGTCCCGCATTGCCCTGTGCAGCACGGAATCTACTGTTGTCTTGTCCTGTCTTTAGTCTGTGTCGTGTTTTGTGTTTCCTTTGTTATTAAACCCTGTTCATTTGGCTATCCTGCGTTTGGGTCCGTCTCTACCCCGCGTACATGACAGAAGATTCCGCCGCATTAGGACCCAGCAGGATAGCTGCAGCTTGGACCGGCCAATTGGGAGTATTTTTTTTTCTTCTTATTTGAGTTGTTTTCCCCCTGGACTTCTTGGGTTTGGTGACATCGGTCCGCATTTTTTTGGTGAAGGACGCCGCTCCGTATCCAGTTTCTCCGCGGGGGGCGCCGCCTCACTTCCTGGTTGCGGGCCATGTCACCAGCCCGAGTTTAGTTTAGTTTTTTCGGTGTCCTGTGACATCGCCCCACACCTGTCCAGTGGGGGGCGTCGCTTCACATTTGGTTTCCTTGGAGGACGTCGCCCCACTTCCTGACCGCGGGGGGTGTTGCAGGCCTGTTTTTGGCCCCTATGGATTTGTTCTGTTCAGTGGAGGACCCCCCCGGTGTTCTGGACTCGAGTAGGGGGTTGCGCTCGGCCTTTCAGCTCGGCTGTGGACATCGCTTGGCCCTTCAGCTCGGCTGTGGATGTCGCTCGGCCCTTCAGCTTGGCTGTGGACGTCGCTCGGCCCTTTAGCTTGGCTGTGGACTTCGCTCAGCCCTCTCTGGCTTTGCTGCCATGTGCCTTGCTCCCCCCCACCTGCCTTGCCGTGTGCCTTGTTCCCCCTACCTGCCTCGTCGTGTGCCTTGCTCCCCCCATCTACCTTGCCGTGTGCCTCGCCCCCCCTCCCGGACCTTGTCAGGATTTAGCGCTTCGGGAGCCGCGCCTCAGAGGGGGGATACTGTCAGGACTCAGCCCGGACTTTGGCCACGTGCATGTGTTTACATTCCTCGTCACGTGTCTGCCCCACCATCACCTGCTCCACCCTGTCTCCACACCTGTTTCCTATTGTGATCACCCTGTGTATTTAACTGTGCCGCATTGCCTTGGGCAGCACGGAATCTACTATTGTCTAGTCCTGTCTTCAGTCCGTGCCGTGTTTTGTGTTGCCTTTGTTATTAAACCCTGTTCATTTGGCTATCCTGCGTTTGGGTCCGTCTCTACCCCGCGTTCATGACAAATACATATTTAAAATACTATTTGTTGTCAATATTAATACTTACAATGAAATTCTTGTATTATTGTTGTATTAACTGAATCTATTGATTAATCCGGGAAGCAATTTCATATTTGTGTTGATTAGTGAAATAGAGTGATAATTAGAGCAAATAGTTTATTTGTTTTTTTTGGTTAATGAAAGTGGAATTCATGTGTGGTGGTAAATTCACTGGTCATTTCTTTATTTCTTCTGTAATTCTAAAATACTTAAAGAATTGAACAGGAACTCAACCTGTGTGATTTGCCTCTTGAAGGAGTTTTTGTTTTAGTTGTAAGAATTACAGAAAAGTAGAAAAAAATATTGAATCCCATTCTGACACCTAAGGAAAGAAATACAGAGATTTATAGAAATGTGTCCCTGATTTTTCCCAATGAAAAAGATTCAAATAAAATATAGACCCAAATGTTAAAATGAAAAAAAGGGGCTGGAAAAATAGTTAAAAACTGCATTTAATTATTTATGAACGACAGAAAAAAGCATTAATTATGACAATGAACTGCTTTCCTCACTCTGGTCATGGAACTCCCTAGATCCTCCAAAGAAAGTCTCAGTGTCCATCAGTCCCTCTGGTGAGATAGTGGAGGACAGTTCAGTGACTCTGACCTGCAGCTTTGATGCTAACCCACCTGTACAGAGTTATAGCTGGTTTAAGGGGAAGACATCAGTGGGAAAGGAAAAGACCTACAACATCTCCAAGATCAGCTCTGAGGACAGTGGGGAGTACAAGTGCAAGTGCAGTAATGAAGTCGGACATCAGTACTCTAACTATGTGTCTCTGAATGTCCTGTGTAAGTTAATGCTGAAGATTTCCTCACAGACAGTTAGAGATAAAACTCACATTATTTACTTTAGTGTTATCATCCTGTTCATTTAGATCCTCCAAAAAACGTCTCAGTGTCCATCAGTCCCTCTGGTGAAATAATGGAGGGCAGTTCAGTGAATCTGACCTGTAGCAGTGATGCTAACCCACCTGTACAGAACTACACCTGGTTTAAGGTGAAAGAATCATCACCTGTAGGATCTGGACAGAGTTACAGAGCTGTACAGAGTGGACAGTATTACTGTGAGGCTCAGAATAAACACGGCTCTGAGAGATCAGCTGCAGTGTCTGTCACTATTAATGGTGAGGGTGATGATTTTTCATTCCTGTGTGACTACTGCTCTGTTCTACATTATGCACTGTGGTTGAAGTTTTGAATAAATCTGTGTTTGTGTGTGTTTGTGTGTGTGTCTGTGTGTGTTTGTACCAGAAGGTACTGTGATTGTGATTGTGTATGTGGCTGTTGAACTCGGACTTTTTGGGCTTGCAGCTCTTCTCTCTGCACTCTTCTGGCTGAGGTGAGAATATTTTGCTGATAAATTTATCACTAATGACTCTGAAGATGCTGATGGTGGGTAAATATTTGTCTTTGTTTGAGCAGAAGCAAGAGACAGAAGAAGAAGAAGGCAGATGAAGGTGACAGTCAGGTAAATTACAGAAATGTCCATCAGGTGGCTGCTTCGTTCATAATAATACTGGCTACCTGTAAATCTTCAGTAGAACCTGCTCATGTTCTCCACTCCTCCTCTCTGTAGAACACTGGGTCGATTGCTAAAGATGACATTTACCAAAATCTCGAGATGTCACAGATTTCTCATCCCAGTCCTCATGCTGACATGCCCACATCCTCTGACTATGGGAATATTGCAGTGAGTTTAAAACTTTTGATCCCAAAACCACCACTAGATTAAATACTAATTTGATAATAAATGTTTTATATGAAGATGTGCTAAAATACACAGCTGTAACTCCAACAGTACTTTTATATTCATTTATTAATCAGTAAAATTAATGATCATATATCAGAGTGTGTGTGGTGATGACTGATGTAAATAAATGTTAGTAAAATACTTTAACACATTAAAATTTTTTGCTTTCAGCTGTTTAGAAACATCTAAGAAACAATGAATCCTGACACAGATAATGAATAGAGAGCTCCTCACTGAAGTGGGAAACTCAGCTACATCAGGAACTTAGAATATAACTGACCTTACGGGAAGAGTTATTGTGGAAGCAGTGTCTGAAGCTCTGTGTGAAATCACTCCAATCTATTGGCTAAGGAGATCATATGACGAAGCACAGCGTGCCAGCAAGACAATATAAGGGCATGTACATCACATGACTCCAGCTGTGTATATTGGTGTCAATTGACACTCTAGTTGTCTGAGACAAGTACAAAAGAAGACATATAAAGAATAGGGTCTTCTCTTCTTTATCATGGCATTCCTCGAGCTGATTGCATGCATTGTGAGAGAGTCCTCTTCACAATCTTTTGCTTGGCTGCATTCCAATCCTCTGTACCTTGTGGCATCTTCATGCCGCCTTCCACCTCCACCTCCATGCAGGTGTCTCCAATTTTTTCCCAGACCTCCATATGCTGCACTCAATGGCCCTTTTGCAGGCCAAGCTCATCTGTGGTGAATTGCTTACCAATGAGGTCTGAACTCCTCCAAGCCAAATATTTAGCCCACAAAGCAGATGGCCCACGTTATCGTATGAAAATATGCAAAAAAAGAAAAAATATATTTCACAGCTGCATTGGTTGCCACAGAGAAGCAATTTGATAGTTCTTCCCTGGCTGCAGTGATGGACTAGGGCTAACATGCGCTAACATTGTAGCCAGAGTCCCCAGAGTAAAATCTGAGCAGCTGGCCAGCAGCCGCAGTAATCTCCGCCAGGCGGCCCAGAAAGGAACCCTACACCCGAGAAGTAGGGTTTCTAGGGATGTCCGCTTTCATGACATCTGGCACAGACATCTCTAGGTGTGTAGCAGCCCTGGTATTGTCATTCACATAGCATTAGCTATGATGCAGCACATAGTTCCCTTGAAAAGGAATTACACCACATTACATATGTAACCCAGATCCCTGAGAAGGGAACGAGGCTCTGTGTTGCTTGCCACACTCTGGGCATCCACTCACGCTTCCTTCAGACTAGTAGAAGCTGGAGAAATGTGACACAAAACCCTCATATAGTCTTGCTAGTGTGCTCCGCTTCATCACATGACCTCCTTAGCCAATAGATTTTTCCAATAATGTCGGCCATGATACCGAGTCTTGAAGTGTTCCAATAGCCTCAGCCATGATACAGTGTCTCGTTCCCTTCTCAGGTACCTGGGTTACCTATGTAAACTGCTGTAGCTTCCACTTCTTGTCAATATTTCAACCTGAACTGAAGTCCTGAATGTACATTTTAATCAGAGAATCTGTATTTAGTAGGAACAAAATGTGTGTGTGTGTGTGTGTGTGTGTGTGTGTGTGTGTGTGTGTGTGTGTGTGTGTGTGTGTGTATGCTGTTAATTACTGATTATTATTTACTCATAAAAGCATGTCCATATCTATTTTATTCCTCCTAAACCGCTTTATGAAAGTGTATTTTTTACCTACCATTTAGTCAGCTAAGTTTATTGATCATGAATACATAATGTATCGTGTGTTGATGGTGTGAGTCACCATGCTGGCCATGTTGGTCTGAAGTCATATGATAAACTCTGGGATGAAGAGACCCTCCTGTCTCTCTGAGTAGGAATTCTGAGTTCAGTTGCCAGTTTTCTTTGTTTTTCCTCTGAGTTCTGAGCTTTAGTCAAACACAGCATGACGTCCTGATTGGCACACAGTGATCCTGGAATAGACTCCTGACTCACTGTGACCAGGATGAAGCACTTGTATATATCACAGTACAGCTACTTTAACCAGCCTAAAGTTACTCAACTACATTGTTTTATTTTGTTTCACTGCAAATAAACATATAAAATATATGATGTCACTTTGTGTGTGAAGAACTCGTGTCAGTATTTAAATATATTTACTCTGTGTGTGAATTCTGTAACCACATGACTGTTATTATGAATAAAGGACAAACTTCTGCTGCAACATCACAGTCTTGAAATTTGATTATTCACACTTTCTGTCAGGATTTCTGCTTGGACATTCTCTGCCGGAACATTATGGGGTCAGAATTGTTTCGTTATTCTGAATAAATACACTATGATCCACAAATAAATATAAAGAGTTTCACAAATATGTTTACAAATTTCACAAAAAGAAATGAAATTCGCAAATAAATAAAATGGGATTTGCAAATGTAATGTTCTGAGTTTTGTGTTCCAGAAAACTTTAGTGTCTTTTATTTTGAAAGAGATTTCATTTGAATGTATTTAATTATTTTTGTAATTTTATGTTTTTCTTATCAATCCATATAATTTTCATTTTTTTATATAGCACAAGGAAAGAAAACAATGTACTTTGTAAAAAGTTAGTTTACATTGGTGTGACGTCACTTAGAGGCGCTGTTACGTCTGACTCTCAGTTCTACATGTGACTGAAGAGAGTCAGGTTGGTTTTGTTGCATCTCTGTACAACGAGTAATACAAATATAAAAATAGTTAAAAATATTAGTTGATATTAAAGTTAGAAGTGTTAGAAAGATGGATTGAGTTTATATTTTTGATTTTCTATGAGAAGTTAGACGCATTTCAAGTTTTAGAAATGAACGGCCTTAATTTGTTTGTTTAATGTTGCCGCCCGCATGGAAATTGAGTGCGAGGTTTTTCCTTTTAATATTCGTTTTAAATACAAAGTTTTGGTGGATTGTGTCTGTAGATATGTTATGTTGTTTATTTTACTTTAATTGGGTGTTTGTAAATTTTATTTAAGTCGTGTATTTTGTATATTTAGCCAACTGAGACCCAGAATTTAAGTATGCAGTTACTGTGTTAATGGAGGACAGGGATTAATCTGTTTGTCTCACATCCTTCAGACAGACTGCTAGTGAGAGGATGTGTGTGTGATCCCGTGTCTTTTGTTTAATAAACTGCAGGTATGTAAACCACAAACCACTATACGATCACATAATTGAGTGAAATTGGCTAAATATTGTCTGATAAGTGTGTTTCATGTGTAATGTAAAGGAAAAGTGTACATGTTGAGTTAATTTTATTTTCTATAATTTTTATGTATATTTGTGTAAGAAATGTAAGAGACTATCAGATGGACTTTATTCAGGACTCTGGGTTCTACATGTGACTGAAGAGAGTCAGACTGCTAGTGAGAGGATGTGTGTGTGATCCCGTGTCTTTTGTTTAATAAACTGCAGACGTGATTCACCAAAGAGCCTGGAGTCGGTGTGTCATTTGTGGTGCTGGGTGAAATCCGCTACACAAATAAAAAAAATATTTATAAATTGTATTTATTTGCGAATTGCTTCCTGCTCATTTGTGAATCGCGTTCTGTGCATTTGTGAATCACTGCACGCAATTGTGGATTGCGTTCTGTGCATTTGTGAATCACGGCACGCATTTGTGGATTGCGTTCTGTGCATTTGTGGATTTGAAACATTTCTAACGTCAAGACGTGCACAAGAATCCACAAATAGGTGGACTCCGCCCACCGTCTACTCCAGCCAATCGGACAACGGTCTCGTGGCGCTGACCAATCGTGGCACGGTCTACCTCAAACCATTCACGTTCTGATTTACTCGCACTATCACAGTGTAATATGTACTGCAAAATACGACAACAAAACAAATAAAAAACATTTGTCGCAGATTCGAGCCCAATCTGGTAACCCTGTATGGATTGTAGCCAGCACTAAGGGTTAATTCAATTCTGCTTTCTTTGGAAACGATTTCAGCATCATCAATGGGTCCAGGGGTAGTGTGGAGAGCGAGTAAATCAGAACGTGATTGGCTGGAGTAGACGGTGGGCGGAGTCCACCTATTTGTGGATTCTTGTGCACGTCTTGATGTTAGAAATGTTTCAAATCCACAAATGCACAGAACGCGATTCACAAATGCGTGCCCTGATTCACAAATGCACAGAACGCGGTTCACAAATGAGCAGGAAGCAATTCGCAAATAAATACATTTTATAAATATTTTTTTTTATTTGCAAATCCCATTTTATTTATTTGTGAATTTCATTTCTTTTTGTGAAATTTGTAAAAATATTTGTGAAACTCTTTATATTTATTTGTGGATCATAGTGTATTTTTTCAGAATAACAAAACAATTCTGACCCCATAGAACATTAGGGGGCGTTTTGGCAGTGTGTCTTGTAATAATCACCTGGTTGTAATTGGTGTTATTATTATGTGTATTTATTTCCTCCACATTGCGGTTAGCTTCGCGTGGTCCTCATTTTTTGTCGGCTTCTGTGTTTCAGTTCCCGTTTCCTGTATTTATTTTTTGTTTTGTTTATAAAATCTCTGTTTTTATTTTGTTATTCCATTTCCATTTCCATTCTATTTACATTTACAGCATTTGGCAGATGCCCGTAAGTGCTTAAATCTCTATCATTGGATACATTAATGCTGGTTCACTAGGTTACATACCTGTTATGTAACGCCGTGCCATCCAAGGCACAACAGGGAAAATGACCACTAGGGGATGAGTCTGAAGCAACTTCGTTGTAGCTTTTAAGCATTAAATCCTCTAAATACACGGTTAAACCTATTTTTGTATTAAAGCGTAGACGCTCAAGATTTTTTTAAGCCCACACACAAAGCATAATATGATTTATAGCCGTCATACTATTTGAATCAAAATTGGTAGTGAACTGAACTAGGCGGCGCTAGACCAGTTGTTCCCTTACAACATTTAGACGCTTCCCTTTCTTCACTGGGGTAATATTTTCCAAAACAAATGCTTCACAAAAATCCCCAAGGGTCCAAGGAACTGGAATCTGTAAGCCTTTTAATCCAAAACGCTTTGCTCGCCTCGCAAATATTCCGTTTCTGGAAACAGCAGTTCACCTCCATCCTTTGTTTCGGCTCTCTGTTCTCCTATGAGGCTTCTAAAACTACACTGTTGCGTTAGATTTGTAGTCCAGGTCTTAATGAATCAAACAAGCCCTCACTTGAGCCAATCGGCGCTTGTAGTGCAGAGATAGACGGCTGAGAAACCGATGATGTCTCTACATCCTATGTGGGAACCCTCCCTTTGACTGACAATTGCTCCCTCCAATAGCAATGTAATGATCCGGGACCTTTACAGCTCTTTAGCCAATAAGGAGACAATTCCAACGGTATGCAACATGACACGTCTCTGAGGCCTCAGGCTGTGCAGAAAAAGTTGCGCAATGGGTTTATTGTGCAATTCTCGACTTTTTCACACTCACAGCTCAGGGTGTCAGGTTACAGGCCTTTTTTCAAAGCAGACTTCTAGGCAGATAGGTTCTCTTTGCTTTAGGCCTTTTAATCTGAGCATGTCCGTAGAAAAATATTTTTATTGAATTTTATTTAATTTAATTTTATTTTTATTTTATTGAATTATATTTTTATATTTTTATTTTTGGGTCTTTTGACTTGAATTTTTTTTTTGGTGAAAGCCAAGGCATGTGGCTATGACCCTCAGTTGTTATTTGGTTCCTAACATGTTCCAGAGCAATAAGATTAATCAGTTTATCAGGTAAACAACTCAGGCGGAAATCAAAACCTTCCATTCGAGCCTTTGTAACTTTGTGCCAGTAAGGCCTAGAATCAATCTGACACTTGTATCTGAAACTAAAGAATCTCTTCTTTCCAATGAGACCAAAAGTGTGTCGAAGTATGTGGGAGCTGTACCACTTTTTGTTGGGTAGGTCATGTAGGCGAAAAACCTGCAAAAAGGGGGCGAGTGCCTGATCAGGATACCATGAGTTTAAAACATTGTTCAAAGTTACAATGAAAGAGTCAATTATTATTATTTTGTTTTTTTAAATAAATGCAAAAGATAGGAAAAGAAGTGCCAGTTGAAGTGTTTCCTGAATAAGTAGGTCTTCAACCACCTTTGGGTCTTTTTGCCTGTGAAGACACCTTCATTCTCTGACTGAAATAAATACACATAATAATTAAATCAATTTCAACCAGGTGAGTATTACAAGACACATGACAGAAAACTCACTGCCAGAACGCCCCCTATTGTTCCGGCAGAGAATGTCCAAGTACTGTCACTTTAATACACTCATCGTTTCTCTCACACAAGTAAGAGACAGTAAGTAATCTTATAAATACATTTAACATAGGTTTGATTATTTTTATTTCATATTTAGCATATGATCTACATTAACATGGGGAAATTGTATAAAAAAATAATGTAATTCAACGCTGAACAGTTCTGTTCCAGTTAATGAAGTAATTTATACTGACATACGTATCCTCTAGTGACTAAAATCCCACTAAAGGATATGTCCTACTTTGCACGGGTTAGTATTGAAAACACAAGATCAACAATTAGAGTTGCTCTTACTTTGAACGCAGGTGTCCTCGAAGTCCCTCGGTCTTCTAGCAAAGGTTCTGCTCCAAGTTCTGATACCTATTCTATTGATTGAATCTTTAAATGAAGGAGTCAGACATAGACCTTTTTGTCTTTTCAGGATCCTCACAATGGGGGGCCGGGTCGCGGGTGCAGCAGTCTAAGCAGGGATGCCCAGACTTCCCTCTCCCCAGACACTTCCTCCAGCTCTTCCGGGGGAATACCGAGGTGTTCCCAGGCCAGCCGAGAGACATAGTCCCTCCAGCGTGTCCTAGGTCTTCCCCGGGGCCTCCTCCCGGTTGGACATGCCCGGAACACCTCCCCAGGGAGGCGTCCAGGAGGCATCCGAAACAGATGCCCGAGCCACCTCAGCTGACTCCTCTCGATGTGGAGGAGCAGCGGCTCTACTCTGAGCTCCTCCCGAGTGACCGAGCTCCTCACCCTATCTCTAAGGGAGCGCCCAGCCACCCTGCAGAGGAAACTCATTTCGGCCGCCTGTATCCGGGATCTCGTCCTTTCGGTCATGACCCAAAGCTCATGACCATAAGTGAGGGTAGGAACGTAGATCGACCGGTAAATAGAGAGCTTCGCCTTGTGGCTCAGCTCTTTCTTCACCACAACAGATCGGTATATCGACCGCATCACTGCAGAAGATACACCAATCCACCTGTCGATCTCCCGCTCCATCCTTCCCTCACTCGTAAACGAGACCCCAAGATACTTAAACTCTTCCACTTGAGGCAGGAGCTCTCCACCAACCTGAAGGGGGCAAGCCACCCTTTTCCGACTGAGAACCATGGCCTCGGACTTGGAGGTGCTGATTCTCATCCCCGCCGCTTCACACTCGGCTGCAAACCGTCCCAGTGCACGCTGAAGGTCCTGGTTTGAGGAAGCCAACAGGACAACATCATCTGCAAAAAGCAGAGACGAAATCCTGTGGTCCCCAAACCGGACCCCCTCCGGCCCCATACTGCGCCTAGAAATCCTGTCCATATAAGTAATGAACAGGACCGGTGACAAAGGGCAGCCACTTACTGCCGGCAATGCGAACCAAACTCCTGCTCCGGTCATATAGGGACCGGACAGCCTTTAACAGAGGGCCCCGGACCCCATACTCCCAGAGCACCCCCCACAGGTCACCACGAGGGACACAGTCAAAAGCCTTCACCAAATCCACAAAACACATGTGAACTGGTTGGGCAAACTCCCATGAACCCTTCAGCAACCTGGCGAGGGTATAGAGATGGTCCAGTGTTCCACGACCGGGAAGAAACCCGCATTGTTCCTCCTGAATCCGAGGTTCGACTATCGGCCGAATTCTCCTCTCCAGTACCCTGGCATAGACTTTTCTGGGGAGGCTGAGGAGTGTGATCCCCCTATAGTTGGAACACACCCTCCGGTCCCCCTTCTTAAACAGAGGGACCACCACCCCAGTCTGCCAGTCCAGAGGCACTGTCCCCAACCTCCCTGCGATGTTGCAGAGGCGTGTCAACCAAGACAGCCCCACAACATCCAGAGACTTGAGGTACTCAGGGCGGATCTCATCTACCCCCGGTGCCTTGCCACTGAGGAGCTTTTCAACTACCTCAGTGACCTCAGCTTGGGGAATCGACGAGTCCACAACTGAGCCCCCGCCCTCTGCTTCCTCAGTGGAAGACATGTCGGTGGGGTTGAGGAGAACCTCAAAGTATTCCTTCCACCGTCCGAGGATGTCCCCATTCGAAGTCAGCAGATTCCCATTCCCACTGTAAACAGTGTGAGCAGGGCACTGCTTCCCCCTCCTGAGGCGCCGGACGGTTTGCCAGAATTTCTTCGAGGCCAGCCGATAGTCCTTCTCCATGGCCTCACCGAACTCCTCCCAGACCCGAGTTTTTGCCTCCGTAACCACCCGGGCTGAAGCTCGCTTGGCCTTTCGGTACATATCAGCTGCCTCCAGAGTCCCCCGAGCCAACCAGGCTTGATAGGACTCCTTCTTCAGCTTGACGGCATCCCTTACTTCCGGGTCCACCACCGGGTTCGGGGATTGCCACCACGACAGGCACCGGAGACCTTACGGCCACAGCTCCGAGCAGCCGCGTCGACAATGGAGGTGGAGAACATGGTCCACTCGGACTCAATGTCTCCAACCTCCCTCGGGATCTGATTGAAGCTCTGCCGGAGGTGGGAGTTGAAGATCTCTCTGACCGGAGACTCTGTCAAACATTCCCAGCAGACCCTCACAGTACGTTTGGGTCTGCCAAGTCTGTCCAACTTCCTCCCCCGCCATCGGATCCAACTCACCACCAGGTGGTGATCAGTTGACAGCTCCGCCCCTCTCTTTACCCGAGTGTCCAAGACATATGGCCGGAGGTCAGATGAAATAACCACATCATCGACTTCCGACCTAGGGTGTCCTGGTGCCACGTGTACTGATGGACACCCTTATACTTGAACATGGTGTTCGTTATGGACAAACTGTGACTAGCACAGAAGTCCAATAACAGAACACCACTCAGGTTCAGGTGGGGGGGGGCGTTCCTCCCAATCTCGCCCCTCCAGGTGTCACTGTCACTGCCCATGTGAGCATTGAAGTCCCCCAGTAGAACGACAGAGTCCCCGGTCGGAGCACTTTCCAGCACCCCTTCCAGACACGCCAAGAAGGTCGGGTACTCTACACTGCCATTTGGCCCATAAGCACAAATGACCATGAGAGACCTATCCCCGACCCGAAGGCGCAGGGAAACGACCCTCTCGTTCACCGGGGTGAACTCCAACACATGGTTGCTGAGCTGGGGGGCTATGAGCAAGCCCACACCAGCCCGCCGCCTCTCACCATGGGCAACTCCAGAGTAGTAGAGAGTCCAGCCTCTCTCAAGGAGTTGGATTCCAGAGCCCAAGCTGTGTGTGGAGGTGAGCCCAACTATATCTAGTCGGTATCTCTCAACCTCCCGTACCAGCTCAGGCTCCTTCCCCCCAGCGAGGTGACATTCCATGTCCCTAGTGCCAGATTCCGTGTCTGGGGATTGGGTCGCCGAGGCCCCCGCCTTCGACTGCCACCCAATCCACATTGCACCGACCCCTTACGGTTTCTCCTGCAGGTGGTGGGCCCACAGGAGATCGGCCCCACATCGCTCTTTCGGGCTGAGCCCGGCCGGGCCCCGTGGGGCAAGACCCGGCCACCAGGCGCTCGCATGCGAGCCCCAACCCCGGGCCTGGCTCCAGGGCGGGGCCCCGGTTGCGCCTTACCGGGCGACGTCACAGACCTTGATTTTAATTCACTCATAAGGGTTTTTTGAACCGCTCTTTGTCTGGCCTGTCACCTGTATAATATATGTAAGGTAAAAGAAAAGAAAATTACAAACAAAAATCTCCTTCAAATAGTCAAACAATTCTAGCGTAAGTAGAAATAAGTAAAATGCAAAGATAAAACAAACCAAGAAACACTTTCCGAGTGTAAGCCTGCATTTGTTCTCCTGATGCACTCTCTATAAGCAATAACAAAGTACTGTATAACACAATGAGCTTGCCTCTAGGTGAATGCACACTGATAACTGATTCTAAAACCGTATTTATACCATTTATTAGTATGATCTCATAACGTCATTCTGCCTCTGTCAGCATACCGTCAGGTCTCTCATGATCTCATGCTTTTGCAAAACATCCTGAGAAGTCTCCTAGGCTGCATGGCCTATTGTGTGTTCTTACGCTGCTGACACAAAGCTGCTGACACAAAGCCTTGAGATTTCCTTTTTAAGCTTTCACTGTTACTCTCTGTCTTAATATCTAAAACATACCAATGAACATTATATAATTTCTTAATCACATAATGGTTACATACATTCATATAAAGGTAAATGAAACTTGTCATTTTATGAAATGAAAAAGAAAATTCATATAAAGGTAAAGGAAACTTATCATTCTAAAAAATGGAAAAGAAAACTTATAACAATTCTATAATCTTCTTTCAGCAAGATGATGGGTCTTGATCCAACTGTCTACAGTAGGTACAGTGTCTGTTCCTCTTTGTGTTGAATCAGGTTCCTTCTAGATCTTTTTCTTTACAGTTTTAATCAGATATATTCAATTTCTTTATGTCAAATAACAATTTCTCCATTTCTTTTAGTTTATTGTCCACAGCTACCTTTTTCCTCGCTCTTCGTCTTCGTTAACTTTTATTTCTTTTCTCTCTTTTTGCTGCATTCATTTCACTTTGTTTCTTTATAGTATTGGATGAGATTGTTACATAAGGATAACAATGTGTACGTTGTATGGCAGTTACATGTGATATGGCAGTTACTCCACTCCTAACATTTCTATTCACATTAAGGAGCACGGGAAAACATATTATATTATCCATATTATAATAAGAGTGTGTTTTAGCTCTTGTTTTACAGTTAAACAGATTGAAACAATGTCCTACTGTGTGTTGATGAAGTACAGAGTTCATGTGTTCACACATATGAACTGAGGTGTTAAGACGACTCTGTACACAGAACATGAACTGTGTTTATTCTCATGCTAACACACCCTGCTCACTTTAATAACATCTGAGAATTGTTCTAGTTTTTATAGGCTTTTAGAGAACTATTGTGTTGTGATCCATTTTTTCAGCAGTAATTCAGCTGTGGTATTAAATACACAAGTACACAATACAAAAACATCACCAGTTAATGAAGTAAATGTCAGTAAAGATGCATGACTTGAACCAGCTAGCATGATTACACACAGGATGTGCTGGGCATGTTAGCGTCACAAGCTAAGCGCTTTCCTTTCTCGGTTTTTAAATAAAAGCAGCTTTTTAATAGACGTGCTCTGAATGTAACTGATAATGTAAACCCACAGTTGTAGCATAAAGAAGAAGGAAATGGTGACAATTCTGTTACAAAGTGCACTTCATAGTAGAGCATATCATTCAGTCATGAAGCTGAATATTTATATTAATAAAATATTCAATAATATTTTCAGAAATTTTATTTTATTTGAGCAGATGAACGAAATATTTTCTCTCATATTTTCTTCATTTCATAGGAAGTGACTTCAGCAGAAAGAGAAGGAAGACAACAGTAACACTTGTTAACCACAAAAACTCCTCTTCACACGTTATTTTCTGCTCAGTTGTTGGACACAAGAGTCTAAAAGTCACGGTAAGAAAAAAAAACATATTTTTAAAGGCTAATTTCTCTCATTAATCGAATATCTACATTTCCTGAACATTGACAGGTTTGCTGTTCAAAATACTTAAATTCATGTCTCATTTCTTTATGTTTAGCAACTTTTAATTATCACATATGAGCGCAAATATAAATATTGTGATCAGTTATTTCTCATGTATTGTGGTGTTGGTGGTAAAAATGCAGCTTGTTTAAGTGACTAATTCAGAAATTAAAGCAAAGAAAATTGTGTTTATGCAAAACATCATCATCCAGACATCTTAATCACACACTCTTTAACTCACTTTTCTTTCTTTGCTATTTGGCTGTTGAACATGAAGGTCATGTAGGCACTGTGGAGGCAGAACATACAGTACAAAGACATTTTTATTGTGACACATATCATGTAACACAAAAATGTTTTTAGGTACCATGAGATTATATTGAGATATTTTGGTTGTGTGACATTTTGCTTTGCCAAATTCAACCAAACATTGCGGAAATGTTGAAAACTAAACCAAGAAAAGTGTGAATGAAATTTTCTCGTATAAATTATGTGATGAATAATGAATGAAGTAAACCTGAAATGCAACAAGTAGTTTTCCATTACATGACATTCGAGTGTGTCCCAGTACTTGCTTAATTTCTTACTATACACTCAAAGCTATGTAATTGTAGTAGATTAAGTGCACAGTAGACTGTAAGAGGATGAATTGTGATGCATCAACTGACATTAATGAAGCAGCTACTATCATAATTACTGCTGTTTGTCCAACTACTCCATAATCTTATATTTACATAAAATCATACATTAGTTATAATGCTGATGAAGAGCAGGATGAAATACATAAAAAACTGTCACTGATCACACAGCAGTATGTAATGGATGTTGATAAATGTCACACATTCTAAGCTGCTCTGCTTATGCACAACTACATTCATTTCCACATCACCATCTATGGTCAGCAACTTTCCATCAAGAGCACAGTCGTCTGCTGAAGCCTATTTATAATCAGTTCCCTTTCGAGGGAACTCGACTCTGCGGCAGTGCTGACGCTATGGGAACGCTTCTGTGAGGAAGTTGTGTCTGAAACTCTGTGTGCACACGCCATTTTAATGGATCGGGAAGGACACGTGACGGAGTGATTACGCGCCAGCAAGTCCATATAAGGGCATCTATGTCACACTACTGCAGCTTCTTTGTCTTCAGGAAGCGCTCTGTGTATGTGTGCCAATTGTTTGTCCTGTCTGTCTAGTACAGGGAAAAATTATATATATATTTTAGAGCTGTAATTCTCAGCTGCAGCTGCGCCTCGTTGTTCCGGTCCCGCGTTCGCCAAGGCGGGGCGGCGGCCTCGATCGCCGGGGTTCGCAGGTTGAGTTAGCGGATGTGGAACAAGAGACGGGTTTTTACCTTTCTCTTTCCCCTCTTCCCTAACTCCGTTCACTCGATTTCACTTTCGGGAGCTCGTGCTGCGATTTCTCCCAACCCGGAAGAGAGCATGTTGCTTCCACGTCAGGCTCTCAGGAGCTCAATGGGGCAAGGAGGGGCTTTCCCCCTCTGAACAGTCGGCTGCGTGCATTGTGAGGGATTCCCTCTGCGCTCGCCTGGCTGTATTTTTGCCGGTTGAATTAGCGGATATGGAATAAGAGACGGGTTTTTCCACTTTCTCTTTCCCTCTTCCCTAACTCCCAACCAGGAAGAAAGCATGTTGCTTCCACGTCGCTAAAAGAGAGGCTTCCCCCCGCTGAATAGCCGACACAATCAGCTGCGTTCGAGGCGCTCCTTGTGACATGTCTAAGCTAAAATTAGATTGGCCCGAAGAGGAAGTAAGTGTCGCCCATTATAAGCTAGACGACCACGGGCGGCTGCCGTATTTCTCAGACCTCCATGCCGAGGTGTCGAGGTCTTTTCTCCTGCCATGTCAGACTAATTAGCCATTATAGGGCTTGAAGGCCATGGTATGGGGCTATGCCTGAGATTGAGGCATACATCACCACACATACATCTCTCACCTACATCACCCACACGGAGGAAACCTGCCTTCAGGTGGTATCTGAGCTCCACCGAGCCATTGACTTTGCGCTCTGTGCCACAAAGCAATACTAAAGATGAGGATATGTCCTCTCTCCTGGAGGCCTCGGTGTCACCTCAGGGCTTGTTCGGCGATGCAGTGAATATTGTCGTCGACAGGCACCAAATGACAGTCGGCGACGTTAAGGCTCCCCTACCGCCTGCCCTGCCGCCTCCGGCGTTTCACGGAGCAGTGGGGTCTGTGCCTGCTTCTTTTCCTTGCATGGGTCTCCCTGGGTTGGCACCTGCCAGTTTCAGGGCACCCGGGAGGTCTGTGCAAGGTTGACACCACTATCAGGCAGCCAGGCAGTGTGGAAACTTCTGCCAGGGGTGTCTCAGTGGGTCCTGGATACCTCTCCCGTCCTCCCCTCTTCCAGGGTGTGCTGCCTACGATTGTTGGCAGGCACCAGGGGGCGTTCCTCCAAGAGGAACTCTCTCAATCGTGACGAAAGGGGCCATAGAGCATGTTCCCCTCCCAAAGCTGGACTCCAGCTTTACAGCGATATTTCATTGTTCCTAAGAAGGACGGGGGCTGTGTCCGATTTCGGACCTGTGGGCTCTGAACTGTACTCTGAAGACTTACAGGTTCAAGATGCTCATGCTCAAGGTTATCGTGTCCCAGATCAGGTCCAAAGACTGATTTGTGACTATCGACCTTGATACGAGGTCTCTAGGCCTCAGGTTGGACCCAGAAATGGGTGTGCTTTCTCCTTCTCAGAGAACCACCTTTCTGGGGCTAGTTTGGGGCTTCACCACGATGCGGGCACATCTGTCTCCCGCTCGGGTGGCTTCCATCTTGTCAGCGGTGAAAGCTATTCGGCTAGGCCGATGCCTCTCTGTCGCCGATGCACAGAGGGTGCCCAGCCTCGTGTCGGCAGCAGCCAACGTTATCCCTTTGGTTCTGCTCCACATGAGGCCATTCCAGCTCTGGCTCAGGGGTGCGGGCTTTCATCCTCGCAGACATCCCCTCAGGGTTATAAGGGTTATGCGCTGTGGGCTTCGTACCCTTCTTTTGTGGAAAAGACCCCGGTTTCTGGCCTTGGGTCCCACTTTAGGGGCGTGTCACCGTCGCGGGACTCTTTCGACGGATGCCTTGCTTTCGGGCTGGGGAGTGGCCTAGGATGGCCATCCTGCCCAGGGTTTATGGGAGGGCCCCTATCTCTCATGGCACATAAACTGCCTAGAGATGAGGGCTGTGTTTCTAACACTTTCTTCCATGCCTCAGGGGCTGCCATGTCTTAGTACAGACAGACAGAACTGCGGTGGTTTGCCATATCAATCATCAGGGCGGTCTGCATTTGTGCCCCTGTTTTAGGTTGGCACAGCAGATTCTGCACTGGGCAGAGAGCAGGTTCCTTTCGCTGAGAGCGATTTTCATCCCAGGGCATGTAAATAAGGAGGCAGACTTGCTGTGAAGGCAGGTGCTGAGGCCCAGGGAGTGGTGTAGATGCCATAAAATGTGTGTGGACGTGGCCGAGGCTCCGTCGGTGCGCCTTTCCCCCGGTAGCTCTGCTCCCACAAGCCCTAGCCAGAGTGCGCCATGACCGGGTCAACCTACTCCTAGTTGCCCTTCGTTGGCCTTCTTGAGTTGGTTCTCAGTCCTCTCTCCTGAACGGCACTCCATGGAGGTTCCCGTCAGGGAAGATCTCTTCTCTCGGGTGCAGGGGGCAATCCTACACCCTCTCCCCAAGATATGAAAGCTTCGGGTCTGGCCTATGAGAGGGACCAGTTCCTAGAAGCAGGCCTCTCATCTGAGGTGACCAAAACCCTACTGAATGCTAGGGATCCCTCCACTAGGAAGCTATTTGCTCTGAAGTGGAGGCTTTTTCACCTCTGGTGTGATGAACACCTTCAGAATCCAGTTCACTGCCTGGTCAGTACAGTGTTGGAGTTCCTGAGTCTCTCTTTTCTCTGGGCTTGTCCCCATCTACTTTAAAGGTGTACGTGGCCGCCATTGCTGCCAACCACAAACCTGTCCTCGGGGCCTCCTTTGGTGGGCACCCTCTGGTCTCTCGCTTCCTGCGTGGTGTCAGGCGGCTGAGACCTTCCTGCAGACTGCGCCTTTTCTCCTTGGACCTCTCTGTGGTCCTGGAGGGGCTGCTGGAAGCCACCTTTGAGCCCATGGAGTCAGCCTCTGAGAAGTTTCTAACCCTGAAGTCGGCTCTGCTTCTTGCCTTGGCCTCTCTCAGAAGAGTCGGGGATTTGCAGGCTTTGTCGATCGCCCCCGCCTACCTAGAATTTGCCCCCGGCATGTCCAAGGCTATCCTGCACCCCAGGCCAGGATATGTCCCTAAGTTGCCCAGGATGGCGGGATGTCCAATCATCCTGCAGGCCTACTGTCCCCTGCCCCATGAGTCGGCGGAACAGGAGAGGCTGCACTTGCTTTGCCCAGTAAGGGCCCTGAGGACTTACGTCCACCGCTTTAGCTTGTGGCGTAACTCCTCCGTCCTTTTTGTCTGTTTTGGTGGCCGGAATAAGGGTAATCCAGTTTCCAAACAGCGCCTGGCTCACTGGATGGTGGAGGCCTATGAGGTGCGCGGTCATTCCTCACCTCTTGGCATCAGGGCCCACTCCACTAGGGGTATCGCCTCATCCAGTGCCTTGGCCAGGGGTGTCCCAACTGAAGATATTTGTGCTGCGGCAGGATGGTCCTCTCCGCACATCTTTATCAGATTCTATGACCTGGACTTGGACCCCACTCCAGGGACCCAGGTACTGTGGGGCCTGTGACGCGCTGTTCCCAGTCTGCTCATGCTCTCTCACGGCCTCTGGCACAGTCATCGGCCGGTGCGTGGCAGCGTGGGTATCGGCGTTCCCATAGCGTCAGCACTGACACAGCGTCGAGTTCCCTCGAAAGGGAACTACACCAGGTTACGTATGTAACCCGGTTCCCTGAGAAGGGAACGAGATGCTGCGTTGCTGGCCACGCCCCAGGCATCCTCTCACATTTCCTTCAGACAAATAGAAGCTGGAGTAGTGTGACGTAGATGCCCTTATATGGACTTGCTGGCACGTAATCACTCCGTCACTTGTCCTTCCCGAGCCATTAAAATGGCGTGTGTGCACACAGAGCTTCAGACAAAACTTCCTCACAGAAGCGTTCCCATAGCATCAGCACTGACGCAGCGTCTCGTTCCCTTCTCAGGGAACCGGGTTACATACGTAACCTGGTGTAGTTTACTGTCATTACAATTTCCTACCACTAAGGGTTTCAGCTCAGGAGTAGTTCTGAATATACAAACATCCTCATGCACAGGAATAAATCACTTTCAGTCCATAGACATTTACGCCATTTAGCAGAGGGTTAAGGGCTTGCCCAGTAGCAGTAGCTTGGTGGACCTGGGGTTCGAACTCATGACCTTCCTATCAGTAGCCCAACACCTTAACCACTGAGCTACCACATCCCATAGAAACACCTGCAAACTTTAACGTGAGGTTATTTCGACTTACCTTCATGTTTAACTTTATTTTAATATATTGTGTTTAACTTTAGATTTGTTTAGAAAATCTCTCCTTCAAATATCAGATTCTGCTAAATCTATTAATCTGTAATTAGTGCATGACAATTAAACACATTTGAATCATTCATTATCTGCTTTGAACAGAGCTGGTATCAGTGAATTCATGCACAGATTTTCATTTGTAGCTTGTGAATGTTCCAGTACAGTGATTTATTAATATTTCTGTAAATGTTTAAAGAGTCTCCTATTATTGGTAGAATATAGTGTGATTATTATGTAAGAAATGACAGACAGTGTGTGTGGTGTAAACTCCTGAGTGATGGAGTAGTGTGATGAAGCAAACTTACTGTCTCCACCTTACTGAAGTTGATTATTTTATGTTTTAGGTTGTATATAGAAGAATGATGTCCCTTAAACCGTTTTCTCTGCTTTGTCTGATCTTTCTCCTCATGATCACAGGTGAGTCTTACCTTTATATTATCACAGTCACACACACTGGAGACAGTACAAACTGATTTAATCACCAAATCTGTGCTTGTTCTTAAGGTCAATTTAAGAATCATGAGTAAAATAGACAAAAAAAATATATCCTGCTTTTTTATTTCTCTGTGAATAAAGTATCAAAATGCAGATTCAGTTTGAATATTAATTCCACATTACAGTTTTCTTCCAGTCGTGAAGAATAGTTTTTATTTGTGACTGAACTGAGTGTTTGATGGGGTTCAGGATAATAATCTCTAATCACCTCTTTTATCATGTTTCAGCTCTTGGGAATGAATGGAGTGTGAAATACAGCCAACTTAAGCTCTGTGCTTTAAAAGGATCTACAGTGATTATGAATGTCACTTACACACACCCACCAGATCTTACAGTGACACAGAGGTTTTGGTTTATTAACCCTTTTCAGGGTAAAGAGCCGACTGATCTGTATAATGTACCAGGTTACTCAGGCAGAGTGATGTATTTAACAGATGTACAGAATCACTTCCCCCTCAATATCAGTGATGTGAAGAAAACAGATGAACAGATGTACTGCTTCAGAATCATAACAAATACAGAGGGACAAAGATACATGGGTAAACCTGGAGTTACACTCAGTGTTACAGGTAAATAAAATAATCTTTTTTATATAATTACATTAGAATTTATTTGGACCCTTAAGTAGCACTTAGTCTTCTAATTTTATTTTCTACACTTATAATTTTCACTACATTAGAAAACATCTCAAACCAAACACCATTTATTTGAAAGAAATACACCACAAGCTCACTTTTCAACCAAAACATTATAAATGTTTAAAAATCTACATAATGATTAGACAGAAAGTAAGTGGACACTCAGTAGTGGCTTCACTACCGATCACAGTGTAGCGTGTTTGGAGGGTTCAGGGAAAGAGAAAACTAGAGGCAGGATTGGAGATCGTTATTTATCCATGCATCCATCCATCCATCTTCTACTGCTTATCCGGGGCCGGGTCGCGGGGGCAGCAGTCTAAGCAGGGATGCCCAGACTTCCCTCTCCCCAGACACTTCCTCCAGCTCTTCCGGGGGAATACCGAGGCGTTCCCCCAGGCCAGCCGAGAGACATAGTCCCTCCAGCGTGTCCTAGGTCTTCCCCAGGAGGCATCCGAAACAGATGCCCGAGCCACCTCAGCTGACTCCTCTCGATGTGGAGGAGCAGCGGCTCTACTCTGAGCTCCTCCCGAGTGACCAAGCTCCTCACCCTATCTCTAAGGGAGCACCCAGCCACCCTGCGGAAGAAACTCATTTCGGCCGCCTGTATCCGGGGTCCTTTCGGTCATGACCCACAGCTCATGACCATAGGTGAGGGTAGGAACGTAGATCGACCGTTAAATAGAGAGCTTCGCCTTGTGGCTCAGCTCTTTCTTCACCACAACAGATCGGTATATCGACCGCATCACTGCAGAAGATACACCAATCCGCCTGTCTGTCTCCCGCTCCATCCTTCCCTCACTCGTAAACGAGACCCCAATATACTTAAACTCCTCCACTTGAGGCAGGAGCTCTCCACCAACCTGAAGGGGGCAAGCCACCCTTTTCCGACTGAGAACCATGGCCTCGGACTTGGAGGTACTGATTCTCATCCCCGCCGCTTCACACTCGGCTGCAAACCGTCCCAGTGCACGCTGAAGGTCCTGGTTTGAGGAAGCCAGCAGGACATCATCTGCAAAAAGCAGAGACGAAATCCTGTGGTCCCCAAACCGGACTCCCTCCGGCCCCATACTGCACCTAGAAATCCTGTCCATAAAAGTAATGAACAGGACCGGTGACAAAGGGCAGCCCTGCCGGAGTCCAACATGCACCGGGAACAAGTCTGACTTACTGCCGGCAATGCGAACCAAACTCCTGCTCCAGTCATATAGGGACCGGACAGCCCTTAACAGAGGGCCTCGGACCCCATACTCCCAGAGCACCCCCCACAGGTCACCACGAGGGAAACAGTCGAAAGCCTTCTCCATATCCACAAAACACATGTGAACTGGTTGGGCAAACTCCGATGAACCCTCCAGCAACCTGGCGAGGGTATAGAGATGGTCCAGTGTTCCACGACCAGGACGAAACCCGCATTGTTCCTCCTGAATCCGAGGTTCAACTATCGGCCGAATTCTCCTCTCCAGTACCCTGGCATAGACTTTTCTGGGGAGGCTGTGGAGTGTGACCCCCCTATAGTTGGAACACACCCTCCGGTCCCCCTTCTTAAACAGAGGGACCACCACCCCAGTCTGCCAGTCCAGAGGCACTGTCCCCAACCTCCACGCGATGTTGCAGAGGCGTGTCAACCAAGACAGCCCCACAACATCCAGAGACTTGAGGTACTAAGGGCGGATCTTTTCCACCCCCGGTGCCTAGCCACTGAGGAGCTTCTCAACTGCCTCAGTGACCTCAGCTTGGGGAATCGATGAGTCCATAACTGAGCCCCCGCCCTCTGCTTCCTCAGTGGAAGACATGTCGGTGGGGTTGAGGAGAACCTCGAAGTATTCCTTCCACCATCCGAGGATGTCCCCAATCGAAGTCAGCAGATTCCCACTCCCACTGTAAACAGTTTGAGCAGGGCACTGCTTCCCCCTCCTGAGCCGCCAGATGGTTTGCCAGAATTTGTTCAAGGTCAACTGATAGTCCTTCTCCATGGCCTCACCGAACTCCTCCCAGACCCAAGTTTTTGCCTCCATAACCACCCGGGCTGAAGCTCGCTTGGCCCTTCGGTACCTATCAGCTGCCTCCGGAGTCACCCAAGCCAACCGGGCTCGATAGGACTCCTTCTTCAGCTTGATGGCATCCCTTACTTCCGGGGTCCACCACCGGGTCCGGGGATTGAGAGGCACCGGAGACCTTACGGCCACAGCTCCGAGCGCTTGCGTCGACAATGGAGGTGGAGAACATGGTCCACTCGGACTCAATGTCTCCAACCTCCCTCCGGATCTGGTTGAAGCTCTGCCGGAGGTGGGAGTTGAAGATCTCTCTGACCGGGGACTCTGTCAAACGTTCCCAGCAGACCCTTACAGTACTTTGGGTCTGCCAAGTCTGTCCGACTTCCTCCCCCACCATCGGACCCAACTCACCACCAAGTGGTGATCAGTTGACAGCTCTGCCCCTCTCTTTACCCGAGTGTCCAAGACATACGGCCGGAGGTCAGATGAAACAACCACAAAGTCGATCATTGATAATTGTGTGACTAGCACAGAAGTCCAATAACAGAACACCACTCGGGTTCAGGTCGGGGGAGCCGTTCCTCCCAATCACGCCCCTCCAGGTGTCACTGTCACTGCCCATGTGAGCGTTGAAGTCCCCCAGTAGAACGACAGAGTCCCCGGTCGGAGCACTTTCCAGCACCCCTTCCAGACACGCTAAGAAGGTCAGGTACTCTACACTGCCATTTGGCCTATAAGCACAAATGACCATGAGAGACCTATCCCCGACCCGAAGGCGCAGGGAAACGACCCTCTCGTTCACCGGGGTGAACTCCAACACATGGTTGCTGAGCTGGGGGGCTATGAGCAAGCCCACACCAGCCCGCCGCCTCTCACCATGGGCAACTGCAGAGTAGTAGAGGGTCCAGCCTCTCTCAAGGAGTTGGATTCCAGAGCCCAAGCTGTGTGTGGAGGTGAGCCCAACTATATCTAGTCGGTATCTCTCAACCTCCCGCACCAGCTCAGGCTCCTTCCCCCCAGTGAGGTTACATTCCATGTCCCTAGTGCCAGATTCCGTGTCTGGAGATTGGGTCGCCGAGGCCCCCGCCTTCGACTGCCACCCAATCCACATTGCACTGGCCCCTTACGGTTTCTCCTGCAAGTGGTGGGCCCACAGGAGATCGGCCCCATGTTTCTCTTTCGGGCTGAGCCCGGCCGGGCCCCGTGGGGCAAGACCTGGCCACCAGGCGCTCGCATGCGAGCCCCAACCACGGGCCTGGCTCCAGGGCGGGGCCCCGGTTGCGCCTTACCGGGCGTCGTCACGGACCTTGATTTTACTTTACTCATAAGGGTTTTTCGAAAAACCCTTATGAGATCGTTATTTAACCTTTATTTATTAATTCACTTTTCATTCCACAAATTATGTCTCCACACACACACACACACACACACATACACTCTTCCTCTTCCGTCTCTGCCACAGCTCACTGCAACAGATAACAGTTATTAACACAAATCTCCACAGGTGTATAAACCTTACCACTCACTGCCCTCTATTCAAAAAACCAGCACTCGACCACGCCCACACTTCCACACACTCACAGTGGTTTTGTGTTGTTTGCCATCCGTTGTTTTGCAGAATTTCTTCTGTTAGACTGAAAATAAGATGTTTTGTTCATCTCACCTTGATCTCTTTTCCATGAGGCTGATGATGATTGTTCTTTCCTTAATGATGGTTCTGCTGAATTATTCTCCCTCTGTGCCCATGCTCGTTCATCCTTTTTAAGTCGTATCTGTATCATTGATGTCTGACACAAGCCTTGCTTCTTTTTCATTCTTGTTTTTCATGATTTTATTCACAATAATCCTGCTTTCGGTTTCTGCCTGTTTATTGTCTGTTTTTATTCACACATCTCTAAACGTTAAGCTGGTCCCAAGCTAGTGGATGTATGTAATCAATTACCTGTTCCATTCAAGTGTAGCTAGCAGAGTAACACATGGTGTAGTACATAATATTAACTATGGACTAACTATTACTATCTTTTTTTTTTATATTCCTACACAGAACTGTTTTGGGGAAATGTTTTGCTTGTGGTACCTTTTTAGTGAAGACTAAGATAATGTTCTTACTGAAAAAGTTTCTTACTGAAACATTTATACTGCTATATGTCAAGGTGTTTCTGTCAAAGTACAAAGTGTTTTGTCTGATTGATCTGATCATTAAGGGGCTGGTAAATAGTGACTAGTCTCCAGATAGAAAAAAGCTTTGAGAGCAGAGTTTTAGAAGTAGACGCTCTACTGGCTTCAGGACAGCTTTCATGATTTAACGTTTCTCTCTTTGTTTAAGATCTTGATCTTCAGATCGCTCCTGCAGAAGTGACAGAAGGACAATCAGTCGTTATGACCTGTAAAACCACCTGCAGTCTGACTGATCCAAAATTCATCTGGTACAAAAACAGCAGAGATTTAACCACAAAGACCAACAAGAACAATGAAGTCCATCTGCAGTCGGTCAGCAGTGAGGATGCAGGCAGTTATAGCTGTGCTGTAAGAGGATATGAACATCTCCACTCTCCTGTTCAAACCCTCAGAGTCAGATGTGAGCTTTATTTAACTTCTTATATATACTTTATAACATGATAGTTAATAAAGGAAAACAAAATAAAGTACTGGTGTAAGTAATGTCAGCGGCGCGGGGAGAGAAACAGACCCAAATGCAGGATAGCATAAAAAGAAACAGGATTTATTAACTAAAAACTCAAAACAAGGACGCAGACGATACCGGATTAGACACGAGATGACGACATAAGACGAGTATTCCGCGCTGCAATAGGCAATATGGCACGGTTAAATACACAACAAAATTAAACACGTGAGGAACATGTATGCAGAGGCATGGAGGAAGAGACAAGGGCGGGGCAGACACATGAACACAGAACATAAACAAAAGCACGTGGCCAAAGTCCGGGCAAGATCCTGACAAGTAAAGAAAACACAAAATGACATTGACTATGACTATGACATAGCTTGAAGCCTGACAGTCCCATAGCTGATCAGATGACAGTCCCATAGATTTGATCTAAAACATTATTATGTTTTATAAAATTCTTGTGAAGTCCATGCCAGTCGAGTTGAGTGCAAACTGTCATAAAAGCAAAATGGGGGAAGACCCAAATCCTCTTATATTTAAATACATATTTAAAATTCTATTTGTTGTCAGTATTAGTACTTACAAAATTGTTGTGTTATTGTATTAAATAAATCTATTAATTAATTCTGGAAGAAATTTCATATTTGTGTTGATTAGTGAAATAGAGTGATAATTAGAGCAAATAGTTTATTTGTTTTTTGGTTTATGAAAGTGGAATTCATGTGTGGTGGTAAATTCACTGGTCATTTCTTTATTTCTTCTGTAATTCTAATGAACTGTTGTCCTAAAATACTTATAGAATTGAGCAGGAACTCAACCTGCCCCTGGTGATTTGTTATTGTGGTGTTGGAGTTAACAATATTATTATTGATCTGTGTGATTTGTATCTTCAGTTTTAGTTTTAATTCTAAGAATGACATGAAAGTAGATAAAAACTCTATTGAATCCCATTCTGACACCAAAGGAAAGAAATACAGCTGTTTACAGAAAGGTGTCTCTTACTTATCCCAATAATAAAGATTCAAATAAAATATAGAGCCAAATGTAATAATCAAAAAAGGTGCAGAAATAATAGTTATAAACTGCATTTAATTATTGACAGAAAAAAGCATTAATTATGACCATGAAATGCTTTCCTCACTCTGGTCATGGAACTCTCTAGATCATCCAAAGAACGTCTCAGGGTCCATCAGTCCCTCTGGTGAAATAATGGAGGGCAGTTCAGTGACTCTGACCTGTAGCAGTGATGCTAACCCACCTGTACAGACCTACACCTGGTTTAAGGGGATGGCATCAGTAGGAAAGGAAAAGACATACAGCATCTCCAAGATCAGCTCTGAGGACAGTGGAGAGTACAAGTGCAAGAGCAGTAATGAAGTCGGACATCGGTACACCAACAGTGTGACTCTGAATGTTCTGTGTAAGTAAAAGCTGAAGATCTCCTCACAGACAATCAGAGATAGAACTCACATTATTTAAAGTGTTATCATCCTGTCCATTTTAGATCCTCCAAAGAACGTCTCAGTGTCCGTCAGCCCCTCTGGTGAGATAGTGGAGGACAGTTCAGTGAATCTGACCTGCAGCAGTGATGCTAACCCACCTGTACAGAGCTACACATAGTTTAAGGGGATGGCATCAGTAGGAAAGGAAAAGACATACATCATCTCCAAGATCAGCACTGAGGACAGTGGAGAGTACAAGTGCAAGAGCAGTAATGAAGTCGGACATCGGTACTCCAACAGTGTGACTCTGAATGTTCTGTGTAAGTAAAAGCTGAAGATCTCCTCACAGACAATCAGAGATAGAACTCACATTATTTAAAGTGTTATCATCCTGTCCATTTTAGATCCTCCAAAGAACGTCTCAGTGTCCGTCAGCCCCTCTGGTGAGATAGTGGAGGACAGTTCAGTGAATCTGACCTGCAGCAGTGATGCTAACCCACCTGTACAGAACTACACCTGGTTTAAGGTGAAAGAATCATCACCTGTAGGATCTGGACAGAGTTACAGAGCTGTACAGAGTGGACAGTATTACTGTGAGGCTCAGAATAAACACAGCTCTGAGAGATCAGCTGCAGTGTCTGTCACTATTAATGGTGAGGGTGATGATGTAAATCTATAAATAAGAAACTGATAAATATTTAACACTGATATTTATTACATTATCATCCACACAGACTCCCTGAGCTCAGGTGTATACGCAGGTCTTGGTGTTGTTCTGGTTGTGTGTATTTGTCTAACTGTCACCTTCTTGTCTATAAGGTAAGAAATTACAGAATATTTTCACCTTATTATAAAAAGTGGAGTCCAAAAGACTTTTCTGTTGTACAGATCTGTGTTTAAATATTTTCCCAGTAAACACAGTTCCAGATTCCAGATTTATTCCCTTTTCTGTTATAATCAGCTCCACTCTTCTCTCCTGGAAAGTTCTCCACTAGATGTTAGGATTGTGTCTGTGGGGATTAGTGTTCATTCAGCTAAAGATCATTAATGAGATCAGACTCTGATGTGGAGATGTTGAGGAGACTCCATTTCCAGTTCTTCCCAAAGGTGTTCAGTGAGATTGAGTCAGAGTCAGGGCTCAGTGCAGGACACTCGAGTTCTTCAAAGCATGTCTTCATGGAGCTCAGTGGCCTTGTGCATAGGGACAGTATCATGCTGGAACAGTGTTTGGGCCTCTTAGTTCCAGTGAAGATAACTTGTAATGTTACAGAGACTTTCTGTAGAATTGTTTGCTTCAGTCCTTGTGGTGTGAGGATCAGTGCTTCTCAGTCCAGGCAGTCTAAGTTTACTGTTTACCGTGACAGGACTAATGGAAATATTATATTTCGTTTTCAACAGGAAAAAGAAAACTGGTTCAACAGCTGGCCAAAGTTTAAATCAGGTAAATAAATACTTGTATTTGAATATCCTTTATAGACTTTTTAAACACTTTGTTTCTGTTGTAGGGAAATAATCAGCAGCAGGTTTGTGAGTTACTGTTACAACCCCAATGGAAATTAATTTCCTTTAACATCCATGACACAAGCCACTTCCTGTTCTCTTTTACAGTGTAGCAGCTAGAAGCAGATATAGCAGACAAAATATATACATTTACTGTCTTACATTTACTTGAATAGTCTTCTCACTGATTACTTTATTACTCTTACTCAATTAACTGTGAACATTTCTACTTTTACTGTTACTTGAGGAAATGTTTTTGTAAGTAGTTTTAACTTGTACTGGAGTAAAATGTTTAGCTACTCTACCCACCTCTGGATGTCATGTTCCCCACCTCAGGAGAATCTTTATGAAAATATAGCAGTGACAAATCCAGACAACACCGTATCTGATTCAGCCTCAGCCAATCAGGATGAAGTTCTGTATGCGAGTGTTGTACATCAGAGGGCAGTTGATCCCAGGACTGCTGAGACTTCTGCAGTGAAAGCTTCAGCTTCTGAGGAGGTGGAGGTTCAGTACGCTAGTGTTAGCTTTAAACCTAGGTTGAAAGACGTCTGAAGTCTTCTGGACACTTGTTGGATTAAAAACCACTCAAATCTCAAACCATGATAAGTAGAGAATATTGGATACGTGTAAATATTTAACAGCATATCCAGTCAGTTCTGTTATATAAAGATGACTCGGTATAAACTCTGCATCTGAGCTCAGAATCCAAAGACAAGAAAATGGGTATATAAAAATATATAACCTCTACATAAAGATTTCATATATTTTTTTCCTTTCAAAAAAGACTTTACATTTTTAATATATATATACATTTTTTTACATATCTTTTAGATTTTAGAGTTAAGTTTACTTGCTAGTTTTGCTGTTCTGTTAATTTTGGACTATTTTGTGTTTTCTGCTCGTTTTGAATCTGATTTACAATATTCAGTGTAATATTCAGTATGTGTATAGTGTTTATCATGTTTACACTGGTGCATTAATTCAATTCAATTTATTTGTGAAGAGCTTAAACAATTCACATTGTCTCAAAGCAGCTTCACATAAATATTGAAACGTTAAATATAAAGTTTAAAGTTCAGAATTAAGTTAGTATTAAGTTATTTTACATAGACTGTTTAAATGAGGCCATTCATTTGAAGTATTTATAATAAACTATGTAAATATATATTGTTCTTTTACTTCATCATGTGGTGTACTGTATAACAGTGTTAATAGTCCTGTACAGTCATAGTGGTTCTCCTGCTGTGACTCCTTTGTCCTGAAGGAGGAGCTGTTGAGTTCATTTCTCTCAGTCACGTGGAAAGAACAGTTTTACACACATGTAATCTCTCTAAACTTTCATTTTATAAAACATACTTTCATTAGTAAATAAAAATCTGTTGTCAGAAAGTATGGACTTTTTTCATATTTTTTTCATATTTTGCAATATAGCAATATAAAGTGTTAAAAAATTAATCTTTACACTTATTATATTTAATATTACAGTATTGTATCCTGTATTATATCATTATATTCAGAATTGCAGTATTATATTCCGTATTACAGAATCATAGTAAGCATTACACAATTATGATTACGGTATATTATACACTAGCATAATACTACAGTAGTATAATACTCAGTATTCTAATATAATAAAGAGTATTGAAGTATTTTATTTAGTATAATAGTGTATTGTCAATACAGCAGCTTAAATATTCAGTACTGAATTTAATTACCTTCATTTGTGGTTATTTCTAGTTCTGATGTTCTGTATAACTGCAGTGTTTTTACTTTCAGTGTTGAGTGTATCCACTGAAAAATCTTCTCCACACAACTCACACACACACCTGTGTGATGTAGGTGATACACAATTCTGAGTGAAAACAGTGTGAAAAGTATGAGTAGAGCTTAGAAAATAAGTGTTCACGACTGGCCCTTGTGGCAGAACAGATGCTACACAGAACACATGCTACACAGAACAGATGCTACAGTGAACAGATGCTAGGCTACACAAAAACAGATGCTACACAAAACAGATGCTACACTTCAGCACAATTCAACACTTCCTACTCAAGCTGTGATGGTGAAGACTAAAGTAATGTGGAGTATTTGGGTTCAGTATGTGAATTTTCTTTACTCACTGAACTGTTTAAAAAATACTGAAATGAATGTAGTTCAGAATTGGAAATATTAACTTCTAACAGAATGAACAGAAGTGCCTGTTTACTGTGAGGTTTGCAAGATCAGTGTTGATCAACGTCTCCCAATGAAAAGATGTATAGTATTAAAAACTACAAGATAGCTGATCAGGTCTTTAAGACATTTTTAACCATGTACATAGAAATAAAAAGGTTTGTCAAGTCAGTGGAACTATTAAATTACATCTGGATGTGGTAATTTACTCACACCACCTCCAATGGTTTCTGATATTGTGTTTGGCTGTTTTTTTATTCTTTTCCCTCTTTTTTCCCTCTGTTCTGTGATCCAGAATGCTTCGCTCCTTGATGATCTATTTTTTATCATTTGACTATGACAGACTTATGTCGGTTTGTTTACATAATTCTTTTAATGGATTTCAAATGCTAAAGTTTTTTCCTTTCTAACAAATAAGTTTTTCATTATGTATGAAGTTTTCTAAATAAATATTAAATAAATAAATAAATTTTCTAAATAATCTTTTATCTAAATGATTTTTGCCTCCCCAAAGTACTGCATGTATTGCATACCCCATTTTGCACCCCTGGGTGGAGGACCTGCCCCTCTCAATACTTGTTCTGGTTCCAAGCTACAGAAAAGGTAAAACATAAAGATCATCATCACAGGATTCTCACATTTTGAAGACAGGCAAAAGTAACATCTCCAACCCCCTACCGAAATAGAATAATTGGGGTATTGTTGTGTTTGGTAAGGATCACTGAACACAATTTAACCAAATACAATGTATTTACTCAATTTCCATTTATTAATGCGTGTGTGTGTGTGAGAGTGTGAGAGAGAGAGAGAGAGAGAGAGAGAGAGAGAGAGAGAGATAGATAACTGGTGTTGTTTATTGTGAGTGTTTGTTGCCTTGTTGGACTCCTTTATCATTTGTGATGTTGGCGCCCATTTAAAACAGTTCGGCTCAAGCCCCTTACTTTCTATGTGCCTCGTGTAGTGGAAATTTTAAATATCATGATTGTTATATGTGCTTTCATGGTAAATTCTGTGTGTCAGACTAGGGAGAGAGAGAACAGGAGGAAATGTCCCTACTATAAACAATCCTACCACAAATGTTCCTGCCATAAACATCCCTGCCATAAACGTTCTATGTGTTAAAAGGATGGGAACGTTTTCAGAGCGTGTTTTAGCTCTTGTTTTACAGTTAAACAGTTTGACACATATAGACTGAGGTTGTTAAGACGACTCTGTACACAGAACATGAACTGTGTTTATTCTCATGCTATCACACCCTGCTCTCTTTAATAACATCTGAGAATTGTTCTAGTTTTTATAGGCTTTTAGAGAACCATTGTGTTGTGATCCATTTTTTTCAGCAGTAATTAAGCTGTGGTATTAAATATACAAGTACACAATACAAAAACATCACGAGTTAATGAAGTAAATGTCAGCAAAGATGCATGACTTGAACTAGCTAGCATGATTACACACAGGATGTGCTGAGCATGTTGGCGTCACAAGCTAAGCGCTTTCCTTTCTCGGTTTTTAAATAAAAGCAGCTTTTTAATAGACGTGCTCTGAATGTAACTGACAATGTAACCCACAGTTGTAGCATAAAGAAGAAGGAAATGGTGACAATTCTGTTACAAATAGTACTTTATAGTAGAGGATATCATTCAGTCATGAAGCTGAATAGATTAATAAAAAAGTAATAATATTTTCAGCATTTCTTTTATTATATTTTACTTGAACAGATGAAGAAAATATTTTCTTTCATATTTTCTTCATTTTATAGGAAGTGACTTCAGCAGAAAGAGAAGGAAGACAACAGCAACACTTGTTAATCACACACACTCCTCTTCACACTTTATTTTCTGCTCAGTTGTTGGACACGATGTAAAAGTTACGGTAATAAAAAACTTCATATATTTAATGGCTAATTTCTCTCATTAATCTAATATCTACATTTCCTGAACATTGACAGGTTTGCTGTTCAAAATACTTAAATTCACGTCTCATTTCTTTATGTTTAGCAACTTTTAATTATCACATATGAGCTCAAATATTAATATTGTGATCAGTTATATCTGATGTATTGTGGTGTTGGTGGTAAAAATGCAGCTTGTTTAAGTGACTAATTCAGAAATTAAAGCAAATAATATTGTGTTTATGCAAAACATCATCATCAAACCTCTTAAGCACACACTCTTTAACTCACACTTTTCTTTCTTTGCTATTTGGCTGTTGAACACGAGGGTCATGTAGGCACTGTGGAGGCAGAACATACAGTACAAAGGCATTTTTATTGTGACACATATCATGTAACACAAAAATGTTTTTAGGTATCATGAGATTATATTGAGATATTTTGGTTGTGTGACATTTTTCTTTGCCAAATTAAACCAAACATGGTTCTTACTACACACTCAATTCTGTGTAATTGTAGTAGTTTAAGTGCACAGTAGACTGTAAGAGGATGAATTGTGATGCATCAACTGACATTAATGAAGTAGCTACTATCATAATCACTGCTGTTTGTCCTAATACTCCATGATCTTATATTTACATAACTAGTTATAATGCTAATGAAGAGCAGGATAAAAGAAAGAAGTTGCAGAATACAAAATTTCCATCAAGAGCACAGTCGTCTGCTGAAGCCTATTTATAATCAGTTTACTGTCATTACACTTTCCTACCACTAGGGGTTTCAGCTCAGGGGTAGTTCTAAATATACAAACATGCTCATGCACAGGAATAAATCACTTTCAGTCCATAGAAACACATGCAAACTTTAAAGTGAGGTTATTTTGACCTGCCTTCATGTTTAACTTTATTTTAATGTACTGTGTTTAACTTTAGATGTGTTTAGAAAATCTCTCCTTCAAATAACAGATTCTGCTAAATCTATTAATCTGTAATTAGTGCATGACAATTAAACACATTTGAATCATTTATTATCTGCTTTGAACAGAGCTGGTATCAGTGAATTCATGCACATATTTTCATTTGTAGCTTTTGAATGTTCCAGTACAGTGATTTATTAAAATTTCTGTAAATGTTTAAAGAGTCTCCTGTTGTCAAGTCAAGTCACCTTTGTTGTCACAACACCACAGCACATGTGCCATGGTGAGTGAAATTCTTGGGAACAAGCTCCAGAAATTGCAGAACCATTCACATACAGTAGTTAAGAAACAGAAATTAAGAACAATGTACATACAGGTGAAAAATGTGCAAATGTGGAAAAGATGCAATGTGCTCATACATAGTCAGTACACACAGTTTACAATGCACTACACATTATACACAGTATGTACAGTATATATATATATATATATATATATATATATATATATATATATATATATATATATATATATATATATATATATATATCCATTATTATATTAAATTAAATGAGTGTGTGTGTGTGTATAGTCCAGTGTGTATAAATGCAGTATGAATGCAGTGTTGGTGTAGTCCAGTGTTGAACTGTTGAAGTTAGAGTGCAGTGTGTAGCATACCATGTTGCGGAAGTATGCTGTAGGCTGTGTTAGTTTTGGCTGTTAATTAGTCTGATAGCCTGAGGGAAAAAGCCTCGAACCTTTTCAGGGCTTTGCGGTTGCCAGCAGTTCTGTTTCAAAACCAGGCAGTGATGCAGACCGTCAGGATGCTCTCTATGTTCAATAACTGCCAGATGGCACCGAGCATGGCAGCCGTGTTGCGAGCTCCAAGGAAACTTTGCAGTTTTTTATTTATTTTACTAGTTATTCTGCTGTTCTGCATGTTGGATGTTGTTTGCATAACTGGTAGAATATAGTGTGATTATTATGTAAGAAATGACAGACAGTGTGTGTGGTGTAAACTCCTGAGTGATGGAGTAGTGTGATGATGCAAACTTACTGTCTTCACCTTACTGAAGTTGATTATTGCATGTTTTAGGTTGTATATAGAATCTTTATAGAAGAATGATGTCTCTTAAACCGTCTTCTCTGCTTTGTCTGATCTTTCTCCTCATGATCACAGGTGAGTCTTACCTTTATATCATCACAGTCACACACACTGTAGACAGTACAAACTGATTTAATCACTAAATCTGTGTTTGTTATTAAGGTCCAATTTAAGAATCATGAGTAAAATTGACAAAAAAAATACATGCCTGCTTTTTTATTTCTCTGTGAATGAAGGATCAAAATGCAGATTCAGTTTGAATATTAATTCCACATTCCAGTTTTCTTCCAGTCATGAAGAATATTTTTTATTTGTGAGTGAACTACACCAGGTTACGTATGTAACCCGGTTCCCTGAGAAGGGAACGAGACGCTGCTTCATTGCTGATGCTATGGGAACGCTTCTGTGAGGAAGTTGTGTCTGAAGCTCTGTGTGCACACACGCCATTTTAATGGCTCGGGAAGGACACGTGACGGAGTGATTACACGCCAGTAAGTCCATTATAAGTGCATCTACGTCACACTACTCCAACTTCTCTTTGTCTGAAGGAAGCGCAAGAGGATGCCCGGGGCATGGCCAGCGACGCAGCGTCTCGTTCCCATGGAACCGGGTTACATATGTAACCTGGTGTGGTTCCCTTTTGAGACGCTGTGGGAACGGCAATACCCGCGTCGCCATGCACCGTTCGATGACTGTGCCAGAGGCCGTGAGAGAGCACAAGCAGACTGAGAACAGACCATCAAAGGCCCTGCAGGACCTGGGACCGTGGTGTGGGGTCCAAGTCCAGGTTATAGTACCTGATAAAGGTGTGCGGAGAGGACCAATCTGCCGCAACACAAACATCTTCAAAGGGAACACCCCTGGCCAAGGATGAGACAATTCCCACTCTTTTGAGAAAGGCCAAGGCTAGGAGCAGAGCCAACTTCAGGGTTAGAAACTTTTCAGAGCCTGGCTCTATCGGCTCAAAATGGGTTTCCAGCGCTAATTTGCTCTACCACGTGGGGGTGGAGACATCACCCCCCCGGGCCTCAGCACCTGCCTCAACAGGAAGTCTGCCTCCCGATTTACATGCCCTGGGATGAAAATCGCTCTTAGCGAAAGGAACCTGTTCTCTGCATAGAGCAGAATCTGCTAGGCCAACCTGAAATGGGGCACAAACGTAGACTGCCCTGATGATTGATATGGGAAACCACCGCAGTGCTGTCTGTTCGTACTAAGACATGGCAGCCCCTGAGGTGTGGAAGAAAGTGTTAGAAACACAGCCCTCATCTTCAGGCAGTTTATGTGCTATGAGAGATAGAGGCCCTCCCATAGACCCTGGGCAGGACGGCCATCCTAGGCCGCTCCCCAGCCCGAAAGCGAGGCGTCTGTCGAAAGAGTCCTGTGATGGTGACACGCCCCTGAAGTGGGACCCAAGGCCAAAAACTGAGGTCTTTTCCACATAAGGGTACAAAGCCCACAGCGCATAACCCTTATGACCCTGAGGGGATGTCTGCGAAGATGAAAGCCCACACCCCGGAGCCAGTGCTGGAATGGCATCATGTCAAGCAGACCCAAAGGGATACCGTTGGCTGCTGCCGACATGAAGCAATGCACCCCTCAACTAGCTTCCACCGCTGATAAGATAGAAGCCACCCGAGTGGGAGACAGATGTGCCCGCATCATGGTGGAGTCCCAAACTAGCCCCAGAAAGGTGGTTTTCTGAGAAGGAGAAAGCACACACTTATCTGGGTCCAACCTGAGGCCTAGAGACCTCATATGGGCAAGCACAGCATCTCGATGACTGGCCACCATAGCCTTTGACTGGGCCAGAATGAGCCAGTCGTCCAGGTAATTCAGTACATGGATGCCCTGTAGACACAACAGCGCCAGGGCAGCATCCATGCACTTTGTAAACGTGCTTGGTGAAAGGAATAGGCCAAAAGGAAGAACACAATATTAGTACTCTTTGCCCCCAAAAGTGAACCTGAGGAACTTCCTGTACTCTGGCAGAATGCCTATGTGAAAATAAGCGTCCTCAAGGTTGATCACAAATCAGTCTCTGGACCTGATCTGGGACACGATAACCTTGATAGTGAGCGTCTTGAACCTGTAAGTCTTCAGAGTACAGTTCAGAGCCCGCAGGTCCAAAATCGGACGAAGCCCATCCCTCTTCTTTGGAAGAATGAAATATTGGCTGTAAAGCCGGAGTCCCACTCTGGGAGGGGAACATGCTCTATGGCCCCTTTCCTCAGGAGCAAGAGAAATTCCTCTTGGAGGAACACCGCCTGGTGCCTGCCAACGATTGTGGGCAAGACACCCTGAAAACACAGAGGACGGGAATAGAACTGGATCCTGTAGCCTTTTCTACAGTCCCCAGGACCCATTCAGACACACCTGGCAGAAGTTTCCACGCTGTCTGGCTGTCTGATGGTGGTGTCGACCTTGCGCAGACCTCCCGGGTGCCCTGAAACAGCGCACTGGTAGGTGCTGACCTAGGGAGATCTGTGCAAGGAACCTACTGCTCCCTGAAACTCTGGAGGTGGCGGGGCAAGCAGTAGGGGAGCCTACCTGAATGTGATGCTCATAGAAACCCCAGCCCTCAGGCATCGGATCTGGGCCCGGGTACGCCGACCGGCCTCCCTAGACTTAGACGGGAAGCACGGGCAGCCACACTAACCCTCCTTACTGCAGTGAGTGAGCTAGGAGGGGGATGGGTGTGGCTGGAAGATGACCCAGGCTGCTTGCTGCTTGCATCAGGCCTTGTGGGTAAGACCTACACGGCAGCAGGCCAAGCAGGTGTGGCCCTGCACACCATGGCAGTTTTGCAGGCCTACCAGGCTGACCTGCTGCCGTGTATTTCTTACCCACAAGGGCTGATGTAGTCCTACAAGGCTTGGATGGAAGTCAGGTGTCCCCTATGTGGGTGATGTGGGTGACAGATAGCCCGTAAGCGTCTCTTCAATCCCAGGAATCGCCCCATATCATGGCTTTCAAGCCTTATAATGGCTGAATAGTCAGACATGGCAGGAGGAAAACATGCGCTGAAAATGGATATCTCCAAGACCTCGACCCCTCGGCATGGAGGTCTGGGAAAAACGCCAGCCGCCTGCATGAAGGTGGCCTGTGGCCTGAAGTTATATATAAAACGTACATAATGTATATAATGTGTAGTGCATTGTAAATATGTCTAATAGTACACTATGTGTGTACTGACTATGTACGAGCATATTGCATCTTTTTCACATTTACACATTTCACTTGGTATTGAGCATTTTGCACATTTTCACCCGTATGTAAACTGTTCTTAAGCTGTTCTTAATTTCTGTTTAATTACTGTATGTAAATTGTTCTGCGATTTCTAGAGTTCACTCATAAGAATTTCACTCACTAAGGCACATGTGCTGTGTTGATGTGACAATAAAAGTGACTTGACTTGAAATCGCAGCGCAAGCTCCCAAAAACCGAAACCGAGTGAACGGAATTAGATGAGAGGGAAAGAGAAAGGTAAAAACCTGTCTCTTGCTCCATTTCCGCTAACTCAACCTGTGAACCCTGTGATCGAAGCCACCACACCACCTCGGCAGACACGGGACCCGAACAACGAGGCGCAGCTGAAGCTGAAAGATACAGCCAGTCGAGACCGGAGAGTATGCGGAGGGAATCCCTCACAATGCACGAGGCCGGCTCCCTCGAGAGCCGACCGGGCATGCACCTCTACCAAACAAACAACGCAAAGAGACTGCGTGTCGTCCACTGTAATAAAGTGGGGCACGGATGCACGCATCTCTTAAAATGCTTAGTTTGCAACATATTATTGTTTTCTCACCTAGCTTTACCTAAAATATATATTTTTTCTCTCCCTGCACTAGATAGACAGGACAAACAATTGACACACATACGCAGAGTGCTTTCTGAAGACAAAGAAGCTGGTGTATTGTGACGTAGATGCCCTTATATGGACTTGCTGGCACGTAATCACTCCGTCACATGTCCTTCCAGAGCCATTAAAATGGCGTGTGTGCACACAGATCTTCAGACACAACTTCCTCACAGAAGCGTAACCATAGCGTCAGCACTGCCGCAGAGTCGAGTTCCCTCGAAAGGGAACTGAGTGTTTGATGGGGTATAGGATAGTAATAATAATCTCTAATCACCTCTTTTATCTATCATGTTTCAGAAGCTCTTGGGAATGAATGGAGTGTGAAATACAGCCAACTTAAGCTCTGTGTTTTAAAAGGATCTACAGTGATTATGAACGTCACTTACACACACCCACCACGTCTTACAGTGACAAAGAGGTTTTGGTTAATTAACCCAGTAAACCCGGTAAAGAGCCGACTGATCTGTATAATGAACCAGGTTACTCAGGCAGAGTGACGTATTTAACAGATGTACAGAATCACTTCCCCCTCAGACTGAGTGATGTGAAGAAAACAGATGAACAGATGTACTGCTTCAGAATCATAACAGATGAAGAAAAAGAAACATACCTGGGTGAACCTGGAGTTACACTCAGTGTTACAGGTAAAGAAAAGCATCTTTTTTATATAATTACATCAGAATTTATTTGGACCCTTAAGCAGCACTTTGTCTTTAATTTTTATTTTCTACACTTATAATTTTCACTACATTAGAAAACATCTCAAACCAAACACTATTTATTTTAAAGAAAGACACCACAAGCTCACTTTTCAACCAAAACATTATAAATGTTTAAAATACTACACAATTAGACAGAAAGTAAGTGGACACTCAGTAGTGGCTTCATTACCGATCACAGTGTAGCGTGTTTGGAGGGTTCAGGGAAAGAGGAAACTAGAGGCAGGATTGGAGATCGTTATTTAACCTTTATTTATTTTTATAGTTCAATTTTCAGTCCACACATTATGTCTCTACAGACACACACACACACACACACACACACACACACACACACACACACATACACACAAAAACACACACACACGCGCACACACACACACACACACACACACACACACACACACATACACACATAAACACACACACACGCGCACACACACATACACACACACACACACACTTCCGTCCTTGCCACAGCTCACTGCAACAGATAACAGTTATTAACACAAATCTCCACAGGTGTATAAACCTTACCGCTCACTGCCCTCTATTCACAAACCAGCACTCGACCACAGCCACAATTCCACACACACAGTGGTTTTGTGTTGTTTGCCATCCGTTGTTTTACAGAATTTCTTCTGTTAGTCTGAAAATAAGATGTTCATTTCACCTTGCTCTTTTTTCCATGGGGCTGATGATGATGGTTCTTTCCTTAATGATGGTTCTGCTGAATTATTCTCCCTCTGTGCCCATGCTCGTTGTTCCTTTTTTAAGTCGTGTCTGTATCATTGATGTCTGACACAAGCCTTGCTTCTGTTTCTTTCTTGTTTTTCTTGATTTTATTCACAATAATCCTGCTTTCGGTTTCTGCCTGTTTATTGTCTGTTTTCATTCACACATCTCTAAACGTTAAGCTGGTCCCAAGCTAATGGATGTATGTAATCACTTACCTGTTTCATTCAAGTGTCGCTAGCAGAGTAACACATGGTGTAGTTCATAATATTAACTATGGACTAACTATTACTATCTATTATTTTTATATTCCTACACAGAACTGTTTTGGGGAAATGTTTTGCTTGTGGTACCTTTTTAGTGAAGACTAAGATAATGTTCTTACTGCAAAAGGTTCTTACTGAAGAGTCCTTGAAACATTTATACTGCTACATGTCAAGGTTTTGCTGTCAAAAATACAAAGTGTTTTGTCTGATTGATCTGATCATTAAGGGGCTGGTAAATAGTGACTAGTCTCCAGATAGAAAACCACTTTGAGAGCAGAGTTTTAGAAGTAGACGCTCTACTGGCTTCAGGACGACTTTCATGATTTAACGTTTCTCTCTTTGTTTAAGATCTTGATCTTCAGATCGCTCCTGCAGAAGTGACAGAAGGACAATCAGTCGTTCTGACCTGTAAAACCACCTGCAGTCTGACTGATCCAACATTCATCTGGTACAAAAACAGCAGAGATTTAACCACAAGGACCAACAAGAACAATGAAGTCCGTCTGCAGTCGGTCAGCAGTGAGGATGCAGGCAGTTATAGCTGTGCTGTAAGAGGATATGAACATCTCCACTCTCCTGTTCAAACCCTCAGAGTCAGATGTGAGCTTTATTTACCTTCTTATATATAATTTATAACCTCATAGTTAATAAAGGAAAACAAAATAAAGTACTGGTGTAAGTAAAGAAAACACAAAGTGACATTGACTGACATTCATAGCTTGAAGCCTGAGATCAGATGACAGTCCCATAGATTTGATCTAAAACGTTATCATAATGTTTTATAAAAAAACTTGTGGAGTCCATGTCAACTCGAGTGCAAACTGTCATTAAAGCAAAAGGGGGAAGACCCAAATCCTCTTATATTTAAATACATGTTTAAAATTATATTTGTTGTCAATATTAATACTTACAATAAAAAGTCTTGCATTATTTTTGCATTAACTGAATCTATTAATGAATTAATCCTGGAAGCAATTTCATATTTGTGTTGATTATTGAAATAGAGTGATAATTAGAGCAAATAGTTTATTTGTTTTTTCGTTTATGAAAGTGGAATTCATGTGTGGTGGTAAATTCACTGGTTATTTCTTTATTTCTTCTGTAATTCTAATGAACTGTTGTCCTAAAATACTTATAGAATTTAGCAGGAACTCAACCTGCCCCTGGTGATTTGTTACTGTGGTGTTGGAGTTAATAATATTATTATTGTTCTGTGTGATTTGTATCTTGAAGGAGTTTTAGTTTTAATTCTAAGAATTTCAGGAAAGTAGATAAAAACTCTATTGAATCCCATTCTGACACTAAAGGAAAGAAATACAGCCATTTACAGAAAGGTGTCTCTGATTTATCCCAATAATAAAGATTAAAATAAAATATAGATCCAAATGTAATAATCAAATAAGGTGCAGAAATAATAGTTCATTCAAACTTCATTCAATTTTTGATGAAAGACAGAAAAAAAGCATTAATTATGACCATGAACTGCTTTCCTCACTCTGGTCATTGAACTCTCTAGATCCTCCAAAGAACGTCTCAGTGTCCATCAGTCCCTCTGGTGAGATAGTGGAGGGCATTTCAGTGACTCTGACCTGCAGCAGTGATGCTAACCCACCTGTACAGAGCTACACCTGGTTTAAGGGGAAGACATCAGTAGGAATGGAAAAGACCTACAACATCTCAAAGATCAGCTCTGAGGACAGTGGAGAGTACAAGTGCAAGAGCAGTAATGAAGTCGGACATCAGGACTCCAACAGTGTGACTCTGAATGTTCTGTGTAAGTTAAAGCTGAAGATTTCCTCACAGCCAATTAGAGATAAAACTATTATGGATTTATTTTAGTGTTATCATTCTGTCCATTTTAGATCCTCCAAAGAACGTCTCAGTGTCCATCAGTCCTTCTGGTGAGATAGTGGAGGACAGTTCAGTGACTCTGACATGTAGCAGTGATGCTAACCCACCTGTACAGAGCTACACCTGGTTTAAGGAGAAAGAATCATCACCTGTAGGATCTGGACAGAGTTACAGAGCTGTACAGAGTGGACAGTATTACTGTAAGACTCAGAATAATCACGGCTCTGAGAGATCAGCTGCAGTGTCTGTCACTATTAATGGTGAGGTGATGATTTTTCATTGCTGTGTGATCACTGTTCTGTTCTACATTATGCACTTGTAGGTGAAGTTTTGAATAAATCTGTTTGTTTTTGTGTGTTTGTGTGCGTGTGTGTGTGTGTGCGTGTGTGCGTGTGTGTGTGCCAACAGGTCCTGTGACTTTGATTGTGTATGTGACCGTTGGACTCGGACTTTTTGGGCTTGCAGCTCTTCTCTCTGCACTCTTCTGGCTGAGGTGAGAATATTTGTGCTGATAAATTTATCACTAATGACTCTGAAGATGCTGACGGTGGGTAAATACTTGTCTTTATGTGAGCAGAAGCAAGAGACAGAAGAAGAAGGTAGATGAAGGTGACAATCTGGTGAGTTATTACAGAAATATCTGTCAGGTGCTTTGTTCATAATAACATTACACACCAACAAAAATGTGGCATTGTGCATTAAGGCTCTTGGTGGTGGTTTGTGTGTTTACATAAACACAGAATGGTGCAAGAACTCTGTGCTTGTTTTTATATACTGTTCATCGTTAATAGAGTTTGTGACTGTTAGATGCAGGCCATTTTATTTACTATGGGAATTCACCACGGTTTTCATTGTCGGAGTGTACATTCCCCCAACGCTAATGTTAAAGGAGCTCTATGTGAAATCTATCGGGCTCTTAGTTATCTGCAGAATGTTCACCCCAATTTTATCATCATTTAACATCATAATGTTTATCATCACCAGAGATTTCAATCATGCAAATCTCAAGTCTCCATGAATTCCATCAGTATGTGGACTGCAAAGACAGAGGAAAACACATTGGATCTTGTTTACACAAACATTCCGGGCGCGTATCGTGCGGAACCCCGCCCTACCTCGGCTATTCAGACCACATCTCTGTTATGCTAATTCCAGCATACAGACCACTCGTCAGATCCTCTAAACTGAAGCAGGTGAAAACCTGGCCAGCAGGAGCCACCTCTGCACTTCAGGACTGACTGGAACATCTTCAGGGATGCTGCAACCAACATTTGCAACATAGCCTTAGGAGCAGGGGACAGGGCGGCCCTAACAACTGCAAGGGCCAATCTGTCCTGAGCCATCAGAGAAGCAAATCGAGCACATCCCAGACAATCCACAGCCACTTCTAGGACAGAGAAGACACCTTCCGCATGTGGCAGGGCATACAGGCAATCATGAATTACCTGCCTGTGATAGTGATGCCTCCCTCCCAAATGCACCGAATGACTTCTATGCTCAGTTTGAGGTGCAGAACAATGAAGCAGCAAGGAAGACTATCCCTCCACCTAACACTCAGGTACTCTGTCTATCCACGGCCGGCATGAGAACAACTATATGCAGAGTTAACCCACGGATATCTTCACTGACACCTTCAACATTTCCCTGAACTGTTGTGCCTTTGTGCCTTATCACAACCACCTTTATCCCCGTCCCAAAGATGTCTACAGTGTCCTGCCTCAGTGACAATCATCCTGTCGCCCTCACATCCATTGTAATAAATTGCTTTGAGAAGCTTGTCATGAGGTACATCAAGACCCAGTTACCACCCTCACTGGACCCCCTACAGTTTGTGTATCTTCCAAAACGCTCCATAGATAATGCCATTGCCACTGCCCTTCATTTAGCCCTCACCCACCTGGACAATAAACACACGTACAAATGTTGCTCATAGACTTTATTTCAGCATTCAACACAGTCATCCCACAGCACCTTATTGAGAAGATGAGCCTGCTGGGACTGAACACCTCCGTCTGCAACTGGATACTGGACTTCCTGGGAGACCTCAGTCAGTCTGGATCGGGAACATCATCTCCAGCACCACCACACTGAACACTGGAGCCCCTCAGGGCTGGGTGCTCAGCCCACTGCTGTTCACCTTGCTGAGTGTGTAGCCATGCATAGATCGAACCATATTATCAAGTTTGCCGATGACACGACCGTGGTGGGTTTCATCAGCAAGAACAGAGATGTCAGCATCCAGAGAGGAGGTGCAACGGCTAACTCTCTAGTGTAGAGCCAACAACCTTTCTCTGAATGTTGATAAAACTAGAGATGGTTGTTGATTTCAGGAGAGCACAGAGCGACCACTCTCTGCTGAACATTGACAAATCACCTGTACGGATCATCAAGAGCAGCAAATTTATTGGTGTTCATCTGCAGAGAACTTCACCTGGTCACTCAACACCAGCTCCTTTTTTTGTTTGCACTGTCTTTTGTCCTGCACTGTCTTTTTGTCTTTTGTCTCACACTGTTTGTACCAGTTTGCACAGATACACTTTATGTGACTGAGACTGTTTACTAAGCCCTTAGCTCTGTCTTTGTTTAATGTAGCACCCTGGTCCTGGAGAAACGTTGTCTCATTTCACTGTGTACTGCAAGTTATTTATGGTTTAAATGACAATAAAAGCTTTTTGACTTGGCTTGAATTGACTAATAACAGTGGTGACTTACTTTAAATCTTCTGCGGAACCTAATCATGTTCTCCACTCCTCCTCTCTTCAGAACACTGGGCCGAGTGCTAAAGACGACACGTATGCAGCTCTAGACTCCACAGGCCGGGCAGCTGATGATGTGTATCACACACTTGCAATAAGTGTTTACTCAAAAACACAGTTATTTTTATTATCGTTTATGATGATGAAATGATTATGATCATGAAAATATTTCATTGTTGTAAATCTGTCACATTAAACACAGCTTTTTACAATGTGAGCTTTGTACAATGTTGTAAATACAGTATTTATAAATACAACAAGGTGTGACCTCTTTGGGTTTTCACAGATTTCTCATCCCAGTCCTCCTGCTGACGCATCCACATCCTCTGAATATTAGAATATTGCAGTGAATCTGAGCATTTTGATCCCAAAACCACCACTAGATTAAATACTAATTTACTAATAAGTGTTTTATATGAAAATGTGCTACAATACAATGAGGCCGACTCTGTGAGAATCCTGAGACATCTAGAGATCTACCAGCTCGTTAGACTCTGTGATACTAAAGAGGAGATGTGATCTCCATATGGTCTTTTACATCAATACAAAATTTATCAGACTGTATATTTATAATCACACCCCCAGTGTCACCCAGATGAGGATGAGGTTCCCCTTTGAGTCTGGCTCCTCTCACGGTTTCTTCCTTTTATTCAAAGGAGTTTTTCCTCCCCACAGTCACTTGACTCTCCTCAGACTTGTTCATTGGGGATAAATATAAAAAAATATAAAAAAAATGTTTAAATATATCTAATATTAATCTTGAATTTTGTAATTATATTAATCTTTATATTATTATTTATAATAACCTTTTGTTCTATGTTTATGTTCTGTAAAGCTGCTTTAAGACAATGTCAATTGTAATAAGCGCTATACAAATAAACTTGAATTGAACTGAAAAAATACACAGCTGTAACTCCAACAGTACTTTTATATTAATTTATTAATCAGTAAAATTAATGATCATATATCAGTGTGTTGTGATGACTGATGTAGATAAATGTTAGTAAAATGTTTTAACACACATTTCTGATGTTTCTGATTTTTTTCTGTTTTTGATTTCAGACATTTAGTAACATTGTAAAGTGGATAAAATGATTCCTGACACAGATAATGAATAGAGAGCTTCTTGAATAGAGAAACGGGGAGCCTGTGCCTATCTCAGGCGTCAGTAACATCAGCAACTTAGAATATAACTCTATGGGAACCTCCTTGTGGAAGCTCTGAAGCTCTGTGTGAAATCACTCCAATCTATTGGCTAATGAGATCATGTGACGAAGTATAGAGTGCCAGTAAGTCCATATAAGGGCATGTACATCACATGACTCCAGCTTTTTTAATTTTAGGAAGCGCTCTGTGTATATTGGTGTCAATTGTCTCTCGAGTTGTCTTAGACAAGTACAAAACAAGAGGATATGGTCTTCTCTTCTTTATCATGGCATGTTCTCACCTCTCTAGAGAGCCGATTATGCCCTCTGGGTCACATATAAAACAATTTTTTAAACAGCCTTGATTTTCCTAATGGCCTGTTCTTTCTTTGTTGCAGTGAGAGGCTTGGGTTATCATGGGCTAGCATTGCAGCCCAAATTCCCTGTGTACATTCTGAGCCTGCCGTCCAGCATCAGCGGTCAGCTCCACCAGGCAGGGAAAGGAACCCTACACACGAGGTGTAGGGTTTCTAGGGAAGTGCCTTTAGGGCCATCAGTTAGTCAGCTAAGTTTATTGATCATTAATATATACTTTTTCATGTGCTGATGGTGTGAGTGGCCATGCTGGCCATGTTGGTCTGTAGTAATATGATAAACTGTGGGATGAAGAGACCCTCCTGACTCTCTGAGTAGGAATTCTGAGTTGAGGTGCCAGTTTTCTTTGTTTTTCCTCTGAGTTCTGAGCTTTAGTCAAACACAGCATGACGTCCTGATTGGCACATAGTGATCCTGGAATAGACTCCTGACTCACTGTGACTCTGACCAGGATGAAGCCCATGTATATATCACAGTACAGCTACATTAACCAGCCAAAAGCTACTCAAATACATTGTTTTATTTTGCCTCACTGCAAATAAACATATAAAACATATGATGTCACTTTGTATATGAAAAACTTGTGTCAGTATTTAAATATATTTACTCTGTGTGTGAATTCTGTAACCACATGACTGTTATTATAAATAAAGGACAAACTTCTGCTGCAACATCACAGTCTTGAAATTTGATCATTATTTCTCTCACACAAGTAAGAGACAGTAAGTAATCCATACATACAATTAACATAGGTTTGATTAGTTTTATTTCATATGTATGGTATGATCTACATTAACATGGGGAAAACATACGGGTCGCCGTGCCGTGCACGGAAGTCAAAGTGACCACTAGGGGATGACCCAGAAACAAGCTTCATTTCATCTTTAAAGCATCAAATCCTCTAAAAACACGAAAAAAAAACTATTTACCTAGTAAAGTTTATACTCTCAATATTTTTTAAGCCCACACACAAAGCATAATATGATTCACAGCCTTCATACTATTAGAAAAATTTTTTTGGAGAAAACTGACCTAGTGTCATGATCAGCACACCTGCCTCACCTCCGCACCCACAACGGAGAGAATCGTCTCCGGAGTACTAAGCGCTCCCGGACTACACTTCCCACTACACCCCGCTCAGCCTAATCAGTGCACCAGCTGTTCTCTATCAGCTGGCGCACTTAAATAAGCAAAGGACCTTGATCCCATTGCGAAGTCTTGATTTGCTACGGCTATCATTCTGAGCGTTGTCTGATTATTCCTGTTTCTGGTTTTTTGATCTGTTTCTGTATTTTGCCTCACGACTGATTTCTGCCTGCCCTGACCTTTTGCCTGTTGTTCTGACTACGTTTTTGCCTTACCTACACTGTCGTGTTTACCGGTACTGAACTCTGCCTGTTGTTTCCGAGATTATCTATTAAAGCTGCAAATGGATCCTCAGTCTTACGACTCATCATTACAGAAGACTTCGCCGCCAAGCGATCCAGCAGCCGTCTCTCAGCTTGCCACCCAGCTCTCCGCTCAAGCCCAGCAGCTCGCCGGACACCACCAACAACTAACGCGACTTACCTCGCTCATCGGAGAGCTCGCTGCGGCGTTACAAGGTCTGCGAGGCTCCGCTGCGGCTCCAAACCCTCCGGCACCGGCGCCCCGTCCGCCGACCGATCCAATCGCGACCCCAGCTGTCACCAGCCCGCGGCTCGCGTTTCCGGGAAAAGTTTAACGGAGATCCTGGAAAATGCGGAGGTTTCTTAATGCAATGCCAGCTCTTTGTGGCGCAACAACCGTCCCTGTATCCGACCGCCGCTAGCCGCGTAGCGTTTGTGTGCACGCTCCTCACCGGGAAAGCGCTGGAGTGGGCCACGGCGGTTTGGCAAGAGGATGGCTCCGCCTTCCCCACGTTTGAACACTTCCTCTCCCAATTCCGCGCCGTCTTCGAGCACTCCGCCACGGGTGAGAGCGCAGAGGAGCGTTTGTTGGCCGTATCTCAGGGCGACCGTCCTGCCGCTGAGTACGCGCTGACATTCCGTACGCTCGCCGCCGAGACAGGTTGGGAGGAGCGACCCCTAAAGGTGATCTACCGCAAAGGGCTGCATCCGGATCTACAAACCGAGCTCGCCTGCCGTGATGAAGGGAGAGATTTGACGGAGTTCATTGACCTGTCCATCCGCATTGACAATTTGATGCGGACACGTCGACCTCCTACGCACACCGCCCGACACGCGCACGAGACACTTCGCACAGCCCGACCGGCGGACCCCGAGCCCATGCAGCTCGACGCCACGCACCTCACGCCTGAGGAGAGAGCAAGACGCTTCCGCTTCCAACTCTGCCTCTACTGCGGAGAAGCCGGTCACAGACTGGCCGCCTGCCCCAACAAGCCGCCCGGCAGACGGAACACATCGGTGAGTCCTGACCCGCTCATTCCTCAATCTTCGAACTGCGCGGTAGTACAAGTACAAGTTGAAATACGGGGGAAAATGATTAATCTGTCTGCTCTAATCGACTCCGGCGCCGCGGGCAATTTCATGTCAAGGGAGTTTGCGCAAGCCTATAACGTGCCAGTGACCCCATGTGCTTTTCCTTTGGCAGTGGAGGCGGTAGACGGCAGACCGCTCAGTGAGGGCCACATCACGCACATCTCCAGGCGTCTCCGGCTGCAGGTGGGTCCTCACCATCAAGAATACCTGCCTTTCCACATCATCCGCTCCCCGCGTCACACCCTCATCCTAGGCTTCCCCTGGCTCCAACTTCACAACCCCGTCATCTCCTGGAGAGACCTGCACATCTCAAGCTGGGGCGAAGCATGCCACCGACACCAGCCACTGCCTCCGAAAACCCCACGACCCAGCACCACGCTCTCTGTATGCTCCACTTCCACCACCTCTAAACTCCCAGCGGAATACCAAGACCTTTCGGCGGCCTTCAGCAAGACTCGGGCCACCGAACTGCCACCACACCGGCCCAGTGACTGCGCCATAGAACTTCTGCCTGGTTCCACTCCACCCAGAGGGAGAATCTTCCCGCTGTCGCAACCAGAGATGGCAGCCATGAAAACCTACATCGAGGAGGAGCTCCAGAAGGGCTTCATCCGACCCTCTGTCTCCTCGGCATCCTCCGGGTTCTTCTTCGTGAAGAAAAAAGATGGAGGCCTCCGCCCATGCATTGACTACCGGGCGCTGAACGACATGACAGTCAAGTTCCGGTATCCTCTTCCCCTCGTGCCGTCGGCTCTTGAACAGCTCCGCCAGGCCCGATACTTCACGAAATTGGACTTACGCAGCGCTTACAACCTCATCCGGATCAGAGAGGGGGATGAATGGAAGACCGCCTTTTCGACCCAATCAGGCCATTATGAATATTTAGTCATGCCGTTCGGGCTTTCGAACAGTCCCGCGGTGTTCCAGTCATTCATTAATGACGTGTTCCGCGACATGCTGGACCGCTGGGTGGTCGTATACATCGATGACATCCTTATATATTCAGAGACCATGGAGGAACACACCCAGCACGTGCGGGCAGTCCTTAACCGTCTCATCCAACACCGTCTGTACGCCAAGGCCGAAAAATGCGAATTCCACCAGACCTCCACGACCTTCCTAGGCTACGTCATCTCAGCCGAGGGGGTCGCCATGGACGACTCCAAGGTGCGCGCAGTACTACAGTGGCCCCGACCACAGAGCCTGAAGGAGTTACAGCGCTTCCTGGGGTTCGCTAATTTCTATCGCCGCTTCATCCGTGGTTTCAGCACGATTGTGGCCCCGCTCACCTCGATGACCAAAAAAGCATCCACTCGGCTTACCTGGTCCCTTGAAGCTATAACGGCATTCCGGCGCTTGAAAGCGAGCTTCACCTCAGCTCCCATTCTCCACCACCCGGACCCAGACCGGCCATAGTAGAGGTGGACGCCTCTAATACGGGGGTGGGAGCCATACTGTCTCAACGCCAGGGCCCGGCCAACAAGATGTTTCCGTGTGCCTACTTCTCTCGCAAGCTATCCCCGACGGAACGCAACTACGACGTGGGGGACCGAGAGCTGCTAGCCATGAAGGTAGCATTCGAGGAGTGGCGGCACTGGCTAGAGGGCGCGGTACACCCGTTCACCGTGCTCACCGACCACCGGAACTTGGAATACCTTCGCGCCGCCAAACGCCTGAATCCCCGTCAATCGAGGTGGGCCATGTTCTTCACGAGGTTCAGATTCACGGTGACCTACAGGCCGGGGACCAAGAATATCAAGGCCGATGCCCTGTCCCGCATGTTCCGTGAACCCGGCCCGGACACAAGCCCTGAACCCATCATCTCCGAAGCCCACATCCTCGCGCCCATCCAGTGGGACATCATGACGGAAATAACCCAGGCCAACGCCCACACACCACCACCTGCCAATTGCCCTCCATCCCGGACCTATGTGCCCGAGAACTGGCGCACGAACCTCCTGGAGCTCCTACACTCCAACCCCAGCGCCGGCCACCCCGGTGTCACAGGCACCCTACACCTGGCTCAGAACCAGTTTTGGTGGCCGACTCTAGCCACAGACGTGCGCGAATTCGTCCGAGCCTGTACAATCTGCAATACCTCTAAGCCCTCTCATCAGCTCCCCGCGGGCTTACTGCTTCCTCTGCCCACGCCTCAACGCCCCTGGTCCCACATTGCTATTGACTTTGTCACCGACCTTCCCCGTTCCAACAACCACACGGTTATCCTCACCGTGATAGACCGATTCTCCAAGGCCTGCCGTCTGATCCCCATGCCGAAACTTCCCACAGCCTTCGAGACCGCGGAGGCATTGTGCAACTTTGTCTTCCGGTACTATGGCCTGCCTGAGGATATCGTGTCCGACCGCGGTCCCCAGTTCACCTCACGAGTCTGGGCGGCATTCTTCAAACAGCTCAACGTGAACATCTGCCTCACCTCGGGGTACCACCCGCAAGCCAACGGACAGACGGAACGGTTGAACCAAGACCTCGTCCGGTTCCTACGCTCCTACTGCCACGATAACCAGACCGACTGGAGCACATACTTGATGTGGGCTGAGTATGCTCAGAATTCTCTCCTCAAACCCGCCACGGGTCTAACCCCATTCCAGTGCGTCCTGGGATTTCAACCTCCTTTGTTCCCCTGGTCCGACACACCCTCGGACTTACCGGCCGTTGACGAGTGGTTTCGTCGCAGCGGGGACACGTGGAGCGCGGCGCACCGGCAGCTACGGCGAGCCATTCGCAGGCAAAAGACACAGGCCGACAGACGCCGCCATGAGCACCCCGACTACCAGCCCGGACAGTGGGTCTGGCTGTCCACCCGTGACCTCCGCCTCCGTCTGCCCTGTCGTAAGCTCAGCCCACGGTTTGTGGGCCCATTCCGAATCATCAGACGGATTAATCCAGTCTCCTACCGCCTGGCACTACCCTGTCATACCGCGTATCTCCCACCTTTCACGCCTCACTGCTGAAACCCGCGGAGAGACCACCGAGAGACCCAGAAACCTCCGCCGAACCACCAGCACCCCTCTTGGTCGACGAGGGAGAGGCATACCAGGTCCACGAATTGCTGGACTCCAGGCGCCGACGGGGCCGCCTGGAATACCTAGCCGACTGGGTGGGGTACGGCCCGGAAGAACGCTCCTGGGTCAAGGCAGGGGACATCCTGGACCCTTCACTCACCACCGACTTCCACCTACGCCACCCAGACAGGCCCGCTCCCCGGTCTCGTGGTAGACCTCGACGTCGCACACGTCCTCGCGTCAGGAGCCGCTCGCAGGGGGGGGGCTCTGTCATGATCAGCACACCTGCCTCACCTCCGCACCCACAATGGAGAGAATCGTCTCCGGAGTACTAAGCGCTCCCGGACTACACTTCCCACTACACCCCGCTCAGCCTAATCAGTGCACCAGCTGTTCTCTATCAGCTGGCGCACTTAAATAAGCAAACGACCTTGATCCCATTGCGAAGTCTTGATTTGCTACGGCTATCATTCTGAGCGTTGTCTGATTATTCCTGTTTCTGGTTTTTTGATCTGTTTCTGTATTTTGCCTCACGACTGATTTCTGCCTGCCCTGACCTTTTGCCTGTTGTTCTGACTACGTTTTTGCCTTACCTACACTGTCGTGTTTACCGGTACTGAACTCTGCCTGTTGTTTCCGAGATTATCTATTAAAGCTGCAAATGGATCCTCAGTCTTACGACTCATCATTACACCTAGGTGGCGCTAGACCGGTTTTTCCCTTACCTTTAGACGCGTCCCTTTCTTCACTGGGGTAATATATTCCAAAACAAATATTCCACAAAAATCCACACAGGTCCAAGGAACTGGAATCTGTAAGCCTTTTAATCCAAAACGCTTTGGTCGCCTCGCAAATATTCCGTTTGTGTTCAGAAAACTGGAAACAGTAGTGTTATCTTTTATTATTATCTTGTTTTGCCGTTATCTTGTTTTGCCGCTCTATCTTGTTTTGCCGCTCTAACTTCTCATTGGGATATTCAAAAATTCTAAATTTATTTATAGCCCAGGACCTAACGAATCAAACAAGCCCTCACTTGAGCCAATCGGTGCTTGTATTGCAGAGATAGACGGCTGGGAAGCCAATAATGTCATGACATCATTTTTGGGAACCCGCCTTTGACTGACAATTACTCCTTCCAATAGCAATGAAATGGGCCGGGACCTCTACAGCTCTTTAGCCAATAAGGAGACGATTCCAACGATATGCAACATGCCGTGTCTTCTCTGCCATGAAAAATCTGCGCAGAAGAATTCTTGCGTAATCCCTGACCTTTTGTCCCTCTCACAGCTCAGGGTGTCAAGTTACAGGCCTGTTTTCACACCAGAGTGATAGAGAAAGAGTCTCTGCTTGTCTTAGGCCTTTTAAACTGAGCATGCAGCCTTTTAATTCAAAGTTATACAGTAAACAAGTACACAAAAACGCTGCACCAGACGACCATGCCCGTAGAAAAATATTTTTATTGAAGCCATTTTTGGGTCTTTTGACTTGAAATTTTTTTTGTTGAAAGCCAAGACATCTGGCTATGACCCTCAGTTGTTATTTGGTCCCTAACATGTTCCAGAAAAATAAGATTAATCAGTTTATCAGGTAAACAACCCAGGCAGAAATGAAAACCTTCCATTCTAGCCTCTGTAACTTTGTGCCAGTAAGGCCTAGAATCAATCTGAAACTAGTTTCTGAATCTCTTCTTTCTAATGAGATCAGGCTCACCCCTGTGTTTCAAAGTATGTGGGAGCTGTACCACTTTTTGTTGGGTAGGTCATGTAGGCGGAAAACCTGCAAAAGTGGGCCATCTCATAAAGAGGTTAAAAATAATGTACTTCATCACTGAACATTTCTGTTCCAGTTCATGTTAAGGAGTACAGGAAAACATATTATATTATCCACAGGGCTGTCAAGTGTGTATGTGTGCTTATGTGTGTGTGTGTGTGTTTGTGTGTGTGTGTGTGTGTGTGTGTGTGTGTGTGTGTGTGTGTGTGTGTGTGTGCGCAGGGCTGTCATATATTTAATATGCCGCAGTACCCAAAATGTATCTGTCTGCACCGCTGTCTCTATGGAACTGGGCAGGAATCAAGCGCGTCTCCCTTGGAGATCTTAGTCGAGCCTGACATTATCAGCCAATCAAAAAAAAAGAGGCTACACAATAGCCAATCAGAAAATAGCACTATCTGTGTAAGATTTAACATTTAAGATTTAGCAACAACCAACCACATTCTTAGCGAGGATATTTTCTATGGTAGGTTTGAACAAAACCTTAACACGAAAAAGCTTGTGTCTGGACTGGACATTGTCCTCAATCATGTCCCTAAAAATGACTGGGCTTGTGCTGAACTGTTTTATATGGGAGCAACATTACACATGATAAAGGGGTCCAAAAAGGTAACAAACACTTACAATAAACACCACCAGTCATAATCTCTCTCTCTCTCTCTCTCTCTCTCTCTCACACACACACACACACACACACACACACACACACACACACACACACACACACAAATTAATACATGAATATTAACGAAATAGTCAGTGATCCTTACCAAAAACAACAACTTCCCCATCATTGTTTTTTTTTCGGTGAGGGGGCCGAGGGGGGGTTGGGGGTGTTTGAGATGTCACGCCTGACTGTCTTCAATACTTGAGAGCCCTGTATCCAAATCATAATAAAAGTGTGTTTAAGCTCTTGTTTTACAGTCAAACAGTTTGACACATCGTCCTACTGAGTGTTTATGAAGTACAGAGGTCATGTGTTCACACATATTAACTGAGGTGTTAAGATGACTCACAAAGTGCATAAGACGACGTACAAAGTGCATAAACTGTGTTTCTCATGCTAACCCACCCTGCTCTCTTTAATAACATCTGAGAATTGTTCTAGTTTTTATAGTCTTTTTAGAGAACTATTGTGTTGTGATCCATTTTTTTCAGCAGTAATTCAGTTGTGGTATTAAATACACAAGTACACAATACAAAAACATCACCAGTTAATGAAGTCAATGTCAGCAAAGATGCATGACTCGAACCAACTAGCATGATTACACACAGGATGTGCTGGGCATGTTAGCATCACAAGCTAAGTGCTTTCCTTTCTCGGTTTTGAAATAAAAGCAGCTTTTTAATAGACGTGCTCTGAATGTAACTGACAATGTAAACCCACAGTTGTAGCATAAAGAAGAAGGAAATGGTGACAATTCTGTTACAAAGAGCATTTTATAGTAGAGGATATCATTCAGTCATGAAGCTGAATATTTATATTAATAAAATATTTAATAATTTTCAGCATTTTTTTATTATATTTTAATTGAACAGATGAACAAAATATTTTCTCTGATATTTTCTTCATTTTATAGGAAGTGACTTCAGCAGAAAGAGAAGACAAGACAACAGCAACACTTGTTAATCACACACACTCCTCTTCACACTTTATTTTCTGCTCATTTGTTGGACACAAGATCTAAAAGTTACGGTAAGAAAAAACTTCATATTTTTAACGGCTAATTTCTCTCATTAATCTAATATCTACATTTCCTGAACATTGACAGGTTCGCTGTTCAAAATACTTAAATTCACGTGTCATTTCTTTATGTTTAGCAACTTTTAATTATCACATATGAGCTCGGATATAAATGTTGTGATCAGTTATTTCTGATGTATTGTGGTGTTGGTGGTAAAAATGCAGCTTGTTTAAGTGACTAATTCAGAAATTAAAGCAAAGAAAATTGTGTTTATGCAAAACATCATCATCCAGACATCTTAAGCACACACTCTTTAACTCAGGCTTTTCTTTCTTTGCTATTTGGCTGTTGAACACGAGGGTCATGTAGGCACTGTGGAGGCAGAACATACAGTACGAAGGCATTTTTATTGTGACACATATCATGTAACACAAAAATGGTTTTTGGTATCATGAGATTATATTGAGATATTTTGGTTGTGTGGCATAAATGTTGAAAACTAAACCAAGGGAAGAGTAAATTAACTTCTCTCGTATAAATTATGTGATGAATAATGAATGAAGTAAAACTGAAATTATTTTTTGTTTCTTTCTTCGTTTGCTTATTTTTTTAAATTATGTCTCTAGAGTTTAGTTTGGTTCAATAATAACAATTATCCAATAAATTAAATGATTGCCACCCATATTCACAAGACACCGCCCCTAGAATCTACGATGACGTCTAGAAAGAGTGTCAATAAAATGACTGTCAGAAGGCGTATCCAAATACAAACAAGCTTTATGTATTAAAATAACTGGATTCAAATTAAGCCTACAGATTAATGCATTTGTATCATGTTCTACATAATGTGTCTTACATAATTATTTGCAGAAATATGAAAACAAATTGATTATTGCACATTGAAAATATGTATAAATAAATAGCATTTATTTTACCAAGATAAAGATTTTTACCACATTGTGTACAGTGCTGTGTTAATCGGTTTTAAAGGCTTTAAATACACAAACAAAAAAAATTAAAGCAAGGAACATGCGTGGATTTATAAATTGTGAACTAAAAATATGGATAACGCAGGTGGTAGAGAAAAACATCCAGACGCTTGTTAATAATAGAGAGAAAAACAATAAGCCATTAAGTGCACGCACACACACACACACACACACACACACACACACACACACACACGCACATGCTCATACACCGGGCCAGCAGTAAAACAATCAAATTCATTGCTTCTTTGTGTGCATGCGTGTGTGTGTGTGTGTGTGTGTGTGTGTGTGTGTGTGTGTGTATGTGTGTGTGTGTGTTGGTGGGCCACAACTTTGAAAAATTAATTGGACTATAACCGCGTTTTTGGCCTCACGCTTACTGGGATTAGTCCTAATCAAGCAGTCATAAAATCAGTTTTGCAGTACAAGGGTGTACTTTCACACTTTCTTTCAAGTCATGTAAGGCCAGATGAGACTCAGTAAGCGTCATCTTCCTGGTTACACTAAATATTTGGAGGGTTTTTTTTGGTTTTTTTTTACTAGCTGGGAATTCATTAATTCATTTAGTTTTTTTATAGGTTCATTTTTAAGGTTAAGGTGATGGGTTTTCCATTACATGACATTTGAATTTGTGCCAGTACTTGCGGAATTTCTTCTTGCACAATCAATACTATCATAATCACTGCTGTTTGTCCAACTACTCCATGATCTTATATTTACATAACATCATACACTAGTTATACTGCTAATGAACAAAGCTGCAGGATACATAAATAAACTGTCATTGATCACACAGCAGTATGTAATGGACTTTGATAAATCACACATATTCTAAGCTGCTTCTACTTATAATCAGTTTACTGTCATTACACTTTCCTACCACTAGGGGTTTCAGTTCAGGAGTAGTTCTAAATTTACAAACATCCTCATGCACAGGAATAAATTACTTTCAGACCATAGAAACACATGCAAACTTTAAAGTGAGGTTATTTTGACTTGCCTTCATGTTTAACTTTATTTTAATGTATTGTGTTTAACTTTAGATGCGTTTAGAAAATCTCTCCTTCAAATATCAGTTTCTGCTAAATCTATTAATCTGTAATTAGTGCATGACAATTAAACACATTTGAATCATTCATTATCTGCTTTGAACAGAGCTGGTATAAGTGAATTCATGCACAGATTTTCATTTGTTGCTTGTGAATGTTCCAGTACAGTGATTTATTAATATTTCTGTAAATGTTTAAAGAGTCTCCTATTATTGGTAGAATATAGTGTGCTTATTATGTAAGAAATGACAGACAGTGTGTGTGGTGTAAACTCCTGAGTGATGGAGTAGTGTGATGAAGCAAACTTACTGTCTCCACCTTACCGAAGTTGATTATTGCATGTTTTAGGTTGTATATAGAATCTTTATAGAAGAATGATGTCTCTTAAACCGTCTTCTCTGCTTTGTCTGATCTTTCTCCTCATGATCCCAGGTGAGTCTTACCTTTATATTATCACAGTCACACACACTGGAGACAGTACAAACTGATTTAATCACCAAATCTGTGCTTGTTCTTAAGGTCCATTTAAGAATCATGAGTAAAATAGACAAAAAAAATATATGCCTGCTTTTTTATTTCTCTGTGAATAAAGGATCAAAATGCAGATTCAGTTTGAATATTAATTCCACATTACAGTTTTCTTCCAGTCGTAAAGAATAGTTTTTATTTGTGAGTGAACTGAGTGTTTGATGGGGTTCAGGATAATAATCTCTATTCACCTCTTTTATGTATCATGTTTCAGCTCTTGGGAATGAATGGAGTGTGAAATACAGCCAACTTAATCTCTGTGCTTTAAAAGGATCTACAGTGATTATGAACGTCACTTACACACACCCACCAGGTCTTACCGTGACACAGAGGTTTTGGGTAATAAAACCAGTTCAGCCTGATGAGCCGACTGATCTGTATAATGAACCAGGTTACTCAGGCAGAGTGACGTATTTAACAGATGTACAGAATCACTTCCCCCTCAGTCTGAGTGATGTGAAGAAAACAGATGAACAGATGTACTGCTTCAGAATCAGAACAAATGAACAGAAACAAAGATACCTGGGTAAACCTGGAGTTACACTCAGTGTTACAGGTAAATAAAAGCATCTTTTTTATATAATTACATCAGAATTTATTTGGACCCTTAAGCAGCACATAGTCATCTAGTTTTCTACATTAGAAAACATCTCAAACCAAACACCATTTATTTTAAAGAAAGACACCACAAGCTCACTTTTCATCCAAAACATTATAAATGTTTAAAAATCTACATAATAATTAGACAGAAAGTAAGTGGACACTCAGTAGTGGCTTCATTACCGATCACAGTGTAGCGTGTTTGGAGGGTTCAGGGAAAGAGGAAACTAGAGGCAGGATTGGAGATCGTTATTTAACCTTTATTTATTTTTAGAATTCAGTTTTCAGTCCACACATTATGTCTCTACACACACACACACACACACACACACACACACACACACACACACACACACACACACACACTCGCACACATGCACTCGCACACACACACACACACACACACACACACTCGCACACATGCACTCGCACACACACACACACACACACACACACTCGTGCAACTCGTGCTCACACACAAACATACCCACACACACACACTCATGCACACACACAATCGAGCGCACACACACACACACTCTTCCTCATTCCCCTTCCATCCCTTCCACAGCTCACTGCAACAGATAACAGTTATTAACACAAATCTCCACAGGTGTATAAACCTTACCACTCACTGCCCTCTATTCACAAACCAGCACTCGACCACAGCCACACTTCCATACACTCACAGTGGTTTTGTGTTGTTTGCCATCCATTGTTTTACAGAATTTCCTCTGTTAGACTGAAAATAAAATGTTTTGTACATTTCACCTTGGTCTCTTTGGGGAAATTTCACCTTGTTCTCTTTGGGGAAATGTTTTGCATGTGGTACATTTTTATTGAAGACTAAGACAATGTTCTTACAGAAAAAGTTTCTTAATGAAGAGTCCTTGAAACATTTATACTGCTACATGTCAAGGTTTTTCTGTCAAAGTACAAAGTGTTTTGTCTGATTGATCTGATCATTAAGGGGCTGGTAAATAGTGACTAGTCTCCAGATAGAAAACCACTTTGAGAGCAGAGTTTTAGAAGTAGACGCTCTACTGGCTTCAGGACGACTTTCATGATTTAATATTTCTCTGGTTGTTTAAGATCTTGATCTTCAGATCGCTCCTGCAGAAGTGACAGAAGGACAATCAGTCGTTCTGACCTGTAACACCACCTGCAGTCTGACTGATCCAACATTCATCTGGTACAAAAACAGCAGAGATTTAACCACAAAGACCAACAAGGACAATGAAGTCCGTCTGCAGTCGGTCAGCAGTGAGGATGCAGGCAGTTATAGATGTGCTGTAAGAGGATATGAACATCTCCACTCTCCTGTTCAAACACTCAGAGTCAGATGTGAGCTTTATTTACCTTCTTATATATACTTTATATCCTGATAGTTAATAAAGGAAAACAAAATAAAGTACTGGTGAAAGTAAAGAAAATACAAAATGACATTGACGGACATTCATAGCTTGAAGCCTGAGATCAGATGACAGTCCCATAGATTTGATCTAAAATGTTATCAGTATGTTTTATAAAAAACTTGTGGAGTCCATGCCAACTCGAGTGCAAACTGTCATTAAAGTAAATGCGGGAAGACCCAAATCCTCTTATATTTAAATACATATTTCAAATTCTATTTGTTGTCAATATTAATACTTACAATAAAAAATTGTTCTATTATTGTTGTATTAACTGAATCTATTAATAATTCTTGAAGCAATTTCATTTTTGTGTTGATTAGGGAAATAGAGTGATAATTAGAGCAAATATTTTATTTGATTTTTGGTTTATGAAAAGTGGAATTCATGTGTGTGTCACGGAGTCACCAGGTCCTTGGATATCATCCTCGGGCAGCCGTGGCTTATACAACACCACCCGGAGCTCTCTTGGGAAACCGGTGAGGTGAAGAGGTGGTTCTCACTGTGTGTCGACCTGTTTCCCTCAACTGCCTTTACGACATAGGCCATCAATATCCAGAGTACGAGTATGTACCACTTCCATTGAAAGCCCTCACCAGAATATTCCCTCCAGGATTCCAGTCCAATATGAGGAGTATGCTGACATATTCTGTCCCAAGAGAGCTGTGCAGCTACAACCTCATAGGCCATGGGATTGTGCGATTGATCTCCAACCAGGTGAACCAGTTCCAAGGGGAAGGATCTGCCCGCTCTCTATTCCTGAACAAAAGGCCATGGAATAGTACATTCAAGAGGCTCTTAAGGCTATATCTGTCTATCTACCTCTCCAGCCGCATCCAGCTTCTTCTTTGTAGCCAAGAAGGACGGAGGCCTCCGACCATGTATTGACTACCGATTACTCAACAGTATCACCACCAATTTCCGCTACTCCCTTCCCCTCGTCCCAGCTGCCCTGGAACAACTAAAAACTAACAATCTAAAAAGTGCGTACAACCTGGTCAGAATCCGCTCTGGGGATGAGTGGAAGACAGCATTTGTGAACCCGATAGGCCACTATGAATATTTAGTGATGCCGTATGGCTTAGTAAACGTGCCATCTGTCTTTCAGCACTTCATGCACCATGTGTTCCGGGACTTCCTGAATCAGTTGTGATCATCTATATCGGGGATCTCCTCATCTTTTCCAATTCTTTACCGGAACATATCCAACATCACTGAAGTCCTAAGGAAGCTCCGGGAACACCATTTGTACCTCAAAGCTGAAAAGTGTGAGTTCCATGGCTCCCAGATAGCCTTTTTAGGTTATGAGGTGTCATCATCCAGAAATTCTATGGATGAGGGGAAGGTACAAGCTGTTCAGAACTGGCCAACTCCAAACACCATCAAGGAGCTTCAACGCTTTCTGGGATTTGCTAGCTTCTACAGACGGTATATCCACAACTTCAGCCTCATAGTCACACCCCTCACCTTACTCCTCTGAGGCAAACCGAAATCTCTGTGCTGGTCCCCTTAGCTACAACAGCTTTTGAAAAGCTGAAAGAAGCCTTTACCCAGGCTCCAGTCCTCATCCCAATCCACAACTTCCCTTCATGGTAAAAGTCGATGCATCCACTACAGGTGACAGGGCAGTTCTTTCACAACCTCACAGTAAAACCCAGGTACTCCATCCATGCGCCTACTTCTCCCGCAAGTTCACCCTGGCAGAGGTCAATTCCTGGCCATAAAACTTGCCCTCGAAGAATGGAGACACTGGTTAGAGGGCACCAAATCCCCATTCACAGTTTTCACGGATCACAAGAATCTACTATATCTCCGAGACGCTAAAAGGTTGAACCCTCTTCAAGCTTGATGGGCCCTGTTCTTGCTCATCAACCATCACTTCACCATACTTCACCATCACCTACTGGTGAGTGTTTTCAGGAGTGAAGAACAAGAAAACTGTTGCTTTATCCCGCATCCACACGCTTGACGAAGTATCTGACCGAACAGAAACAATCTTTCCATCCTCCATGATCGTCAGTCCCATTCAGTGGACACTTGAAGGGGAAAATACTGTCCACCCACCACCAGAATGTCCAAAAATGATGAGCATGCCCCTCATCAACCAAATACATACCTCTGTTGGCACTGGTCACCCTGGCATTAGTCGTACCCTCTCACTCCTCCAGGAGAAGTTCTGGTGGCCTGAGATGGCCCAAGATGTCAGGAGGTTCGTTTTAGGCTGCTCAGTCTGTGCCACCACCAAGACACCTCATGATCTACCCACTGGTAAACTTCATCGTCTTCCCATTCCCAACCGTCCATGGTCACAAGGGTCGATTTCGCCACAGATCTGCCTGCCTCTGAGGGTAAGACCTGCATTTTCATTGTGGTTGACCGTTTCTCTAAATCAGGTTAATCACCCTCAAAGGCCTCCCCACGGCAATGGAAACTGCAGGACTCCTCTTCGAGCAGGTTTTCAGGTATTTTGGTATTCCTGAAGACATTGTGTCTGATTGTGGTATCCAATTCACCTAAAGAGTCTGGAAGTCATTCTACTGGCTTAATGCCTTTCCAGTGTGTTCTCTGCTACCAGCCACCTTTCAGTCGTGACCTAATGGTTAGAGAGTCTGACACGTAACCCGAAGGTTGTGGGTTCGAGTCTCAGGCCGGCCACAACTGAGGTGCCTTTGAGCAAGGCACCAAACCCCTCCAACTGTTCGCCGGGTGCCGCAGCATAAATGGCTGCCCACTGCTCCAGGTGTGTGTTCACGCTGTGTGTGTTCATTGCTGTGTGTGCACATTGGATGGGTTAAATGCAGAAAACAAATTCTGAGTATGGGTCACTTTACTTAGCCGTATATCACTTCACTGTTTCACTGTTTCATTCACTGGTCGGATGAACCTACAGATGTTCCGTCTATTGGCTATTGGTTCCGTGAGAGTGAGAGGGTATGGAACTCGTCTTCAATTGGAGGGAGCCATTAGAAGAAACAAAAGGGCAGCAGATACTCGTTGTTCATCCACTCCGTCCTACCAAGTAGGTCAGAAGGTATCGCTGTCCACGAGGAACATCCGCCTGAAGCTACTCTGCAAAAAGCCGAGTTTGCTTTTCTCTGCAGTCATTCAAGCTCCAGACTCTCAACCTGCCCCTGGTGATTTGTTATTGTGGCATTGGAGTTAATAATATTATTATTGATCTGTGTGATTTTCATGTTGAAAGAGTTTTAATTTTAGTTCTAAGAACTTCAGAAAATTTGATAAAATATCTGTCGAATCCCATTCTGACACCAACGGAAAGAAATACAGCCATTTACAGAAAGGTGTCTCTGATTTATCCAGATAATAAAGATTAAAATATATATATATATATATATATATATATATATATATATATATATATATATATATATATATATATATATATAGCCAAATGTATTAATGAAAAAAGGGGCAGAAAAAATAGTTAAAAACTGCATTCAAATGACAAAAAAAGCATTAATTATGACCATTAACTGCTTTCCTCACTCTGGTCATGGAACTCCCTAGATCCTCCAAAGAAAGTCTCAGTGTCCATCAGTCCCTCTGGTGAGATAGTGGAGGACAGTTCAGTGACTCTGACCTGTAGCAGTGATGCTAACCCACCTGTACAGAACTACACCTGGTTTAAGGGGAAGACATCAGTAGGAAACGAAAAGACCTACAACATCTCCAAGATCAGCTCTGAGGACAGTGGAGAGTACAAGTGCAAATGTAGTAATGAAGTCGGACATCAGGACTCCAACAGTGTGACTCTGAATATTCTGTGTAAGTTAAAGCTGAAGATTTCCTCATAGATAATTAGAAATAAAACTCACATTATTTACTTTAAAGTGTTATCATTCTGTTCATTTTAGATCCTCCAAAGAATGTCTCAGTGTCTATCAGTCCCTCTGGTGAGATAGTGGAGGACAGTTCAGTGACTCTGACCTGTAGTAGTGATGCTAACCCACCTGTGCAGAACTACACCTGGTTTAAGGTGAATGAATCATCACCTGTAGGATCTGGACAGAGTTATAGAGCTGTACAGAGTGGACAGTATTACTGTGAGGCTCAGAATAAACACGGCTCTGAGAGATCAGCTGCAGTGTCTGTCACTATTAATGGTGAGGTGATGATTTTTCATTGCTGTGTGATCACTGCTCTGTTCTACATTATGTGCTGTGGGTGAGATTTTGAATGAAATCTGTGTGTGTGTGTGTGTGTGTGTGTGTGCGCGCGTGTGTGTGTGTGTGTGTGTGTACCAGCAGGTACTGTGATTGTGATTGTGTATGTGGCTGTTGGACTCGGACCTTTTGGGCTTGCAGCTCTTCTCTCTGCACTCTTCTGGCTGAGGTGAGAATATTTGTGCTGATAAATTTATCACTAATGACTCTGAAGATGCTGATGGTGGGTAAATATTTGACTTTGTGTGATCAGAAGCAAGAGACAGAAGAAGAGGAAGGCAGATAAAGGTGACAATCAGGTAAGTTATTCCAGAAATGTCCATCAGGTGGCTGCTTTGTTTATAATAATACTGGCTACCTGTAAATCTTCAGTAGAACCTGCTCATGTTCGCCACTTCTCCTCTCTGTAGAACACTGGGTCGAGTGCTAAAGATGACATTTACCAAAATCTCGAGATGTTACAGATTCCTCATCCCAGTTCTCATGCTGACTCTCCCACATCCTCTGACTATGGGAATATTGCAGTGAGGTTTATCCCAAAACCACCACTAGATTAAATACTAATTTGATAATAAATGTTTTATATGAAGATGTGCTACAATACACAGCTGTAACTCCAAAGGTAATTTCATATTAATTTATTAATCAGTAAAATTAGTGATCATATATCAGAGTGTGTGTGGTGATGACAGATGTAAATAAATGTAAGTAAAATGCTTTACCACACATTTCTGATGGTTCTGATTTTTTTTTTTTTTAATTTTTGCTTTCAGCTGTTTAGAAACATCTAAGAAACAATGAAACCTGAAACAGATAATGAATAGAGAGCTCCTCACTGAAGTGGGAAACTCAGCAACATCAGAAACAGAATATAACTGGTGTTACGGGAAGAATTATTACGGAAGAGGAGTCTGAAAGTGTGTGTGAAATCACTCCAATCTTTTGGCTAAGGAGATCATGTGATGAAGCACAGCGTGACAAGCAAGAAGCAAGGGCATGTACATCACATCACTCCAGCTTCTTTGACTTGGGCATGGGAAGTGCTGTGTGTATATTGGTGTCAATTTTCTCTCTAGTTGTCTGAGACAAGTACAATATATATATATATATATATATATATATATATATATATATATATATATATATATATATATATATATAAAATACAGGGTCTTCTCTTCTTTATCATGGCATGTGCTCACCTCTCGAGCCGACTGCATGCATTGTGAGAGATTCCTCCTCACAATCTTTTTGCTTGGCTGCATTCCAAGCCCCTGTGCCTTGTGGCTTGATTCCCGCATCTGTGGCCTGGCGTGGTTTTCATTGTCTGCACTGAGCTTGATGAATGCTCCCTAACTTCACGCCACCTTCCACCTCCACCTCCATTCTGGCGTCTCCAATTTTTCCCAGACCTCCACATGCTGCACTCAGTGGCACTTTTGCAGGCATACCAAGCTTATGTTTTAAAGGTGCTCATCTGTGGTGAATTGCTCACCAATGAGGTCTGAACTCCTCCAAGACACATCATTTAGCACACAAAGCAGATGGCCCACGTTATCGTATGACAATATGCGAAAAATTATACCTATATATTTCAGAGCTGCATTGGTTGCCACAGAGAAGCAATCTGATGGTGCTTCCCTTGCTGCAGTGATGGGCTAAAGCTAACATGCGCTAGCATTGTAGCCAGAGTCCCCTGTGTAAAATCTGAGCGGCTGGCCAGCAGCAGCAGTAATCTCTGCCAGGTGGCCCAGAAAGGAACCCTACGCATGAGAAATAGGGTTTCTAGGGATGTCCGCATTCACGACCTCTGGCAACGACATCTCTAGGTGTGTGGCAGCACTGGTATTGTCATTCACTTAGCATCAGCCATGAGGCAGCACATAGCTCCCTTGAAAAGGAATTATACTATGAATATGTAACCCAGATCCCTGAGAAGGGAGCGAAGCGTTGTGTTGCTTGCCACACTCTGGGCATCCACTTATTCTTCCTTTAGACTAGAAGAAGCTGGAGTAATGTGACGCAAAAGCCCTCATATAGTCTTGCTGGTGTGCTCCGCTTCATCATATGACCTCCTTAGCCAATAGATTGCCATGATTTCTGATTCTGCAAGAAATGTTCCAATAGTGTTGGGCATGATGCAACGTCTCGCTCCCTTCTCAGGTACCCAAGTTACCTACGTAAACTGCTGTAGTTTCCACTTATTGTCAATATTTCAACCTGAACTGAAGTCCTGAATGTACATTTTCATCAGAGAATGTGTATTTAGTAAGAAAAAAATGTCTGTGTGTGTGTGCTGTTAATTAACGATTATTATTTTCTCATAAAAGCATGTCCATATCTATTTTATTTCCCCTACACCGCTTTATGAAAGTGTTTTTTTTTAACAACCAGCTAGACAGCTAAGTTTATTGATCATTATTATATACTTTATCATGTGTTGATGGTGAGTGGCCATGCTAACCATGTTGGTCTGAAGTCATATGATAAACTCTGGGATGAAGAGACCCTCCTGACTCTGAGTAGGAATTCTGAGTTGAGTTGCCAGTTTTCTTTGTTTTTCCTCTGAGTTCTGAGCTTTAGTCAAACACAGCATGACGTCCTGATTGGCACACAGTGATCCTGGAATAGACTCCTGACTCACTGTGACTCTGACCAGGATGAAGCACATGTATATATCACAGTACAGCTACTTTAACCCTTATATTTTCCTCCTATGCAAATTAGGAGTGCCGAGTCTACTTGAATTTTGAATTATTTTCACTATAGAGGCACAAAAGTTTATGCACAATTACAGGCTGGTATATTTCAAAGGCAGAGGATTGTTTTGAAACCATTTTGACCAATTTAATGTCAGCAAATTATAAAACCTGTTTTTTTACAGGCCAATTTTACTTGATTGCTTATAAATCCAAAATTCTACAATGATCACCATTCTCTGTGTAATATCTATTTTACTTTTGTAATATCTATTTTGCCTACACACACAAACACACACACACACACACACCACTCTGGCATATCTTCCTGTGAATAAAACCTCTTTTACACTCCTTATGTTTTTCTTTTTATTATACTTAATTCATGAACGATAAAACTTATGAAATTATGCCATGTTTTTGAGTAAAATATGCAGAAATTATGAAATATTATTTTGGATAACCATTGACTGATAAATGTCAAACATTACTCAGCAGGCCAGAAAGGCCAAAGCTTACTGATGCAACTAAGTGTATAAATAAGAGAGAGGAAACAATTATGATTTGCAAAACACATGTATTTTATTTTTGAACTCCGAGAAATATGAACATGTGTGTGTGTGTGTGTGTGTGTGTGTGTGTGTGTGTGTGTGTGTGTGTGTGAAATGTTTACAAATGTGTAGCCTTTGTTTTGTCTAGAGGCCAAATGAAATGCAATGCCCAATGCTTTGAACAGTGTTTGACTCTCTCTCTGTGTGTGTGTGTGTGTGTGTGTGTGTGTGTGTGTGTGTGTGTGAAGCTTGTTGGTATATCAAATTTTGCCCCCAGCTGAACAAATGCATATAGCAAGTGTGAAATATTTACAAATGAGAAGCTTTTGTTTTGTCTGGAAGCCTAATGAATTGCAATGCCCAATGCTTTTGTGTGTGTGTGTGTGTGTGTGTGTGTGTGTGTGTGTGTGTGTGTGTGTGTGTGTGTGTGTGTGTGTAGTATCATTTCGGTAGATCATATTTTGCCCTCTGCTAGGCAAAGACATATCAAAAGTGTGAAATATTTACAATTGTTTGGCTATTTTTTTTCTGGAGGCCTAATGAAATGCAATGCACAATTTGTGTGTGTGTGTGTGTGTGTGTGTGTGTGTGTGTGTGTGTGTGTGTGTGTGTGTGTGTGTGTGTGGTGTGTAAGTGTGTGTTTTGGGTGCGTGTGTTAGTGGACATTTTGTGTGTGCTGTTTTGTGTCTGTATGCATGTTCATTGTGCTGAAAAGGGCAAAAGTGTAACCAATGACCCCAATAAATGTGGCCTAGTCAAAATGACCCGGGAGGATCCAAAACGCGTCGTATATACTAGTCTGAGCACATAATTCAATGAAAATACACAAAATTAATTTTACTTGCAAAGTTCATAATTTGGAACAATCCTGGTAAATTTCAGGCAAATATGTGGAAGAAAACCCAAGTTATGACACATGAAACTTTCTAGCTGGGTCAGATTGACCCGAGGAAAATATCAGGGTTAACCAGCCAAAAATTACTCAAATACATTGTTTTATTTTGTCTCACTGCAAATTAAAACATATGATGTCCCTTTGGATATGAAGAACACTATAAATATATTCACTCTGTGTGTGAATTCTGTAACCACATGACTGTTATTGTGAATAAAGGGCAAACTTCTGCTGCAACATCACAGTCTTGAAATTTAATTTTTCACACTTTCTGTCAGGATTTCTGCTTGGAACTTCTCTGCCGGAACATTAGGGGGTGTTCTGGCAGTGTGTTTTGTAATCCACTGTATTGTGGTTAGCTTTGCGGTGTCCTTATTTTCCCTCGGGTTCTGTGCTTCAGAAAAAAAATCTGTTTTTATTTTGTTATCCCCGCATTTGGGCCTTTTTTTCTTTGAAGACACCCTCGTTCTCTGACAGAAATAAACACACATAATAAATAAATCAATTACAACCAGGTGAGTATTACAAGCCACAAAACACACTGCCAGAATGCCCCCTATTGTTCCGGCAGAGAATGTCCAAGTCCACTTTCATACACATCGTTTCTCTCACACAAGTAAGAGACAGTAAATAATCAATAAATATATTTAATGTAGGTTTGATTTGTTTTATTTCAAATTTAAAGCATAAGAGTTCTGCAGTGAAAGCTTCTACTTCTGAGGATGGGGAGGTTTGAATCTCAGAATTCAAAGACAAGAAAATGGGTATATTTAAATATATAATAAAGAGTTATTTTTTTTCCTTTCAAAAAGACTACATTTTTTATATATAATATTTTTTTGTTTACATATATTTCAGATTTTAGAATCAGGTTTACTTGCTAGTTTTGCTGTTCTGTTAATGTTTGACTATATTGTGTTTTCTGTTCGTTTTGAATCTGATTTACAATATTCAGTGTAATATTCAGTATGTGTATAGTGTATATCATGTTTACACTGGTGTATTAATTCAATTCAATTTATTTGTGTAACACTTAAACAATTCACATTGTCTCAAAGCAGCTTCACATAAGTATAGAAACAGAATATAAAGTTTAAAGTTCAGTATTAAGTTAGTATATATAAGTTATTTTACATAGTGTCTTTAAATGAGTCATAGTGGTTCTCCTGCTGTGACTCCTTTGTCCTGAAGGAGGAGCTGTTGAGTTCATTTCTCACAGTCACGTGGATAGAACAGTTTCACACACATGTAATCTGTCTAAACTTTTATTTTATAAAAACACCCTTTCATTTGTAAATAAAAATCTGTTGTCAGAAATTATGGACTTTTTCCTGTTATGTCATTTTACAATATAGCAATATAAAGTGTTATATAAATTCATCTTTACACTTATTATATTTAATATTACAGTATTGTATCCTGTATTATATCATTATATTCAGAATTGCAGTATTGTAGTATTATATTCCGTATTACAGTATTATATTAAGCATTACACAATTATAATTACAGTATATTATACACTAGCATAATACTACAGTAGTATAATACTCAGTATTCTAATATAGAAAAGTATTGTGTTTGGATGTTTTTTTATTCTTTTCCTTCTTTTTTTCCTTCTGTTCTGTGCCCCAGAATGCTTCGTTCCTCGATGATCTATTTTTTATCATTTTTTTAAAACCCCATTTTGCACCCCTGAGTGGAGGATCTGCCCCTCTAAATACTTGTTCTGGTTCCAAGCTACAGAAGAGGTAAAACATATAGATCATCATCAACAGGGTTCTCACGTTTTGAAGACGTGCAAAAGTGACATCTCCAACCCCTCACCCAAAGACAACAATGGGGGTGTTGTTATGTTTGGTAATGTTTTGGTAACAATTTAACCAAATACAATGATTTTAATTAATTTCCATTTATTAATTTGTGTGTGTGTGTGTTTGTGTGTGTGTGTGTGTGTGTGAGAGAGAGAGAGAGAGAGAGAGAGAGAGAGAGAGAGAGAGAGAGAGAGAGAGAGAGAGAGAGAGAGATTGAGGAGAGATGGCTGGTGTTGTTTTGTGAGCGTTTGTTGCCTTTTCGGACTCCTTTATCATTTGTGATGTTGGCGCCCATTTATAACAGTTCGGCTCAAGCCCCTTTACTTTCTATGTGCCTTGTGTAGTGGAAATTTTAAATATCATGATTCTTATATGTGCTTCCATGGTAAATTCTGTGTGTCAGACTAGGGAGAGAGAGAACAGGAGGAAATGTCCCTACCATAAACAATCCTACCACAAATGTTCCTGCCATAAACTTCCCTGCCATAAACATTCTATGTGATAAAAGGATGGGAACGTTTTGAGAGTGTGGGTGCACATGCTTGATAAGATCTGACTTTATTGAGGAGACTGAGAGATCACATAAACACAAGCACACACATACCAACAAACACACACACATACCAGGCTACACAAGCACATACCTAGTGTGCCTCTGCAAGTCGTGGCCTAATGGTTAGAGAGTCTGACTCGTAATCCTAAGGTTGTGGGTTCGAGTCTCGGGCGGGCCACGACTGAGGTGCCCATTAGCAAGGCACCGAACCCCCCAACTGCTCCCCGGGCGCCGCAGCATTAATGGCTGCCCATTGCTCCGGGTGTGTGTGTGTGTTCACTGCTGTGTGTGTGCACTTTGGATGGGTGAAATGCGGAGAATGAATTCTGAGTATGGTTCAGCATACTCAGCCGTATGTCAAGTCACATGTTCACAGTGTAGACTTGGCACTCTACACTGTTTGCAAGACGCCTTTTGCTGCAGCATTAAATAAATTGTTGTTGTCAAATTGTCATAGACTACTTGCTCTGAGCAGGTGTTGTCAGTGAACCGGGGCCCCTTGGCACCATCTCAGGGCCCCCAGTTTGAGAACCACTGGCCTAGACTACTTGTTCTGAGAAGGTGTTGCCAGTAAACAGGCTGTAAAACTGTTGGCTAAGTTACAGACAATGATGCTGATTATCTGGGAAATATCAAGGGGAGGTGGAGTGAGTCTGATGGTGAACAACCACTGGTGCGACAGCACGAGCATCATTCCTCTTTCACGCTCCTGCACAACAAATCTGACCATAAAATGTTGGCGGTTCTATCTACCTCCGGAATTCAGCTAGGTCATAGTCAGTGCCGTTTATATTCCACCTCAAGCAGACACAGACACTGCAGTATGGGACTTACATGAGACACTAACGCTACACAAACACAGCATCGGAACGCTGCCCTCATTGTGGTAGGAGACTTTATCTGTGCCAACCTCAAGTGCGCACTACCGAACATTCAGCTGCACATCACCTGCCCCACCAGGGGCGAAAGGACACTAGATCACTGCTACACACTATTCAAGAACAGCTACAAGGCACAATCACATCCAACATTTGGGAAATCGGACCATGCAGCCATCTTCCTCATGCCTGAATTCAAACAAAGGCTGAAACAGGAAGCTCCAGATCAGAGGGAGGTCGCATCTTACAGTGTGCGCAGAGCGGTGAAAAAACAAAGCATTGCTACTGGAGGAAACTAGAGTCACAATTCCAACATGGTGGTTCTAGGAGCCTGTGGCAGGGACTGAGGAACATCACAGACTATAGAATGCCATCTTCTAGAATTGGGAATGAGGATGCCTCTCTGTCAGATGAGCTAAACATCTTTTTCGCTCGCTTCGAGGCTGCAGCTAACCACGCTAGCGGTGCTAGCAGCACAAACATCATTCACGCTGAGACAGCTAGAGAAGTAAACATGTTTACCATCTTGGAGCATGACGTGAGGAGGGCATTCAAGAGAGTGAATACCAGGAAGGCAGCAGGACAGCCTTTAAACCAATTACAACCAGGAGAGTATTATAAGAAGTGACAGAAAACACACTGCCAGAACACACCCTATTGTTCCAGCAGAGAATGTCCAAGTCCTGACACATTCATACACTCATCGTTTCTCTCACACAAGTAAGAGACAGTAAGTAATCTATAAATACATTTAACATAGGTTTGGTCAGTTTTATTTCATATTTAATGTATGATCTACATTAACATGGGTAAAAAAAAGTAGTATAACACTGAACGGTTCTGTTCCAGTTAATGTTAAGGAACACAGGAAAACATATTATATTATCGATATTATAATAAGGGTGTGGTTTAGCTCTTGTTTTATACTGTAGTTAAACAGTTTGACACATTGTCCTACTGGGTGTGGATGAAATAGAGAGTTCATGTGTTCACACATATAGACTGAGGTGTTAAGACGACTCTGTACACAGAACATGAACTGTGTTTAATCTCATGCTAACACACCCTGCTCTCTTTAATAACATTGTGTTGTGATCCATTTTTTTCAGCAGTAATTCAGCTGTGGTATTAAATACACAAGTACACAATACAAAAACATCACCAGTTAATGAAGTAAATGTCAGCAAAGATGCATGACGAACCAGCTAGCATGATTACACACAGGATGTGCTGAGCATGTTAGCGTCACAAGCTAAGTGATTTCCTTTCTCGGTTTTTAAATAAAAACAGCTTTTTAATAGACGTGCTCTGAATGTAACTGACAATGTAAACCCACAGTTGTAGCATAAAGAAGAAGGAAATGGTGACAATTCTGTTACAAAGAGCATTTTATAGTAGAGGATATCGTTTAGTCATGAAGCTGAATATTTATATTGGTAAAATATTCAATAATATTTTCAGCATTTTTTTATTATATTTTATTTCTCTCATATTTTCTTCATTTTATAGGAAGTGACTTCAGCAGAAAGACAAGACAAGACAACAGCAACACTTGTTAATCACACACACTCCTCTTCACACTTTATTTTATGCTCAGTTGTTGGAGACAAGAGTCTATAACTTACGGTAAGAACAAACTTCATATCTTTAATGGCTAATTTTTTCTCATTAATCTAATATCTACATTTCCTGAACATTGACAGGTTTGCCGTTCAAAATACTTGAATTCACGTCTCATTTCTTTATGTTTAGCAACTTTTAATTATCACATATGAGCTCGAATATAAATGTTGTGATCAGTTATTTCTGATGTATTGTGGTGTTGGTGGTAAAAATGCAGCTTGTTTAAGTGACTAATTCAGAAATTAAAGTAAAGAAAATTGTGTTTATGCAAAATATAATCATCCAGACATCTTAAGCACACACTCTTTAACTCACACTTTTCTTTCTTTGCTATTTGGCTGTTGAACACGAGGGTCATGTAGGCACTGTGGAGGCAGAACATACAGTACAAAGACATTTTTATTGTGACACATATCATGTAACACAAAAAGGTTTTTAGGTATCATGAGATTATATTGAGATATTTTGGTTGTGTGACATTTTTCTTTGCCAAATTAAACCAAACATGGTTCTTACTACACACTCAATTCTATGTAATTGTAGTAGTTTAAGTGCACAGTAGACTGTAAGAGGATGAATTGTGATGCATCGACTGACATTAATAAAGCAGCTACTATCATAATCACTGCTTTTTGTCCAACTACTCCATGATCTTATATTTACATAACATCATACACTAGTTATAATGCTAATGAAGAGCAGGACAAAAGAAAGAAGCTGCAGAATACAAGTTTCCATCAAGAGCACAGTCGTCTGCTGAAGCCTACTTATAATCAGTTTACTGTCATTACACTTTCCTACCACTAGGGGTTTCAGCTCAGGAGTAGTTCTAAATATACAAACATCCTCATGCACAGGAATAAATCACTTTCTGTCCATAGAAACACATGCAAACTTTAAAGTGAGGTTATTTTGACCTGCCTTCATGTTTAACTTTATTTTAATGTATTGTGTTTAACTTTAGATGTGTTTAGAAAATCTCTCCTTCAAATATCAGATTCTGCTAAATCTATTAATCTGTAATTAGTGCATGACAATTAAACACATTTGTATCATTTATTATCTGCTTTGAGCAGAGCTGGTATCAGTGAATTCATGCACAGATTTTCATTTGTAGCATGTGAATGTTCCAGTACAGTGATTTATTAATATTTCTGTAAATGTTTAAAGAGTCTCCTATTATTGGTAGAATATAGTGTGATTATTATGTAAGAAATGACAGACAGTGTGTGTGGTGTAAACTCCTGAGTGATGGAGTAGTGTGATGAAGCAAACTGTCTCCACCTTGATTATTTTATGTTTTAGGTTGTATATAGAATCTTTATAGAAGAATGATGTCCCTTAAACCGTCTTCTCTGCTTTGTCTGATCTTTCTCCTCATGATCCCAGGTGAGTCTTACCTTTATATTATCACAGTCACACACTGGAGACAGTACAAACTGATTTAATCACCAAATCTGTGATTCTTAAGGTCCATTTAAGAATCATGTGTAAAATACACAAAAAAATATGTGCTTGCTTTTTTTATTTCTCTGTGAATAAAGGATCAAAATGCAGATTCAGTTTGAATATTCCTCATCAAGTAAAGTCAAGTCAAGTAAAGTCATGTGTGCTTTAACTCTCTACATTTGATTATATTGTCTTCTGGTAAAGTAGGTTCCTGTCTTTTGTATACTATCTGGTTAACTCACTTTGTTCTAGAGTAGTGTGATTTGAATTGTGTTATATTCTATAGCATTGTTCATTTTTATAGTGTTGGTTTTTGTTGTTCTCTCAGCTGATTAATCAGGTGTAGTTTCAGTCTCCCTTAAGGTGTGAATTGGGGGCAGGGCTTACCTATTTAAATTGAAGGTTCTCCGCTACAGACGATAGCGTCTGTAGCAGTTTGTTAGTATCTCTCTCTCTAACATTAGTGTCTAGTACTGTTTTGATATATTCTACCAGACCTTAATTCTCACTCTTGTTTGACTACAAATATGTGCCTTAAACCCATCTCTGTACTCAAGGCCTACTCTCGCAGACGCTCTCATCCACAAAGCAGAGGTCACAATCCCAATAACCTCATCTACCCTCCTCTGTTGTGTAAGTCTCAAACAGTAGTGGTAGGTGGGCTCTGGAATTGTCAGTCTGCGGTAAAGAAAGCTGATTTTATCTCTGCTTTAACTTCCCATTACTCCTTTGGTACAGGTTTATTGTTGTCAACGAAATGGTGCTTTAAACCTCTACTCTTCTCTAATTTAACCATCTCTTCTTTTGAATTTCATGCCATTTCAGTTACCTCTCCTATCAACCTTGTTATCATTGTTGTCTACCGCCCTCCTGGTCCCCTAGGAGACTTCCTGGAAGAAATGGACTCACTGCTTAGTGCTTTCACTTCCGATAGCTCCCCCCTGACAGTGCTTGGTGACTTCAACCTCCTCTCTGACAAGCTACATTCTTCTTTCCTCCTGTCTCTTCTCGACTCATTTACCTTCACACTCAACAGCTACATCCCCACACACAAAGGAGGCAATGTCTTGGACCTGGTTTTCACCCATCCTTCTCCAGCTACAGACATGACTGTTACCCCACTCCACGTCTCTGATCATCACCTGGTATCCTTCACCATCACTCTACCTATCTTACCTAAAACTACCTCTCACCCCCTTGCTCTTACTCGCTGCAACCTTCACTCTGTCTCCCCTTCATCTGTAGCTTCTGGCACTCTTTCTTCCCTTCCTGATGCTGAGTCTTTTTCCTCACTACCCTTAGACTCAGCCACAGATACTTTCCTCTCTTCTCTTTCCTCAACTATGGACTTCCTCTGCCCTATGTTCACTAAACCCAAGAAAACTTCTGGTTCTGCTCCTTGGCTTTCAGATGTGCTGCGCAACAATCGAAGAGAGCTAAGATCATCAGAGAGAAAGTGGAAGAAATCACAACTTGATGCAGATCTTGATTTTTACAGAACACTTCTTGTCAAGTTCTCCTCAGATGTGACTTCTGCCAAGACTTCCTTCTACAAGGAAAAGCTTGAAGCTTCCTCACATGACCCTCGGAAATTCCACAACATCATCTCTTCTCTGCTCAACCCCCCGGCTCCACCTTCTTCATCCTCCCTGACTGCAGAAGACTTTGCTTCTTTCTACCAAGAGAAGATTGAGGAAATCTGCCGGACCTTCACTTCAGCCCCGACTGCACTTACATTTCAGAGTATGGATTCCCCTAGACCTTCGTTGTCACATTTCTCAACTGTGGCAGCAGAAGAGATTTTACAACTCATCCAGTCCTGCAATCCTACCACCTGCCCATTGGATCCACTCCCTACCACTATGCTCCAGACCATCTCACAAGACCTCTTGCCCTTCATTTCCACTATCGTCAATAGATCCATACCATCTGGTCAGGTACCAACTACTTTCAAGAGAGCACGGGTTATTCCCATCCTAAAGAAACCTGCTCTGGATCCATCAGACATCAGTAACTACAGACCGGTATCACTTCTCTCATTTCTTTCAAAAATTCTTGAACGCATTGTCTATAATCAACTGTCTGTCTATCTCTCACAGAACAACCTCCAAGATCCCAAACAGTCTGGCTTTAAAGCAGCTCACTCTACAGAGACAGCCCTTTTGGATGTCTCTGAGAAGCTACATACTGCTAGATCAGCCAAACTATCATCCGTCCTTATCCTCCTTGACCTTTCAGAAGCATTTGATACGGTCAACCACAAGACTCTCTTATCCTCCCTCAAGAGTTTTGGGATTTGTGGATCAGCTTGGGAATGGCCTCCTACCTGGAAGGACGCTCATATCAAGTAACATGGAGGGGAGTGACATCTGCTCCATGCAGACTCTCCACTGGCGGGACGCGTGGAGCAGCTGAGTCTGCGTGGAGCAGATGTCACTCCCCTCCATGTTACTTGATATGAGGGCTCAGTACTTGGTCCTCTTCTTTTCTCCTTGTATACTCACTCTCTTGGGGAAGTTATTTCATCACATGGGTTCTCTTACCACTGCTATGCTGATGATACACAACTTATCTTCTCTTTCCCACCCTCAGATGCCACAGCTTCTGACCGGATCTCAGCATGTCTGGCAGAAATTTCATCATGGATGACTGCTCATTAGTTAAAGCTCAATCCTAGCAAAACTGAACTGCTGTTCATCCCAGGTGATTCATCTTGCTATATCCTTGCACAACGATCTGATCTCCCCTTCAGCCACAGCTCGCAACCTTGGGGTAACCATGGACAATCAACTGTCCTTTTCCTCTCATGTTGCAAATGTGACTCGCTCATGTCGGTTTCTTCTCTACAACATTAGAAGGATTCGGCCATTTTTGTCCACACAGACTGCTCAGGTACTTGTTCAGTCTCTTGTCATTTCTAAACTGGATTACTGCAATGCACTGCTGGCAGGTCTACCTATGAACGCAATCCGTCCTCTGCAAATGATCCAAAATGCAGCTGCCCGACTTGTTTTCAACCTGCCAAAGTTCTCGCATACCACTCCGCTGCTGTGATCCCTCCACTGGCTTCCGGTAGCTGCACGCATCCGGTTCAAAACACTGATGCTGGCCTACAAAGCCAAAAATGGACCAGCTCCCTCTTACCTCAAAGCCCTCATCATTCCTTGCACTGCACCCCGCAACCTCCGATCTACCCGCACTGCTCGACTGGTTCCACCATCTCTCAGGGTAAGAGGCAAGTATACTACAAGACTCTTCTCTGTTCTGGCACCAAGGTGGTGGAATGAACTTCCCCTAGAGGTCCGGACAGCTGAGTCACTGGCTATTTTCAAGCGGCGGTTGAAGACCTACTTATTCAGGAAGCACTTCAACTAGCACTTCTTTCCTTATCCTTTGCATTTAAAAAAAAAAAAAACAACAACTTTGACACTTTTTCATTGTAACTTTGAACGAATGTTTTAAACTCAAGGTATCTTAAGTATGTAACCTAGAGAACCAGCATTAATATATTTAGTGTTAGAGATTTAAGCACTTATGTACGTCGCTCTGGATAAGGGCATCTGCCAAATGCTGTAAATGAAATGTAATATAATGTAAAGTCAAGTCAAGAAGCTTTTTTTTTTATCATTTCAACCATATATAGCTGTTGCAGAACATAGTGAAATGAGACAATGTTTCTCCAGGATTGTGGTGCTACATAAAACAAAGACAGGGCTGGGGACTTAGTAAGTAGTCCTAGTCACATAATGTGCAACTGTGCAACCTGGTGCAAACAGTGCAGGACAAGACAGACAAGACAGTGCAGAACAAAAGAGACTGCAGACGAATATTTTCAAGACAATACACAAAAGACAATAAACAGAAAAAGTGCTGATCGACCAGTGTCAATACTGTATGTAAATACTGTATGTTCTAACAATATTGCGTGCTGTAATACTAGAATGAACACAGTTTTTTAGCAGCATGTCCCTGAGATAATGTATAGGATTTGTGAAAAAACAGCAAACGACTGAAATATTGTACAGTATGTATCAGAGTGCAGGGGGGAATGGACCCAAAAATGCAGAACACATACGACTTCCACAAAAATAGGTTTAATAAGGGGAATGTATAATATATCAGGGAATAATCCAACACAGAAATAAACAGTCGCAGAAAAAACAGGCCAAGCAAAATGTTCCAACAAGAGACTATGATGAGAATCCACAAACAAAATCAAGAAGAGCAAGTCCAGGAAAAATTCTTGAAGAAAACAAATGAATAATCCAACAAGGCCCTTAAGTCCACAGAAGGAAAAACAAAAAATAAATCCCACCAAAATGTCAGAAAAATAGGACTGATCCACAAACGAAATAAGCAGAAATACAAAAAGGGTCTCTGGCCGACAAAGTCAAAAATGAGTAATCCAAAAAATAACAAAAGGGAAAATCCACGATATGACACACACCCGGCTGAAATCCAACATGGGAAATGAAAGTGAAACTTACAGGCCGAAAAGGCATACACGAGCGGTAACGCAATGAGACAATCTGGCAAGGAGTGTTTGCAGACCGCGTGATTATATAGTGTGGCGGAATATAAAATTATAAAATTCTGATCGAGGTCCTCGATCAGAAACAATGTCCCTAGGCAAGCCATGCAGTCAAAAGACGTGCTGGAGGAGGAGCAGAGCAGTCTCCTTGGCAGAAGGGAGCTTGGGCAATGACATAAAGTGCACCATCTTCGAGAACCGATCCATTACAGAGAGGATGGTGGTCTGGCCAGCCGAGGGAGGTAATCCAGTAATAAAAACCACGGCAATGTGAGACCACGGTCGACGAGGGACCGGAAGAGGACGAAGGAACCCAGCAGGTGGAGTATGAGAGCTCTTATGTTGAGCACAGGTGGTACATGCCCCCACAAACTGGCGAACGTCCCGGCGGAGGGTGGGCCACCAGAAATGATGTTGAACGGTTGCCAAGGTGCGGGACACACCGGGGTGACAGAACAAAGGCGAGCAATGACACCTCTGGAGAACCTGGGAGCGTAGACTATTGGGGACAAAAAGTCTGTTTGCAGGACAATTGCTGGGAGTGGCTTGCCCAGAGGTGGCCTGACGGACCTTCCTCTCGATATCCAGTTGAAGAATCCGGACGTTAAATGAAGTGGGAAGGACACCTTCGGATGCTACAATCCTCCTCTTCTGGGGAGTATAAGCCTGAAAGGGCATCAGGTTTACCGTTCTTGGATCCTGGACGATAAGACAGTGTGAAGTTAAACCGGCCAAAGAAGAGACCCCAGCGAGCTTGGCGTGCATTCAGACGTTTGGCCGTTCTGAGATATTCCAAGTTGCGGTGGTCGGTCCAAACAATGGAAAGTTGATTCACCCCCTCCAAACAGTGACGCCACTCCTCAAGGGCGAGTTTAACAGCCAGAAGCTCCCGGTCCCCAATGGCATAGTTCCGTTCTGCTGGGGTGAGACGGCGAGAGAAGAAGGCACAAGGGTGGACCCGATTGTCCTTGGATGACCTCTGAAAGAGAACGGCTCCTACTCCCTGATTAGATGTATCGACTTCAACGATAAACTGGAGGGCTGGATCAGGCAGAGTCAATATGGGGGCAGAGGTGAAGAGCTCCTTGAGCCTATTAAAGGCCAGCTCGGCCTCCGAGTTCCAGGTGAAGGTCTGAAGAGTGGAGGTGAGCCGATGGAGGGGAGCAGCAACCGCACTGAAGCCCCGTATAAATCGCCGATAAAAGTTGACAAACCCTAAGATCCTTTGAAGCTCCTTGCGTGACCTAGGGCACGGCCAATCCTTGACTGCCGTAATACGGATTGGATCCATCTGGATGCTGCCTACTGAGAGAACAAACCCCAGGAAGGTGGTCTGTTTGACATGAAACTCGCATTTCTCAGCTTTTACAAACAAATGATTCTCCAGCAATCGTTGCAACACGGTCCGGACATGTACTTGATGTTCCTCCAGAGAACGGGAAAAGATGAGTATATCGTCGAGATAGACAAAGACGTACTGGTTCAGCATCTCCCGTAGCACGTCGTTTACTAGCGCCGGGGAATTAGTGAGGCCGAACGGCATGACGAGATATTCATAGTGACCAGTGGGAGTGTTAAAAGCAGTCTTCCACTCATCACCCTCCCTGATGTGCACCAGATGATAGGCGTTCCGGAGATCGACTTTGGAAAAGATAGTGGCCCCCTGGAGCAGTTCAAAAGCAGAAGACATAAGAGGCAGTGGGTATCGGTTCTTAATTGTTATGGCATTAAGTGCCCGATAGTCAATGCAGGGTCGCAGTGAACCATCCTTCTTACCGACAAAGAAGAACCCAGCGCCAGCCGGGGAGGAGGACGGACGAATAAGACCAGCAGCCAGTGATTCCTGAATGTATGTAATCATGGCCTCCCATTCCGGCCCATTGAGGCTGAATAGATGACCACGAGGAGGAGAAGTCCCGGGAAGGAGATCAATGGCGCAATCGAATGGTCGGTGGGGGAGTAAGGAGGAGGCCTGTGCTTTACTGAAAACCCTCTTGAAGTCATGGTAAACAGGCGGCACTGAACTGAGGTCCGGAAAATCATTGGGGTCAGAGGAGGAACTGGGTGCAGGAGGCTGGAGACAGTGAGATTGACAATGGGTACCCCACTTAAGGACACACCCACTGCTCCAGCTCAGATGAGGATTGTGTTGGCAAAGCCACGGGAAGCCCAACATGACAGGTGTCTGAGGGGAAGCAATGACCAGATATGACAGCCTCTCGTGATGATGCTCTGCTATGGTGACTTGGAGCAGCTTGGTGCGATGAGTGGCCTGATGGAGGATATGACCATCCAGGGCACGAACGACGAGTGAACACGGCAAATGTTCAGTCTCAATACCCAGTTGATGTACCAGTTCATGGTACATGAATTGTGAATCAGCTCCTGAATCTAAAAAGGCCGCCAAGTCGTGGGTCTGGCTGTCGACCGTGATCCGAAGCTTTAGAAGAGGCTTAGAGGGGACTGAATGCTGTTGGCTCACCACTGCCCCCTTGCTCAATGGCGAGCCCGACCTTTTGCCGGGCAAGAGAAGGCCATATGCCCAGCCTGTCCACAGTATAGGCATAGTCTGTTGACCATGTGCCTCTCCTTCTCACTGGCTGGAATGTGCCACCGACCAATTTCCATGGGTATGGCAGAGGATGAGGGTTGTGGGGAATTTGGCAGAGGAGAAAAGCTGGGGCGAGGGGTAGTTCTCCAGACGTGCTGAGGAGTTCTCTCGGCCCTTCGCTCCCGGATCCTTCGGTCGACTTGAGTGGCTAGAGAAATGAGATCATCCAATCCATGGGGTAGCTCCCGGCCAGCGAGTTCGTCCTTAAGCTTAGGAGAGAGTCCCCGATAGAAGGCATCATAGAGGGCCGTGGGATTCCATCCACTATCAGCCGCCGCTGTGCGGAACCCGACCGCATACTCTGCCACCGAACAGCTTCTCTGTGCAGTCTCGAACAGTATCTGGGCTGCATCTTGCTGCGGGAGCGTGGTGTCAATAACCCTCCGTAATTCAGAGGAGAGAGCTTCGACTGAGGAGCAGATGGGTGACTGCCGTTCCCATTCTGCAGTGGCCCACAACTTTGCCTTGCCAGACAGGAGGGAGATAATGTAGGCCACTCTGGAGCACTCTGAGAGAAAAGAGGAGAGTTGGAGCTCAAAGACGACCGCACATTGCATGAGGAAGGCTCCGCACAATCCTGGTTCACCATTGAAGCGTTCAGGAGGTAGCAGATGTGGCTCTCGGACAGGGGGCATGACTGGAGGAGTTTCGGGCGGTGTGGGGGCTGAAGCAGCGGGACTGGAGAGAGAGCCAACACGTAGTATGAGCCTGTAACTGCTTCTCATGGGCTGCAGAAGATTGTGATAGGTTCGAGAGAATAGTGGGCAAGTCTGGTGCTTCTGCTGAGTCCATGGTTGGCCAGATTATACTGTCAGAGTGCAGGGGGGAATGGACCCAAAAATGCAGAACACATACGACTTCCACAAAAATAGGTTTAATAAGGGGAATTTATATTATATCAGGGAATAATCCAACACAGAAATAAACAGTCGCAGAAAAAACAGGCCAAGCAAAATGTTCCAACAAGAGACTATGATGAGAGTCCACAAACAAAATCTGAACGAAATAAGCAGAAATACAAAAAGGGTCTCTGGCCAACAAAGTCAAAAATGAGTAATCCAAAAAATAACAAAAGGAAAATGCATGATTTGACACACACCCGGCTGAAATCCAACATGGGAAATGAAAGTGAAACTTACAGGCCGAAAAGGCATACACGAGCGGTAACGCGATGAGACAATCTGGCAAGGAGTGTTTGCAGACCGTGTGCTTATATAGTGTGGCAGATTATAAAATGGTATAACCCGGAAGTGCCACAGCCAAGATAGCTGCTGCCCCAGAAGTGGCGTTTAACATCCGACTGAGCAGGAAAAATATGACAGTATGTGCAAAACAACTGAAATGTTAGACAGTGTGTGCAGAGCAAAAAAGTAAAAAAGTGTGCAAAACAGCATGGAAACAGTTTGATGGATGTAAGCAGGATGTAAACAGGTTGATGGATGTAAGCAGGATGTAAACAGGTTGATGGCTGTATATCGGAAGTGTGTGTTTGCTGTAGGTCTGTGCAGTCCATACAGATGATGTGTGTGTATGTTGTGCTCAGTAAAGTTCAGTTCAGTTATTGAAATGTCTGGTGTCTTGTGGGAAGAAACTGTTACACAGTTTGGTTGTGAGGGCCTGAATGCTTTGGTATCTTTTTCCAGGAGGGTGAGGTGTCCATGGTAGAGGGAAGAGAGACTCCAATGGTCTTCTCTGCTGTCCTCACTATTCGCTGCAGGTTCTTGCGACCCAAGATGGTACAGTTCCCAAATCAGACAGTGATGCAGCTGCTCAGGATGCTCTCAATGGTTCCTCTGTAGAACATGGTCAGGATGGGGGGAGGGAGATGTGCCTTTCTCAGCCTTTGTAGGTAGTAGAGACGCTGCTGGGCTTTCTTGGAGAAGGAACTGGTGTTGAGTGACCAGGCGAGGTTCTCCGCTAGAAGCACACAAAGAAATTTGGTGCTCTTGACGATCTCTACCGATGATCCATCGATGTTCAGCAGAATGTGGTCACTCTGTGCTCTTCTGAAGTCAACAACCATCTCTTTAGTTTTATCAACATTCAGATACAGGTTGTTAGCTGTTGCACCTCCTCTCTATATGCTGACTTGTCGTTCTTGCTGATGAGACCCACCACAGTCATGTCATCGGTGAACTTCATCGGAGATTCTGTTCCTAACGCGGACTGACGGAGGTCTCCCAGTCAGGAAGTCCAGGATCCAGTTGCAGAGGGAGGTGTTTAGTCCCAGCAGGCTCAGTTTCCCAATCAGTTGCTGAGGGATGATTATAGTAAATGCTGAACTAAACTCTATGAACAGCATTCTTACATAAGTGTTTTTATTGTCCAGGTTGGTGAGGGCTAAATGGATCGCTGTGGCAATGGCATCATCTGTGGAGCGGTTTCGATGATATGCAATCTGTAGAAAGTCCAGTGAGGGTGGTAACTGAGTCTTGATATGCCTCGTATCGAGCTTTACAAGGCACTACATAATGATGGGTGTGCATGCGACAGGACAGTAGTCATTGAGGCAGGATACTGTAGACTTCTTTGGCATGGGGACAATGGTGGTAGTCTTGAGGCACGTAGGAACAATGGCACTGCTCAGGGAAATGTTGAAGATGTCAGTAAAGACATCCGCTAGCTGTTCTGCACATTTACTGAGCACCCTGCCTGGAATGTTGTCTGGTCCAGCAGCCTTCCGTGGGTTAACTCTTCATAGAGTTGTCCTCAAGTCGGCTGTGGATAGACAGAGTACAGGCAATACAGAGTATACAGAGTACTGGTCAATGGGGGAGGGATGGTCTTCCTTGCCGATACGTTGTTCTGCACCTCAAACCGAGTGTAGAAGTTGTTCAGCGCATCTGGGAGGGAGGCTTAGCTATCACAAGCAGGTGAATCTGTCTTGTAGTTTGTGATCACCTGTATGCCCTGCCACATGCGCTGGGTGCCTCTGCTGTCCTGGAAGGTACTGTGGATTGTCTGGGCATGTGCGCACTTTGCCTCTCTGATGGCTCGGGACAGTTTGGCCCTTGCTGTTCTTAGGGCCGCCCCTGTTCCCTGTTCTGAAGGCTAGGTCTCTAGTCTTCAGCAGCGCACGCACGTTAGTAGTCATCCACGGCTTTTGGTTGGAGCATGTGCTGATGGTCTTGGAGACAGTCACCTCATCAATGCACTTGCTGATGTAGCTGGTCACTGATGATGTGTATTCCTCCAAGTTGATGGAGTCACCGTTGGTTGCAGCCTCCCTGAAGTTGTTCCAATCAGTGCACTCAAAGCAGTCCTGAAGAGCAGCTCCTGATGGCCAGGTTTTCACCTGCTTCAGAACCGGTTTTGAGCATCTAATGAGTGCTGTATGTATGTATGAGTGAATGTATGCTGGAATTAGCATAACAGAGATGTGCTCTGAGTAGCTGAGGTGGGGTCGGGGATCTGCATGTTACGCTCCAGGAATGTTTGTGTAAACAAGATCCAGCGTGTTTTAAGTCCATATGTTGATGGAATTTAGGGAGCACTGACTTGAGATTTGCATGGTTGAAACAATGATAAACAGTCCGTCAGGGTGAACATTCTGCAGGTCGCTAATAGCTCCGTATAGCTCACTTAGCACCTCTTTAGCATTAGTGCTCGGAGGAATGTAAACTCTGACAATGTAAAAAGTAGTAAATACCCTTGTTAAATAAAATGGCCTACATCTAACAGTCACAAACTCCACTGACAATTAGCAGTAAGTAGAAACAAGCACAGAGTTCTTGCACAATTCCATGCTGATGTAAACAGACACACCACCACCGCGGGTCTTGGACGTGCACAGCGCTGCATTTCTGTCTGCTCTAAATGAGGTGAGTCCATCGAGCTGAATGGCGGCATCCAGACCCACATGGAAAGAACCTATATAATCATATATGTTTCAATATAGGTTTTGATATAGGTTTTTGATATATGTGACATATATAAAATTGGCCGTTTTCCTATATTATATGTACATATATGCGCGCATATTTGCGTGCATACATGTACATATATGCGCGCATATATGCCCACATATATGCGTGCATACATATACCTATATAGGTACATAAATGCACGTATATTATGCACCTATATTTTCACCTATATAATAGTAAAATTAAAATCCATAGCTGCTAGGCAACATAAATAAAAGTCCAAAATGTAGAAATGTACATTATTTATTTACTTCAGATCAATCAAATAGTACAAAACAAAAAATATAGTACAAGAACAAAAATAAGAAAAAAACCTACTAGGTGCCATAAATAAAAGTCCAAAATATAGAAATGTACTGTACATTATGTATTTACAAGAACAATCAAATAGTACAAGAACAATAAGACAAAAAACTGAACAGAAAAAAAAAATATCTTTTTGCTCTTCTCAGCGTGAGCTTCGAATTAATAGATGTGCCTATCTGCCCTCGGCTGGCTGCCGGCCACTTCTTCAACGTAGCATCTAAAGACAAAATAATAAGACATTATTATTATACTATAGGTTTCATCAGGACTTGTGTCTTATAAAAAAACACTATACAAATAAGATTCCCTTATGCCCCATTAAAATCTTACTCATCATGAATGTATTGTAATGTAACAACACACACAGGATGCAGACTGGTAGTGTACCTTTTCTTTGAAAGTCTGTCATGACCCTCCTCCTGGTGCTTGTATTTGGAAGCCGTTCCCTTTTTATTGTCAACCTTGAGAGAAAGAAACAAACTGACTTTTAGCCCAACTCTTATTAACTTATTTTACACCACCTTGCATATACATCTTGTCAACAAAGCACATAAAATAATCATAGATGACACAATTACAAATCTACACACATGCCTACACATTAAGAAACGAGAGAGAGAGAGAGAGAGAGAGAGAGAGAGATAACCAAGTCAGTTACCTTTTTCTTTGAAGCCTTCTCAGTCGGCCCCTGCTGCTCACTGTGATTTGGGATATGAGGACGTTTTATTTGCCATTGTGTGCCATCTTTCTCCATCTTGATCAGTTTAATTTGGAGTGTTTTTTTAAGTTCTGTTGAAATAAAATTTAAATGTTATCATGATCGGCAAACGTTTGTCTAATCATGTTTACCAAATCTAACATTAAAGCAAATGTTACTAAAGCAAATTAGGTAACATACGGCTAACATGAAAGCTAAGCTATATTCAGTTACCTAGCAAGATTCATTTTATAGTTCTTTAAGTACGAGCAAAACCATTTAATGTGGTATTAACTACATAACGTCAGGTAAAGTTTGCGTGTAACGTAATTGCCATGTGAAGTATGTTGCATGTAACTTACTTGCCACCGCCGGTTGGCGGCCTTTTCGCTATTCCACCAGCTTCTCGGTTTTATCAGTCCTTTCAAAAAAGTCTCTAACTGAAAAATTCCGGACACATTCGAGGGGCAAAATACTATGGGCCCCTCTATCCTCACCCTCAGTCCATTCAAGTAGGACATAGCGGCTCTCCGACGCTTTTATCGCCATTTTACTCCCAGCCACTATCTTTCGGCGCCAAAACTGAAATACAGCGCGCTGGGCGCCATCAACTACATGATGCTGTAGCGGTCGATCTGAGCTTGCCAATATAAATAACGTTATGGAAATAATACGCAAGAAAAGCATTAGTATGGATCCACAGTTGCCAAAATGAGATATGAGCTGCAAAATTATCCTGCCATTAGCTATATAGAAGACATATCTTGTATGTATAGGGCTTATATGTGGATATATGTGAAGCAATAGGAGGCCTGTATATGCATATATGCACCTCACTTTTGCCTATATGTGGCATATATGCGCATATATGCAGCATATATGAAACCTATATGTGGCATATATACGCACATATGCAGCATATATGCGCATATATTCACATATAGATTCTTTCCATGTGGGGAACTCTGTCGCTGAGCCAAGTCTCCATGAAAACAAACTAATTTCTTATTAATTAGTAATCTTATTAACTAATTTTCTAATTTCTTGCCGTGTAGAGCGTTCGAGTCGGATGTAGTCCAGTTTATTGTCAAGGGAGCAAACATTGGCTAGTAGAATGGACTGCCTAGGGTTTGTTCTTAGCATAGCACAGACACCCACCCGCTTACCGCGCTTCTGCTTCCTTGCGCAACACTTTCGGCGTTCCCTCTCATGGTCTCCGTTATCAGGCGACACCGAGGACTGGAAGCCTGGTCTCCGCACCAAGCCGAGGTCACGAAGCCTATCCAGTACAGCATCGTGCAGGTTGGTTGTTGCACGATTTCTGTACTCTATTAGTTCCTGATGGTTGTATACATGAACACAGCTGTCTCTGGTGTCCATCTAGTAGCGATAGTAGGGCTACAAACCGTTGAAGAAAACCTTAAAAACGTAAATAGCACCGTATTGAATCCGGAGTGGGCCGCTGCGTGCTACTGCAGCGCCCGCCATCTTGAATTAAACCATTACAATTTTTCTTCCAGTCATGAAGAATAGTTTTTATTGTGAGTGAACTGAGTGTTTGATGGGGTTCAGGATAATAATCTCTAATCACCTCCTTTATGTATCATGTTTCAGCTCTTGGGAATGAATGGAGTGTGAAATACAGCCAACTCAATCTCTGTGCTTTAAAAGGATCTACAGTGATTATGAAAGTCACTTACACACACCCACAGGTCTTACAGTGACACAGAGGTTTGGGTAATAAACCCAGTTGAGAATGTAGAGCCGACTGGATCTGAATAATGAACCAGGTTACTCAGGAAGAATGACGTATTTAACAGATGTACAGAATCACTTCCCCCTCAAACTGAGTGATGTGAAGAAATCAGATGAACAGACGTACTTCTTCAGAATCAGAACAAATGAAAAGAAACAAAGATACCTGGGTAAACCTGGAGTTACACTCAGTGTTACAGGTAAATAAAATCATCTTTTTTTTTACATAATTACACCACAATTTATTTTGACCCTTAATCAGCACTTAGTCTTCTAATTTTCACTACATTGGAAAACATCTCTAACCAAACACCATTTATTTTAAAGAAAGACACCACAAGCTCACTTTTCAACCAAAACATTATAAAATGTTTAAAAATCTACATAATAATTAGACAGAAAGTAAGTGGACACTCAGTAGTGGCTTCATTACCGATCACAGTGTAGCGTGTTTGGAGGGTTCAGGGAAAGAGGAAACTAGAGGCAGGATTGGAGATCGTTATTTAACCTTTATTTATTTTTATAATTCACTTTTCAGTCCACACATTATGTCTTTACACACACACACACACACACACACACACACACACACACACACACACACACACACACACACACTCTTCCTCTTCCGTCCCTGCCACAGCTCACTGCAACAGATAACAGTTAACACAAATCTCCACAGGTGTATAAACCTTACCACTCACTGCCCTCTATTCACAAACCAGCACTCGACCACAGCCACACTTCCACACACTCACAGTTTTTTTGTGTTGTTTGCCATCCGTTCTTTTACAGAATTTCTTCTGTTAGACTGAAAATAAGATGTTTTGTTCATTTCACCTTGCTCTCTTTTCCATGAGGCTGATGATGATGGTTCTTTCCTTAATGATTGTTTCTGCTGAATTATTCTCCCTCTGTGCCCATGCTCGTTCATCCTTGTTTAAGTCGTATCTCTATCATTGATGTCTGACACAAGCCTTGCTTCTGTTTCTTTCTTGTTTTTGGATTATGGACTATTCCTATCTATTATTTTTATATTCCTACACAACTGTTTTTGGGAAATTTTTTGCTTGTGGTACCTTTTTAGTGAAGACTAAGATAATGTTCTTACGAAATGTTTCTTACTGAAGAGTCCTTGAAACATTTATACTGCTACATGTCAAGGTTTTTTCTGTCCAAAGTACAAAGTGTTTTGTCTTGATTGATCTGATCATTAAGGGGCTGGTAATAGTTGACTAGTCTCCAGATAGAAAAACCACTTTGAGAGCAGAGTTTAGAAGTAGACGCTCTACTGGCCTTCAGGACGGCTTTCATGATTTAACGTTTCTCTCGTTGTTTAAGATCTTGATCTTCAGATCGCTCCTGCAGAAGTGACAGCAAGGACAATCAGTCGTTCTGACCTGTAAAACCACCTGCAGTCTGACTGATCCAACATTCCATCTGGTACAAAAACAGCAGAGATTTAACCACAAAGAAAAGCAAGAACAATGAAGTCCGTCTGCAGTCGGTCAGCAGTGAGGATGCAGACAGAGTTATAGCTGTGCTGTAAGAGGATATGAACTATCCACTCTCCGTTCCAAAACCTCTCAGAGTCAGATGTGAGCTTTATTTACCTTTAAAATAAGGACCAGGAGAAAAATATATTACATTTAAATTTTTTTTATTTTGAAGGTTATTTATTAGGTTATAAGTTGAAGGTTAGTTATTTTATTTTGAAGGTTATTACTTAACCTTCCTCGGATCAGAATCCCCTCAGTTATTAAGACAGAAACGTCAACAACCAGGAAAACTAAAATGTAAACATAAGTCTAAAGTCACAATGTACACTTAACAATTATCTCAACATTTTAAGGTGCAAAATGAAATAAAATGTAAGAAATGCTTAATAAAGTGTAATAGTGCAAAGTGTTAAATATAAACAGAGAAACCTGAGACTTTAGTGCTAGGAAGTTCACTAGCTGTTCACTTTCTGGTGAATAAAGTGTTTTAAACATAAATAAAACTGAGGTAGACTGAGATTAATCGAGTATTCTACCGAAAATGTCATCAATTAATCGAGTAGTCGGTTAAAATGTATTTTTGCTTAATTAAAGAGCAATATTAAATATACAAGAGAAACTAATTGGTTTCCTTTTTTTTTTTTTTTTAGAAAAATGAACTTTTATTTTTTTAAATACATAGTATGCAATGCATACAACAATATTTTCTATCACAAATAAACATTTAGATATTAACCATTACTTTCAAATTACTTTTTTAAAGTAACAAAACTAAGGCATACATTAAAATAAATAAATTAATAATAATAATAATAACAATACAAAAATACTGCCTTTAAGTCATGCAACTTCAGAACTAAAAGATTCTAAATCTACAGCTCAGGCATAACATAAGCCTTTACTGTCTTCTTGGAATGATTTGTGGTATTTAAAAGGCAAAAATCATGGACAGGAACTTGGACCAATGCCCCTTTTCCACCAAGGCAGTTCGAGTGCTGGTTTGGAACCAGAGCCTAATTTAGAACCAGTTCTTTCTGTTTCGACAGACCAAAGCACCGGCTCTGAACCAGGAAAAGCGGTTCTTAAGTAGCACCAAAACGTTGCTGGTCTAGACTTAAGAACCGCTGGGGGCGGGGCTACTGTTAGCGCATTTGATAATGTACCTTAAGTTTACTAATGTTTAATACACTTTTACTTTACCGCGATATGATACGTTATCAGCACACATGATAGTAGGTAGCTACATGCTAAGGCTAATTTTTTTCTGTGTTAACGATAAAATAACGTTATGTACTTTATCAATTACAACCTCCGTTTATACAGATTACATGGAGCCGCACGTACACGTTTTATTCGCCGCGTTTGGATGCCAATGTACGTTCGCAAAGCCACGAGCATTAACAGTAAAGCAACATCCGCCATTGTTGTTGTGTTTGTGTTTGCCGCTGCTGTACTAACGTTGCTGGGACACGTGACGCGTATACAGTGACGTCACACTCGGCGCTGTGATGGCTCTCTAGCTGGTGGAAAGGCAAACCGGTTCTTAGAAGGTTCGCCAGTAGAACCAACTTTGAACCAGCACTAGCGCTAGCTCTGAAGCAGCACCCGGTGCATTCCGGTGGAAAAGGGGCACTAAAGGCCATGCATGGTTTCACACTGAGTGCTTTAAGCATATACAAGCATGGACGACGTGCTGTTGTGGTACGCCAGCTTCGATTTTCTGGCGTTTTCTCCTGTTTGTTTTTTTCTTTTTGGTCATTGCCATTGCGCCCTCCCATTTTGCAGCCCGCACGCACCCGCACCCTTAAATCAAAAGACAGCTAACTCCTTGCGTCTCCTTCCACTTTGACACCACGTTGTCACACGCTTGCACACACACAAACACAAACACACACACACACACACACACACACACACACACACACACACACACATGCTTTAAAATGAATTAAAAGAGGCTTTAAATTAAATTTAAAAGATACATTTTTGTAATCGAGTTACTCGAGGAATCGTTTCCGTCCTGAGATACACCTGTAATATAAAACACAAATCTGAAACACTACAGTAACATTGTTTGAAATATTAAACCTACAGAAATCTGAAAAAGTAGCTGACTTTTCCTCTTTTATTTACAATTTCCTCGCTCGCTGCGGCGGTCATTTTCTGTTTATCAGTCGCCGGTTACAGAAGCACGAGACAATATGGCGCAACCAAAATTGATACTGTTACATGATTGGCTTTTAGCATGTCACTCCCTACGTTGCTAGGTTACCAGAGAGCGCTTGCCTTTGTTAATGCAACCAAACTTGCTTCGCAACCTCTGTTTTCTTCCGACGAAGGATAAAAAATATCGAACATTTTATAGAGCACATTTTATATCGCTATCGTTCACGTGTCTATCGCGATACATATCGTTATCATTTTATCGCCCAGCCCTAGGTTAAACTATTCCTAAATATTTCACTTTGTCTTTAACCTCAGTTGAAGAGATGATGGAGTCCGTTGTTGAGTGAATGGGAAGTAGCTCACATTTTTTAATATTAAGGGTTAATCCTGAAGCTTCAGAGAAAATCGAGACTGAATTTAGGGCAACATCAACCATGAATTTATTTTTTAAAAGGATTGCTGTGTCATCTGCAAATTGACTAATTTTAAATTCCTTGTCAAATATTGAGATCCCATGCAAATCGGGGTTATGATTAATGAGCAATATAAGTGATTGAGTGGCTAGAATAAACAGTTTGGGAAAAATCAGGCATCCCTGCCTAATACCGCGGGGTACTTCAAACCTAGGAGTTATACTAGGATTCAGGGATACAGAACTATATATCAGTATAAAACATCTTAATTATTTTACAAAAGTTACTCCCAAAACCTAAAAAATCTAAGATTTCAAATAAAAATGTATGTACAACAGTATCAAATGCCTTGTAAAAGTCAAGAAATAAACAGGAAGATGACAGGAAGTTTGTGGGATTATATGAGAAAAAAACAAAACTGCACTTGATGTTCTGTGCTCAGTACGGTTGTGTTACCAAAGCGTTCCTGTTTGTTCGAACCGCACCGAGTTTTTTTTTTTTTGGTGCCAGATATGCTTAAACACATCTTGCACCAGCAACCTTGACATGGCCAGATTCCACGTTATCTCTTTATTCTGCATCTCTGTATCTACATTATTTCATGCATTGCGTGGCTGCCAGATAATTGGTTTTAAAGGGTTTTTTTTTTTTCAAAATAAATCAATTAATAAATAATCATTTAACAATCAATGATCGTGATTGGCCCATTACTGTGCAAGGTGTATCTTTTATAGGGTTTTGTGTTTTAATCAAATTGCAGGACGCGTATCTAATTCAAATCGGCACACTTAATGTCTTCGGCTTTCATCTTGAATAAATACGTTGGCTTTTGAAACCATGATAGTGGCCATAGGTAAAACGTGACCACTTCAAATTTGATCATTTTATTTTTATCTAACTCTAAACTAATCATTAATGCTTAGATTATTCAGATATATTAGTTTTTACCTTTGAGTAATGTCAGTTTCTTATCTGGACCTTTATAAGGAATTTAATCTAACCAAACCATTATAAAATATTTGAACAATCTCCATGCAAGTCTCATACTCATGTTACGGAGTATAATTTTATGTCTCCTAGGTGTTTTTTTTATTATTATTATTATTCATTCCAAGTGCTTGAGAATTACAGATTTTCCCATGGCACTCAAGTGCATTTAATTTGAACCCAGTTGTTTGACCATCTCCTATGCTCACGAAGCCTTCAGCACTCTCACCGTCAACATACAGAAAGGATACAGAGTCAGTGAACTGTCCACCACTATCTCACTAGAGGGACTGACAGAGACTGAGACATTCTTTGGACGATCTAGAGAGTTCCATAACCAGAGTGAGGAAAGAAGTTAATGGTCATAATTAATGCTTTTTTCTGTCTTTCATCAATAATTGAATGTAGTTTATAACTATTATTTTGCACAATTTTTCATTATTACATTTGGCTCTATATTTTATTAGAATCTTTTTCATTGTGATAAATCAGGGACACATTTCTGTAAATGGCTGTATTTCTTTCCTTTGGTGTTAGAATGGGATTCGACTGAGATTTGATCTACTTTTCTAAAATTCTTAAAAATAAAAAAAAAATTCTTAAAAATACTTCAATATGCAAATCACACAGATCAATAATAATATTATTAACTCCAACACCACAATAACATATCACCAGGGGCAGGTTGAGTTCCTGCTCAATTCTATAAGTATTTTAGGACAACAGTTCATTAGAATTACAGAAGAAATAAAGAAATAACCAGTGAATTTACCACCACACATGAATTCCACTTTCATAAACCAAAAAACAAATAAACTATTTGCTCTAATTATCACTCTATTTCACTAATCAACACAAATATGAAATTGCTTCCGGAATTAATTAATAGATTCATTTAATACAACAATATTACAAGAAGTTTTTTTATTGTAAGTATTAATATTGACAACAAATAGAATTTTAAATATGTATTTAAATATAAGAGGATTTGGGTCTTCCCCATTTTGCTTTAATGACATTTTGCACTCGAGTTGGCATGGACTCCACAAGTTTTTTATAAAACATTATGATAACGTTTTAGATCAAATCTATGGGACTGTCATCTGATCTCAGGCTTCAAGCTATGAATGTCAGTCAATGTCATTTTGTGTTTTCTTTACTTACACCAGTACTTTATTTTATTTTCCTTTATTAACTAATAAGTTATAAAGCAGGGGGGCACGGTGGCTTAGTGGTTAGCATGTTCACCTCACACCTCCAGGGTTGGGGGTTCGATTCCCGTCTCCGCCTTGTGTGTGTGGAGTTTGCATGTTCTCCCCATGCCTCGGGGGTTTAATTCGGGTACTCGGGTTTCCTCCCCCAGTCCAAAGACATGCATGGTAGGTTGATTGCCATCTCTAAATTGTCCATAGTGTGTGAGTGTGTGAGTGAATGAGTGTGTGTGTGTGTGTGTGCCCTGCAATGGGTTGGCACTCCATCCAGGGTGAATCCTGCCTCGATGCCCGTTGATCGGCTGAGATAGGCACAGGCTCATCGTGACCCAAGAATAGTTCGGATAAGCGGTAGAAAATGAATGAAGTTATAAAGAATATATTAGACTGTAAATAAAGCTCACATCTGACTCTGAGGGTTTGAACAGGAGAGTGGAGATGTTCATATCCTCTTACAGCACAGATATAACTGCCTGCATCCTCACTGCTGACCGACTGCAGACGGACTTCATTGTTCTTGTTGGTCTTTGTGGTTAAATCTCTGCTGTTTTTGTACCAGATGAATGTTGGATCAGTCAGACTGCAGGTGGTTTTACAGGTCAGAACGACTGATTGTCCTTCTGTCACTTCTGCAGGAGCGATCTGAAGATCAAGATCTTAAACAACGAGAGAAACGTTAAATCATGAAAGTCGTCCTGAAGCCAGTAGAGCGTCTACTTCTAAAACTCTGCTCGCAAAGTGGTTTTCTATCTGGAGACTAGTCACTATTTACCAGCCACTTAATGATCAGATCAATCAGACAAAACACTTTGTACTTTGACAGAAAAACCTTGACATGTAGCAGTATAAATGTTTCAAGGACTCTTCAGTAAGAAACAATTTCAGTAAGAACATTATCTTAGTCTTCACTAAAAAGGTACCACAAGCAAAAAATTTCCCAAAAACAGTTGTGTAGGAATATAAAAATAATAGATAGGAATAGTCCATAATCCAAAAACAAGAAAGAAACAGAAGCAAGGCTTGTGTCAGACATCAATGATAGAGATACGACTTAAAAAAGGATGAACGAGCATGGGCACAGAGGGAGAATAATTCAGCAGAAACAATCATTAAGGAAAGAACCATCATCATCAGCCTCATGGAAAAGAGAGCAAGGTGAAATGAACAAAACATCTTATTTTCAGTCTAACAGAAGAAATTCTGCAAAACAACGGATGGCAAACAACACAAAAAAACTGTGAGTGTGTGGAAGTGTGGCTGTGGTCAAGTGCTGGTTTGTGAATAGAGGGCAGTGAGTGGTAAGGTTTATACACCTGTGGAGATTTGTGTTAATAACTGTTATCTGTTGCAGTGACCTGTGGCAGGGACGGAAGAGGAAGAGTGTGTGTGTGTGTGTGTGTGTGTGTGTGTGTGTGTGTGTGTGTGTGTAAAGACATAATGTGTGGACTGAAAAGTGAATTATAAAAATAAATAAAGGTTAAATAACGATCTCCAATCCTGCCTCTAGTTTCCTCTTTCCCTGATCCACCCAAACACGCTACACTGTGATCGGTAATGAAGCCACTACTGAGTGTCCACTTACTTTCTGTCTAATTATTATGTAGATTTTTAAACATTTTATAATGTTTTGGTTGAAAAGTGAGCTTGTGGTGTCTTTCTTTAAAATAAATGGTGTTTGGTTTAAGATGTTTTCCAATGTAGTGAAAATTAGAAGACTAAGTGCTGATTAAGGGTCAAAATAAATTGTGGTGTAATTATGTAAAAAAAAAGATGATTTTATTTACCTGTAACACTGAGTGTAACTCCAGGTTTACTCAGGTATCTTTGTTTCTTTTCATTTGTTCTGATTCTGAAGAAGTACGTCTGTTCATCTGATTTCTTCACATCACTCAGTTTGAGGGGGAAGTGATTCTGTACATCTGTTAAATACGTCATTCTTCCTGAGTAACCTGGTTCATTATTCAGATCAGTCGGCTCTACATTCTCAACTGGGTTTATTACCCAAAACCTCTGTGTCACTGTAAGACCTGGTGGGTGTGTGTAAGTGACTTTCATAATCACTGTAGATCCTTTTAAAGCACAGAGATTGAGTTGGCTGTATTTCACACTCCATTCATTCCCAAGAGCTGAAACATGATACATAAAGGAGGTGATTAGAGATTATTATCCTGAACCCCATCAAACACTCAGTTCACTCACAAATAAAAACTATTCTTCATGACTGGAAGAAAATTGTAATGGTTTAATTCAAGATGGCGGCGCTGCAGTAGCACGCAGCGGCCACTCCGGATTCAATACGGTGCTATTTACGTTTTTTAAGGTTTTCTTCACGGTTTGTAGCCCTACTATCGCTACTAGATGGACACCAGAGACAGCTGTGTTCATGTATACAACCATCAGGAACTAATAGAGTACAGAAATCGTGCAACAACCAACCTGCACGATGCTGTACTGGATAGGCTTCGTGACCTCGGCTTGGTGCGGAGACCAGGCTTCCAGTCCTCGGTGTCGCCTGATACCGGAGACCATGAGAGGGAACGCCGAAAGTGTTGCGCAAGGAAGCAGAAGCGCGGTAAGCGGGTGGGTGTCTGTGCTATGCTAAGAACAAACCCTAGGCAGTCCATTCTACTAGCCAATGTTTGCTCCCTTGACAATAAACTGGACTACATCCGACTCGAACGCTCTACACGGCAAGAAATTAGAAAATTAGTTAATAAGATTACTAATTAATAAGAAATTAGTTTGTTTTCATGGAGACTTGGCTCAGCGACAGAGTTCCCCACATGGAAAGAATCTATACGTGAATATATGCGCATATATGCTGCATATGTGCGTATATATGCCACATATAGGTTTCATATATGCTGCATATATGCGCATATATGCCACATATAGGCAAAAGTGAGGTGCATATATGCATATACAGGCCTCCTATTGCTTCACATATATCCACATATAAGCCCTATACATACAAGATATGTCTTCTATATAGCTAATGGCAGGATAATTTTGCAGCTCATATCTCATTTTGGCAACTGTGGATCCATACTAATGCTTTTCTTGCGTATTATTTCCATAACGTTATTTATATTGGCAAGCTCAGATCGACCGCTACAGCATCACGTAGTTGATGGCGCCCAGCGCGCTGTATTTCAGTTTTGGCACCGAAAGATAGTGGCTGGGAGTAAAATGGCGATAAAAGCGTCGGAGAGCCGCTATGTCCTACTTGAATGGACTGAGGGTGAGGATAGAGGGGCCCATAGTATTTTGTCCCTCGAATGTGTCCGGAATTTTTCAGTTAGAGACTTTTTTGAAAGGACTGATAAAACCGAGAAGCTGGTGGAATAGCGAAAAGGCCGCCAACCGGCGGTGGCAAGTAAGTTACATGCAACATACTTCACATGGCAATTAAGTTACACGCAAACTTTACCTGACGTTATGTAGTTAATACCACATTAAATGGTTTTGCTCGTACTTAAAGAACTATAAAATGAATCTTGCTAGGTAACTGAATATAGCTTAGCTTTCATGTTAGCCGTATGTTACCTAATTTGCTTTAGTAACATTTGCTTTAATGTTAGATTTGGTAAACATGATTAGACAAACGTTTGCCGTTCATGATAACATTTAAATTTTATTGCACCAGAACTTGAAAAAACTCTCCAAATTAAACTGATCAAGATGGAGAAAGATGGCACACAATGGCAAATAAAACGTCCTCATATCCCAAATCACAGTGAGCAGCAGGGGCCGACTGAGAAGGCTTCAAAGAAAAAGGTAACTGACTTGGTTATCTCTCTCTCTCTCTCTCTCTCGTTTCTTAATGTGTAGGCATGTGTGTAGATTTGTAATTGTGTCATCTATGATTATTTTATGTGCTTTGTTGACAAGATGTATATGCAAGGTGGTGTAAAATAAGTTAATAAGAGTTGGGCTAAAAGTCAGTTTGTTTCTTTCTCTCAAGGTTGACAATAAAAAGGGAAGGGCTTCCAAATACAAGCACCAGGAGGAGGGTCATGACAGACTTTCAAAGAAAAGGTACACTACCAGTCTGCATCCTGTGTGTGTTGTTACATTACAATACATTCATGATGAGTAAGATTTTAATGGGGCATAAGGTAATCTTATTTGTATAGTGTTTTTTATTAGACACAAGTCCTGATGAAACCTATAGTATAATAATAATAATAATGTCTTATTATTTTGTCTTTAGATGCTACGTTGAAGAAGTGGCCGGCAGCCAGCCGAGGGCAGATAGGCACATCTATTAATTCGAAGCTCACGCTGAGAAGAGCAAAAAGATTTTTTTTTTTTCTGTTCAGTTTTTTGTCTTATTGTTCTTGTACTATTTGATTGTTCTTGTAAATACATAATGTACAGTACATTTCTATATTTTGGACTTTTATTTATGGCACCTAGTAGGTTTTTTCTTATTTTTGTTCTTGTACTATATTTTTTGTTTTGTACTATTTGATTGATCTGAAGTAAATAAATAATGTACATTTCTACATTTTGGACTTTTATTTATGTTGCCTAGCAGCTATGGATTTTAATTTTACTATTATATAGGTGAAAATATAGGTGCATAATATACGTGCATTTATGTACCTATATAGGTATATGTATGCACGCATATATGTACATATAATATAGGAAAACGGCCAATTTTATATATGTCACATATATCAAAAACCTATATCAAAACCTATATTGAAACATATATGATTATATAGGTTCTTTCCATGTGGGTCTGGATGCCGCCATTCAGCTCGATGGACTCACCTCATTTAGAGCAGACAGAAATGCAGCGCTGTGCACGTCCAAGACCCGCGGTGGTGGTGTGTCTGTTTACATCAGCATGGAATTGTGCAAGAACTCTGTGCTTGTTTCTACTTACTGCTAATTGTCAGTGGAGTTTGTGACTGTTAGATGTAGGCCATTTTATTTAACAAGGGTATTTACTACTTTTTACATTGTCAGAGTTTACATTCCTCCGAGCACTAATGCTAAAGAGGTGCTAAGTGAGCTATACGGAGCTATTAGCGACCTGCAGAATGTTCACCCTGACGGACTGTTTATCATTGTTTCAACCATGCAAATCTCAAGTCAGTGCTCCCTAAATTCCATCAACATATGGACTTTGCTACGAGAGGTGAAAACACGCTGGATCTTGTTTACACAAACATTCCTGGAGCGTAACATGCAGATCCCCGACCCCACCTCAGCTACTCAGAGCACATCTCTGTTATGCTAATTCCAGCATACATTCACTCATACATACATACAGCACTCATTAGATGCTCAAAACCGGTTCTGAAGCAGGTGAAAACCTGGCCATCAGGAGCTGCTCTTCAGGACTGCTTTGAGTGCACTGATTGGAACAACTTCAGGGAGGCTGCAACCAACGGTGACTCCATCAACTTGGAGGAATACACATCATCAGTGACCAGCTACATCAGCAAGTGCATTGATGAGGTGACTGTCTCCAAGACCATCAGCACATGCTCCAACCAAAAGCCGTGGATGACTACTAACGTGCGTGCGCTGCTGAAGACTAGAGACCTAGCCTTCAGAACAGGGAACAGGGGCGGCCCTAAGAACAGCAAGGGCCAAACTGTCCCGAGCCATCAGAGAGGCAAAGTGCGCACATGCCCAGACAATCCACAGTACCTTCCAGGACAGCAGAGGCACCCAGCGCATGTGGCAGGGCATACAGGTGATCACAAACTACAAGACAGCTTCACCTGCTTGTGATAGCTAAGCCTCCCTCCCAGATGCGCTGAACAACTTCTACACTCGGTTTGAGGTGCAGAACAACGTATCGGCAAGGAAGACCATCCCTCCCCCATTGACCAGGTACTCTGTCTATCCACAGCCGACTTGAGGACAACTCTATGAAGAGTTAACCCACGGAAGGCTGCTGGACCAGACAACATTCCAGGCAGGGTGCTCAGTAAATGTGCAGAACAGCTAGCGGATGTCTTTACTGACATCTTCAACATTTCCCTGAGCAGTGCCATTGTTCCTACGTGCCTCAAGACTACCACCATTGTCCCCATGCCAAAGAAGTCTACAGTATCCTGCCTCAATGACTACTGTCCTGTCGCATGCACACCCATCATTATGTAGTGCCTTGTAAAGCTCGATACGAGGCATATCAAGACTCAGTTACCACCCTCACTGGACTTCCTACAGATTGCATATCATCGAAACCGCTCCACAGATGATGCCATTGCCACAGCGATCCATTTAGCCCTCACCAACCTGGACAATAAAAACACTTATGTAAGAATGCTGTTCATAGACTTTAGTTCAGCATTTACTATAATCATCCCTCAGCAACTGATTGGGAAACTGAGCCTGCTGGGACTAAACACCTCCCTCTGCAACTGGATCCTGGACTTCCTGACTGGGAGACCTCCGTCAGTCCGGGTTAGGAACAGAATCTCCAATGAAGTTCACCGATGACATGACTGTGGTGGGTCTCATCAGCAAGAACGACAAGTCAGCATATAGAGAGGAGGTGCAACAGCTAACAACCTGTATCTGAATGTTGATAAAACTAAAGAGATGGTTGTTGACTTCAGAAGAGCACAGAGTGACCACATTCTGCTGAACATCGATGGATCATCGGTAGAGATCGTCAAGAGCACCAAATTTCTTTGTGTGCTTCTAGCGGAGAACCTCGCCTGGTCACTCAACACCAGTTCCTTCTCCAAGAAAGCCCAGCAGCGTCTCTACTACCTACGAAGGCTGAGAAAGGCACATCTCCCTCCCCCCATCCTGACCATGTTCTACAGAGGAACCATTGAGAGCATCCTGAGCAGCTGCATCACTGTCTGATTTGGGAACTGTACCATCTTGGGTCGCAAGAACCTGCAGCGAATAGTGAGGACAGCAGAGAAGATCATTGGAGTCTCTCTTCCCTCTACCATGGACACCTCACCCTCCTGGAAAAAGATACCAAAGCATTCAGGCCCTCACAACCAAACTGTGTAACAGTTTCTTCCCACAAGACACCAGACATTTCAATAACTGAACTGAACTTTACTGAGCACAACATACACACACATCATCTGTATGGACTGCACAGACCTACAGCAAACACACACTTCCGATATATACAGCCATCAACCTGTTTACATCCTGCTTACATCCATCAACCTGTTTACATCCTGCTTACATCCATCAAACTGTTTCCATGCTGTTTTGCACACTTTTTTACTTTTTTGCTCTGCACACACTGTCTAACATTTCAGTTGTTTTGCACATACTGTCATATTTTTCCTGCTCAGTCGGATGTTAAACGGCCACTTCCGGGGCAGCAGCTATCTTGGCTGTGGCACTTCCGGGTTATACCATTTTATAATCTGCCACACTATATAAGCACACGGTCTGCAAACACTCCTTGCCAGATTGTCTCATCGCGTTACCGCTCGTGTATGCCTTTTCGGCCTGTAAGTTTCACTTTCATTTCCCATGTTGGATTTCAGCCGGGTGTGTGTCAAATCATGCATTTTCCTTTTGTTATTTTTTGGATTACTCATTTTTGACTTTGTTGGCCAGAGACCCTTTTTGTATTTCTGCTTATTTCTTTCAGATTTTGTTTGTGGATTCTCATCATAGTCTCTTGTTGGAACATTTTGCTTGGCCTGTTTTTTCTGCGACTGTTTATTTCTGTGTTGGATTATTCCCTGATATAATATAAATTCCCCTTATTAAACCTATTTTTGTGGAAGTCGTATGTGTTCTGCATTTTTGGGTCCATTCCCCCCTGCACTCTGACAGTACAATCTGGCCAACCATGGACTCAGCAGAAGCACCAGACTTGCCCACTATTCTCTCGAACCTATCACAATCTTCTGCAGCCCATGAGAAGCAGTTACAGGCTCATACTACGTGTTGGCTCTCTCTCCAGTCCCGCTGCTTCAGCCCCCACACCGCCCGAAACTCCTCCAGTCATGCCCCCTGTCCGAGAGCCACATCTGCTACCTCCTGAACGCTTCAATGGTGAACCAGGATTGTGCCGAGCATTCCTCATGCAATGTACGGTCGTCTTTGAGCTCCAACTCTCCTCTTTTCTCTCAGAGTGCTCCAGAGTGGCCTACATTATCTCCCTCCTGTCTGGCAAGGCAAAGTTGTGGGCCACTGCAGAATGGGAATGGCAGTCACCCATCTGCTCCTCAGTCGAAGCTCTCTCCTCTGAATTACGGAGGGTTTTTGACACCACGCTCCCGCAGCAAGATGCAGCCCAGATACTGTTCGAGACTGCACAGAGAAGCTGTTCGGTGGCAGAGTATGCGGTCGGGTTCCGCACAGCGGCGGCTGATAGTGGATGGAATCCCACGGCCCTCTATGATGCCTTCTATCGGGGACTCTCTCCTAAGCTTAAGGACGAACTCGCTGGCCGGGAGCTACCCCATGGATTGGATGATCTCATTTCTCTAGCCACTCGAGTCGACCGAAGGATCCGGGAGCGAAGGGCCGAGAGAACTCCTCAGCACGTCTGGAGAACTACCCCTCGCCCCAGCTTTTCTCCTCTGCCAAATTCCCCACAACCCTCATCCTCTGCCATACCCATGGAAATTGGTCGGTGGCACATTCCAGCCAGTGAGAAGGAGAGGCACATGGTCAACAGACTATGCCTATACTGTGGACAGGCTGGGCATATGGCCTTCTCTTGCCCGGCAAAAGGTCGGGCTCGCCATTGAGCAAGGGGGCAGTGGTGAGCCAACAGCATTCAGTCCCCTCTAAGCCTCTTCTAAAGCTTCGGATCACGGTCAACAGCCAGACCCACGACTTGGCGGCCTTTTTAGATTCAGGAGCTGATTCACAATTCATGTACCATGAACTGGTACATCAACTGGGTATTGAGACTGAACATTTGCCGTGTTCACTCGTCGTTCGTGCCCTGGATGGTCATATCCTCCATCAGGCCACTCATCGCACCAAGCTGCTCCAAGTCACCATAGCAGAGCATCATCACGAGAGGCTGTCATATCTGGTCATTGCTTCCCCTCAGACACCTGTCATGTTGGGCTTCCCGTGGCTTTGCCAACACAATCCTCATCTGAGCTGGAGCAGTGGGTGTGTCCTTAAGTGGGGTACCCATTGTCAATCTCACTGTCTCCAGCCTCCTGCACCCAGTTCCTCCTCTGACCCCAATGATTTTCCGGACCTCAGTTCAGTGCCGCCTGTTTACCATGACTTCAAGAGGGTTTTAAGTAAAGCACAGGCCTCCTCCTTACTCCCCCACTGACCATTCGATTGTGCCATTGATCTCCTTCCCGGGACTTCTCCTCCTCGTGGTCATCTATTCAGCCTCAATGGGCCGGAATGGGAGGCCATGATTACATACATTCAGGAATCACTGGCTGCTGGTCTTATTCGTCCGTCCTCCTCCCCGGCTGGCGCTGGGTTCTTCTTTGTCGGTAAGAAGGATGGTTCACTGCGACCCTGCATTGACTATCGGGCACTCAATGCCATAACAATTAAGAACCGATACCCACTGCCTCTTATGTCTTCTGCTTTTGAACTGCTCCAGGGGGCCACTATCTTTTCCAAAGTCGATCTCCGGAACGCCTATCATCTGGTGCACATCAGGGAGGGTGATGAGTGGAAGACTGCTTTTAACACTCCCACTGGTCACTATGAATATCTCGTCATGCCGTTCGGCCTCACTAATTCCCCGGCGCTAGTAAACGACGTGCTACGGGAGATGCTGAACCAGTACGTCTTTGTCTATCTCGACGATATACTCATCTTTTCCCGTTCTCTGGAGGAACATCAAGTACATGTCCGGACCGTGTTGCAACGCTTGCTGGAGAATCATTTGTTTGTAAAAGCTGAGAAATGCGAGTTTCATGTCAAACAGACCACCTTCCTGGGGTTTGTTCTCTCAGTAGGCAGCATCCAGATGGATCCAATCCGTATTACGGCAGTCAAGGATTGGCCGTGCCCTAGGTCACGCAAGGAGCTTCAAATGATCTTAGGGTTTGTCAACTTTTATCGGCGATTTATACGGGGCTTCAGTGCGGTTGCTGCTCCCCTCCATCGGCTCACCTCCACTCTTCAGACCTTCACCTGGAACTCGGAGGCCGAGCTGGCCTTTAATAGGCTCAAGGAGCTCTTCACCTCTGCCCCCATATTGACTCTGCCTGATCCAGCCCTCCAGTTTATCGTTGAAGTCGATACATCTAATCAGGGAGTAGGAGCCGTTCTCTTTCAGAGGTCATCCAAGGACAATCGGGTCCACCCTTGTGCCTTCTTCTCTCGCCGTCTCACCCCAGCAGAACGGAACTATGCCATTGGGGACCGGGAGCTTCTGGCTGTTAAACTCGCCCTTGAGGAGTGGCGTCACTGTTTGGAGGGGGTGAATCAACTTTCCATTGTTTGGACCGACCACCGCAACTTGGAATATCTCAGAACGGCCAAACGTCTGAATGCACGCCAAGCTCGCTGGGGTCTCTTCTTTGGCCGGTTTAACTTCACACTGTCTTATCGTCCAGGATCCAAGAACGGTAAACCTGATGCCCTTTCAGGCTTATACTCCCCAGAAGAGGAGGATTGTAGCACCGAAAGTGTCCTTCCCACTTCATTTACCGTCCGGATTCTTCAACTGGATATCGAGAGGAAGGTCCGTCAGGCCACCTCTGGGCAAGCCACTCCCAGCAATTGTCCTGCAAACAGACTTTTTGTCCCCAATAGTCTACGCTCCCAGGTTCTCCAGAGGTGTCATTGCTCGCCTTTGTTCTGTCACCCCGGTGTGTCCCGCACCTTGGCAACCGTTCAACATCATTTCTGCTGGCCCACCCTCCGCCGGGACGTTCGCCAGTTTGTGGGGGCATGTACCACCTGTGCTCAACATAAGAGCTCTCATACTCCACCTGCTGGGTTCCTTCGTCCTCTTCCGGTCCCTCGTCGACCGTGGTCTCACATTGCCTTGGTTTTTATTACTGGATTACCTCCCTCGGCTGGCCAGACCACCATCCTCTCTGTAATGGATCGGTTCTCAAAGATGGTGCACTTTATATCATTGCCCAAGCTCCCTTCTGCCAAGGAGACTGCTCTGCTCCTCCTCCAGCACGTCTTTTGACTGCATGGCTTGCCTAGGGACATTGTTTCTGATCGAGGACCTCGATCAGAATTTTATAATTTTATATTCTGCCACACTATATAATCACGCGGTCTGCAAACACTCCTTGCCAGATTGTCTCATTGCGTTACCGCTCGTGTATGCCTTTTCGGCCTGTAAGTTTCACTTTCATTTCCCATGTTGGATTTCAGCCGGGTGTGTGTCATATCGTGGATTTTCCCTTTTGTTATTTTTTGGATTACTCATTTTTGACTTTGTCGGCCAGAGACGCTTTTTGTATTTCTGCTTATTTCGTTTGTGGATCAGTCCTATTTTTCTGACATTTTGGTGGGATTTATTTTTTGTTTTTCCTTCTGTGGACTTAAGGGCCTTGTTGGATTATTCATTTGTTTTCTTCAAGAATTTTTCCTGGACTTGCTCTTCTTGATTTTGTTTGTGGATTCTCATCATAGTCTCTTGTTGGAACATTTTGCTTGGCCTGTTTTTTCTGCGACTGTTTATTTCTGTGTTGGATTATTCCCTGATATATTATACATTCCCCTTATTAAACCTATTTTTGTGGAAGTCGTATGTGTTCTGCATTTTTGGGTCCATTCCCCCCTGCACTCTGATACATACTGTACAATATTTCAGTTGTTTGCTGTTTTTTCACAAATCCTATACATTATCTCAGGGACATGCTGCTAAAAAACTGTGTTCATTCTAGTATTACAGCACGCAATATTGTTAGAACATACAGTATTTACATACAGTATTGACACTGGTCGATCAGCACTTTTTCTGTTTATTGTCTTTTGTGTATTGTCTTGAAAATATTCGTCTGCAGTCTCTTTTGTTCTGCACTGTCTTGTCTGTCTTGTCCTGCACTGTTTGCACCAGGTTGCACAGTTGCACATTATGTGACTAGGACTACTTACTAAGTCCCCAGCCCTGTCTTTGTTTTATGTAGCACCACAATCCTGGAGAAACATTGTCTCATTTCACTATGTTCTGCAACAGCTATATATGGTTGAAATGATAAAAAAAAAAAGCTTCTTGACTTGACTTTACATTATATTACATTTCATTTACAGCATTTGGCAGACGCCCTTATCCAGAGCGACGTACATAAGTGCTTAAATCTCTAACACTAAATATATTAATGCTGGTTCTCTAGGTTACATACTTAAGATACCTTGAGTTTAAAACATTCGTTCAAAGTTACAATGAAAAAGTGTCAAAGGTTTTTTTTGTTTTTTTTTTTAAATGCAAAGGATAAGGAAAGAAGTGCTAGTTGAAGTGCTTCCTGAATAAGTAGGTCTTCAACCGCCGCTTGAAAATAGCCAGTGACTCAGCTGTCCGGACCTCTAGGGGAAGTTCATTCCACCACCTTGGTGCCAGAACAGAGAAGAGTCTTGTAGTATACTTGCCTCTTACCCTGAGAGATGGTGGAACCAGTCGAGCAGTGCTGGTAGATCGGAGGTTGCGGGGTGCAGTGCAAGGAATGATGAGGGCTTTGAGGTAAGAGGGAGCTGGTCCATTTTTGGCTTTGTAGGCCAGCATCAGTGTTTTGAACCGGATGCGTGCAGCTACCGGAAGCCAGTGGAGGGATCACAGCAGCGGAGTGGTATGCGAGAACTTTGGCAGGTTGAAAACAAGTCGGGCAGCTGCATTTTGGATCATTTGCAGAGGACGGATTGCGTTCATAGGTAGACCTGCCAGCAGTGCATTGCAGTAATCCAGTTTAGAAATGACAAGAGACTGAACAAGTACCTGGGCAGTCTGTGTGGACAAAAATGGCCGAATCCTTCTAATGTTGTAGAGAAGAAACTGACATGAGCGAGTCACATTTGCAACATGAGAGGAAAAGGACAGTTGATTGTCCATGGTTACCCCAAGGTTGCGAGCTGTGGCTGAAAGGGAGATCAGATCGTTGTGCAAAGATATAGCAAGATGAATCACCTGGGATGAACAGCAGTTCAGTTTTGCTAGGATTGAGCTTTAACTAATGAGCAGTCATCCATGATGAAATTTCTGCCAGACATGCTGAGATCCGGTCAGAAGCTGTGGCATCTGAGGGTGGGAAAGAGAAGATAAGTTGTGTATCATCAGCATAGCAGTGGTAAGAGAACCCATGTGATGAAATAACTTCCCCAAGAGAGTGAGTATACAAGGAGAAAAGAAGAGGACCAAGTACTGAGCCCTCATATCAAGTAACATGGAGGGGAGTGACATCTGCTGGAGCAGATGTCACTCCCCTCCATGTTACTTGATATGAGCGTCCTTCCAGGTAGGAGGCCATTCCCAAGCTGATCCACAAATCCCAAAACTCTTGAGGGAGGATAAGGGAGTCTTGTGGTTGACCGTATCAAATGCTTCTGAAAGGTCAAGGAGGATAAGGACGGATGATAGTTTGGCTGATCTAGCAGTATGTAGCTTCTCAGAGACATCCAAAAGGGCTGTCTCTGTAGAGTGAGCTGCTTTAAAGCCAGACTGTTTGGGATCTTGGAGGTTGTTCTGTGAGAGATAGACAGACAGTTGATTATAGACAATGCGTTCAAGAATTTTTGAAAGAAATGAGAGAAGTGATACCGGTCTGTAGTTACTGATGTCTGATGGATCCAGAGCAGGTTTCTTTAGGATGGGAATAACCCGTGCTCTCTTGAAAGTAGTTGGTACCTGACCAGATGGTATGGATCTATTGACGATAGTGGAAATGAAGGGCAAGAGGTCTTGTGAGATGGTCTGGAGCATAGTGGTAGGGAGTGGATCCAATGGGCAGGTGGTAGGATTGCAGGACTGGATGAGTTGTAAAATCTCTTCTGCTGCCACAATTGAGAAATGTGACAACGAAGGTCTAGGGGAATCCATACTCTGAGATGTAAGTGCAGTCGGGGCTGAAGTGAAGGTCCGGCAGATTTCCTCAATCTTCTCCTGGTAGAAAGAAGCAAAGTCTTCTGCAGTCAGGGAGGATGAAGAAGGTGGAGCCGGGGGGTTGAGCAGAGAAGAGATGATGTTGTGGAATTTCCGAGGGTCATGTGAGGAAGCTTCAAGCTTTTCCTTGTAGAAGGAAGTCTTGGCAGAAGTCACATCTGAGGAGAACTTGACAAGAAGTGTTCTGTAAAAATCAAGATCTGCATCAAGTTGTGATTTCTTCCACTTTCTCTCTGATGATCTTAGCTCTCTTCGATTGTTGCGCAGCACATCTGAAAGCCAAGGAGCAGAACCAGAAGTTTTCTTGGGTTTAGTGAACATAGGGCAGAGGAAGTCCATAGTTGAGGAAAGAGAAGAGAGGAAAGTATCTGTGGCTGAGTCTAAGGGTAGTGAGGAAAAAGACTCAGCATCAGGAAGGGAAGAAAGAGTGCCAGAAGCTACAGATGAAGGGGAGACAGAGTGAAGGTTGCAGCGAGTAAGAGCAAGGGGGTGAGAGGTAGTTTTAGGTAAGATAGGTAGAGTGATGGTGAAGGATACCAGGTGATGATCAGAGACGTGGAGTGGGGTAACAGTCATGTCTGTAGCTGGAGAAGGATGGGTGAAAACCAGGTCCAGGACATTGCCTCCTTTGTGTGTGGGGATGTAGCTGTTGAGTGTGAAGGTAAATGAGTCGAGAAGAGACAGGAGGGAAGAAGAATGTAGCTTGTCAGAGGGGAGGTTGAAGTCACCAAGCACTGTCAGGGGGGAGCTATCGGAAGCGAAAGCACTAAGCAGTGAGTCCATTTCTTCCAGGAAGTCTCCTAGGGGATCAGGAGGGCGGTAGACAACAATGATAACAAGGTTGATAGGAGAGGTAACTGAAATGGCATGAAATTCAAAAGAAGAGATGGTTAAATTAGAGAAGAGTAGAGGTTTAAAGCACCATTTCGTTGACAACAATAAACCTGTACCAAAGGAGTAATGGGAAGTTAAAGCAGAGATAAAATCAGCTTTCTTTACCGCAGACTGACAATTCCAGAGCCCACCTACCACTACTGTTTGAGACTTACACAACAGAGGAGGGTAGATGAGGTTATTGGGATTGTGACCTCTGCTTTGTGGATGAGATCGTCTGCGAGAGTAGGCCTTGAGTACAGAGATGGGTTTAAGGCACATATTTGTAGTCAAACAAGAGTGAGAATTAAGGTATGGTAGAATATATCAAAACAGTACTAGACACTAATGTTAGAGAGAGAGATACTAACAAACTGCTACAGACGCTATCGTCTGTAGCGGAGAACCTTCAATTTAAATAGGTAAGCCCTGCCCCCAATTCACACCTTAAGGGAGACTGAAACTACACCTGATTAATCAGCTGAGAGAACAACAAAAACCAACACTATAAAAATGAACAATGCTATAGAATATAACACAATTCAAATCACACTACTCTAGAACAAAGTGAGTTAAGCAGATAGTATACAAAAGACAGGAACCTACTTTACCAGAAGACAATATAATCAAATGTAGAGAGTTAAAGCACACATGACTTTACTTGACTTGACTTTACTTGATGAGGAATATTCAAACTGAATCTGCATTTTGATCCTTTATTCACAGAGAAATGAAAAAAGCAAGCACATATTTTGTTGTGTATTTTACACATGATTCTTAAATGGACCTTAAGAATCACAGATTTGGTGATTAAATCAGTTTGTACTGTCTCCAGTGTGTGACTGTGATAATATAAAGGTAAGACTCACCTGGGATCATGAGGAGAAAGATCAGACAAAGCAGAGAAGACGGTTTAAGGGACATCATTCTTCTATAAAGATTCTATATACAACCTAAAACATAAAATAATCAACTTCAGTAAGGTGGAGACAGTTTGCTTCATCACACTACTCCATCACTCAGGAGTTTACACCACACACACTGTCTGTCATTTCTTACATAATAATCACACTATATTCTACCAATAATAGGACACTCTTTAAACATTTACAGAAATATTAATAAATCACTGTACTGGAACATTCACATGCTACAAATGAAAATCTGTGCATGAATTCACTGATACCAGCTCTGCTCAAAGCAGATAATGAATGATTCAAATGTGTTTAATTGTCATGCACTAATTACAGATTAATAGATTTAGCAGAATCTGATATTTGAAGGAGAGATTTTCTAAACACATCTAAAGTTAAACACAATACATTAAAATAAAGTTAAACATGAAGGCAGGTCAAAATAACCTCACTTTAAAGTTTGCATGTGTTTCTATGGACAGAAAGTGATTTATTCCTGTGCATGAGGATGTTTGTATATTTAGAACTACTCCTGAGCTGAAACCCCTAGTGGTAGGAAAGTGTAATGACAGTAAACTGATTATAAGTAGGCTTCAGCAGACGACTGTGCTCTTGATGGAAACTTGTATTCTGCAGCTTCTTTCTTTTGTCCTGCTCTTCATTAGCATTATAACTAGTGTATGATGTTATGTAAATATAAGATCATGGAGTAGTTGGACAAAAAGCAGTGATTATGATAGTAGCTGCTTTATTAATGTCAGTCGATGCATCACAATTCATCCTCTTACAGTCTACTGTGCACTTAAACTACTACAATTACATAGAATTGAGTGTGTAGTAAGAACCATGTTTGGTTTAATTTGGCAAAGAAAAATGTCACACAACCAAAATATCTCAATATAATCTCATGATACCTAAAAACCTTTTTGTGTTACATGATATGTGTCACAATAAAAATGTCTTTGTACTGTATGTTCTGCCTCCACAGTGCCTACATGACCCTCGTGTTCAACAGCCAAATAGCAAAGAAAGAAAAGTGTGAGTTAAAGAGTGTGTGCTTAAGATGTCTGGATGATTATATTTTGCATAAACACAATTTTCTTTACTTTAATTTCTGAATTAGTCACTTAAACAAACTGCATTTTTACCACCAACACCACAATACATCAGAAATAACTGATCACAACATTTATATTCGAGCTCATATGTGATAATTAAAAGTTGCTAAACATAAAGAAATGAGACGTGAATTCAAGTATTTTGAACGGCAAACCTGTCAATGTTCAGGAAATGTAGATATTAGATTAATGAGAAAAAATTAGCCATTAAAGATATGAAGTTTGTTCTTACCGTAAGTTATAGACTCTTGTCTCCAACAACTGAGCATAAAATAAAGTGTGAAGAGGAGTGTGTGTGGTTAACAAGTGTTGCTGTTGTCTTGTCTTGTCTTTCTGCTGAAGTCACTTCCTATAAAATGAAGAAAATATGAGAGAAATAAAATATAATAAAAAAATGCTGAAAATATTATTGAATATTTTACCAATATAAATATTCAGCTTCATGACTAAACGATATCCTCTACTATAAAATGCTCTTTGTAACAGAATTGTCACCATTTCCTTCTTCTTTATGCTACAACTGTGGGTTTACATTGTCAGTTACATTCAGAGCACGTCTATTAAAAAGCTGTTTTTATTTAAAAACCGAGAAAGGAAATCACTTAGCTTGTGACGCTAACATGCTCAGCACATCCTGTGTGTAATCATGCTAGCTGGTTCGTCATGCATCTTTGCTGACATTTACTTCATTAACTGGTGATGTTTTTGTATTGTGTACTTGTGTATTTAATACCACAGCTGAATTACTGCTGAAAAAAATGGATCACAACACAATGTTATTAAAGAGAGCAGGGTGTGTTAGCATGAGATTAAACACAGTTCATGTTCTGTGTACAGAGTCGTCTTAACACCTCAGTCTATATGTGTGAACACATGAACTCTCTATTTCATCCACACCCAGTAGGACAATGTGTCAAACTGTTTAACTACAGTATAAAACAAGAGCTAAACCACACCCTTATTATAATATGGATAATATAATATGTTTTCCTGTGTTCCTTAACATTAACTGGAACAGAACCGTTCAGTGTTATACTACTTTTTTTTACCCATGTTAATGTAGATCATACATTAAATATGAAATAAAACTAACCAAACCTATGTTAAATGTATTTATAGATTACTTACTGTCTCTTACTTGTGTGAGAGAAACGATGAGTGTATGAATGTGTCAGGACTTGGACATTCTCTGCTGGAACAATAGGGTGTGTTCTGGCAGTGTGTTTTCTGTCACTTCTTATAATACTCTCCTGGTTGTAATTGGTTTAAAGGCTGTCCTGCTGCCTTCCTGGTATTCACTCTCTTGAATGCCCTCCTCACGTCATGCTCCGAGATGGTAAACATGTTTACTTCTCTAGCTGTCTCAGCGTGAATGATGTTTGTGCTGCTAGCACCGCTAGCGTGGTTAGCTGCAGCCTCGAAGCGAGCGAAAAAGATGTTTAGCTCATCTGACAGAGAGGCATCCTCATTCCCAATTCTAGAAGATGGCATTCTATAGTCTGTGATGTTCCTCAGTCCCTGCCACAGGCTACTACAACCACCATGTTGGAATTGTGACTCTAGTTTCCTCCAGTAGCAATGCTTTGTTTTTTCACCGCTCTGCGCACACTGTAAGATGCGACCTCCCTCTGATCTGGAGCTTCCTGTTTCAGCCTTTGTTTGAATTCAGGCATGAGGAAGATGGCTGCATGGTCCGATTTCCCAAATGTTGGATGTGATTGTGCCTTGTAGCTGTTCTTGAATAGTGTGTAGCAGTGATCTAGTGTCCTTTCGCCCCTGGTGGGGCAGGTGATGTGCAGCTGAATGTTCGGTAGTGCGCACTTGAGGTTGGCACAGATAAAGTCTCCTACCACAATGAGGGCAGCGTTCCGATGCTGTGTTTGTGTAGCGTTAGTGTCTCATGTAAGTCCCATACTGCAGTGTCTGTGTCTGCTTGAGGTGGAATATAAACGGCATTGACTATGACCTAGCTGAATTCCGGAGGTAGATAGAACCGCCAACATTTTATGGTCAGATTTGTTGTGCAGGAGCGTGAAAGAGGAATGATGCTCGTGCTGTCGCACCAGTGGTTGTTCACCATCAGACTCACTCCACCTCCCCTTGATATTTCCCAGATAATCAGCATCATTGTCTGTAACTTAGCCAACAGTTTTACAGCCTGTTTACTGGCAACACCTTCTCAGAACAAGTAGTCTAGGCCAGTGGTTCTCAAACTGGGGGCCCTGAGATGGTGCCAAGGGGCCCCGGTTCACTGACAACACCTGCTCAGAGCAAGTAGTCTATGACAATTTGACAACAACAATTTATTTAATGCTGCAGCAAAAGGCGTCTTGCAAACAGTGTAGAGTGCCAAGTCTACACTGTGAACATGTGACTTGACATACGGCTGAGTATGCTGAACCATACTCAGAATTCATTCTCCGCATTTCACCCATCCAAAGTGCACACACACAGCAGTGAACACACACACACCCGGAGCAATGGGCAGCCATTAATGCTGCGGCGCCCGGGGAGCAGTTGGGGGGTTCGGTGCCTTGCTAATGGGCACCTCAGTCGTGGCCCGCCCGAGACTCGAACCCACAACCTTAGGATTACGAGTCAGACTCTCTAACCATTAGGCCACGACTTGCAGAGGCACACTAGGTATGTGCTTGTGTAGCCTGGTATGTGTGTGTGTTTGTTGGTATGTGTGTGCTTGTGTTTATGTGATCTCTCAGTCTCCTCAATAAAGTCAGATCTTATCAAGCATGTGCACCCACACTCTCAAAACGTTCCCATCCTTTTATCACATAGAATGTTTATGGCAGGGAAGTTTATGGCAGGAACATTTGTGGTAGGATTGTTTATGGTAGGGACATTTCCTCCTGTTCTCTCTCTCCCTAGTCTGACACACAGAATTTACCATGGAAGCACATATAACAATCATGATATTTAAAATTTCCACTACACAAGGCACATAGAAAGTAAGGGGCTTGAGCCGAACTGTTATAAATGGGCACCAACATCACAAATGATAAAGGAGTCCGAAAAGGCAACAAACGCTCACAAAACAACACCAGCCATCTCTCCTCAATCTCTCTCTCTCTCTCTCTCTCTCTCTCTCTCTCTCTCTCTCTCTCTCTCTCTCTCTCTCTCTCTCTCTCTCTCACACACACACACACACACACACACACACAAACACACACACACACAAATTAATAAATGGAAATTAATTAAAATCATTGTATTTGGTTAAATTGTTACCAAAACATTACCAAACATAACAACACCCCCATTGTTGTCTTTGGGTGAGGGGTTGGAGATGTCACTTTTGCACGTCTTCAAAACGTGAGAACCCTGTTGATGATGATCTATATGTTTTACCTCTTCTGTAGCTTGGAACCAGAACAAGTATTTAGAGGGGCAGATCCTCCACTCAGGGGTGCAAAATGGGGTTTTAAAAAAATGATAAAAAATAGATCATCGAGGAACGAAGCATTCTGGGGCACAGAACAGAAGGAAAAAAGAGGGAAAAGAATAAAAAAACATCCAAACACAATACTTTACTATATTAGAATACTGAGTATTATACTACTGTAGTATTATGCTAGTGTATAATATACTGTAATTATAATTGTGTAATGCTTAATATAATACTGTAATACGGAATATAATACTACAATACTGCAATTCTGAATATAATGATATAATACAGGATACAATACTGTAATATTAAATATAATAAGTGTAAAGATGAATTTATATAACACTTTATATTGCTATATTGTAAAATGACATAACAGGAAAAAGTCCATAATTTCTGACAACAGATTTTTATTTACAAATGAAAGCGTGTTTTTATAAAATAAAAGTTTAGACAGATTACATGTGTGTGAAACTGTTCTATCCACGTGACTGTGAGAAATGAACTCAACAGCTCCTCCTTCAGGACAAAGGAGTCACAGCAGGAGAACCACTATGACTCATTTAAAGACACTATGTAAAATAACTTATATATACTAACTTAATACTGAACTTTAAACTTTATATTCTGTTTCTATACTTATGTGAAGCTGCTTTGAGACAATGTGAATTGTTTAAGTGTTACACAAATAAATTGAATTGAATTAATGCACCAGTGTAAACATGATATACACTATACACATACTGAATATTACACTGAATATTGTAAATAAGATTCAAAACGAACAGAAAACACAATATAGTCAAACATTAACAGAACAGCAAAACTAGCAAGTAAACCTGATTCTAAAATCTGAAATATATGTAAACAAAAAAATATTATATATAAAAAATGTAGTCTTTTTGAAAGGAAAAAAAATAACTCTTTATTATATATTTAAATATACCCATTTTCTTGTCTTTGAATTCTGAGATTCAAACCTCCCCATCCTCAGAAGTAGAAGCTTTCACTGCAGAACTCTTATGATTTAAATTTGAAATAAAACAAATCAAATCTACATTAAATATATTTATTGATTATTTACTGTCTCTTACTTGTGTGAGAGAAACGATGTGTATGAAAGTGGACTTGGACATTCTCTGCCGGAACAATAGGGGGCATTCTGGCAGTGTGTTTTGTGGCTTGTAATACTCACCTGGTTGTAATTGATTTATTTATTATGTGTGTTTATTTCTGTCAGAGAACGAGGGTGTCTTCAAAGAAAAAAGGCCCAAATGCGGGGATAACAAAATAAAAACAGATTTTTTTTCTGAAACACAGAACCCGAGGGAAAATAAGGACACCGCAAAGCTAACCACAATACAGTGGATTACAAGACACACTGCCAGAACACCCCCTAATGTTCCGGCAGAGAAGTTCCAAGCAGAAATCCTGACAGAAAGTGTGAAAAATTAAATTTCAAGACTGTGATGTTGCAGCAGAAGTTTGCCCTTTATTCACAATAACAGTCATGTGGTTACAGAATTCACACACAGAGTAAATATATTTATAGTGTTCTTCATATCCAAAGGGACATCATATGTTTTAATTTGCAGTGAGACAAAATAAAACAATGTATTTGAGTAATTTTTGGCTGGTTAACCCTGATATTTTCCTCGGGTCAATCTGACCCAGCTAGAAAGTTTCATGTGACATAACTTGGGTTTTCTTCCACATATTTGCCTGAAATTTACCAGGATTGTTCCAAATTATGAACTTTGCAAGTAAAATTAATTTTGTGTATTTTCATCGAATTCAGACTAGTATATACGACGCGTTTTGGATCCTCCCGGGTCATTTTGACTAGGCCACATTTATTGGGGTCATTGGTTACACTTTTGCCCTTTTCAGCACAATGAACATGCATACAGACACAAAACAGCACACACAAAATGTCCACTAACACACGCACCCAAAACACACACTTACACACCACACACACACACACACACACACACACACACACACACACACACACACACACAAATTGTGCATTGCATTTCATTAGGCCTCCAGAAAAAAAATAGCCAAACAATTGTAAATATTTCACACTTTTGATATGTCTTTGCCTAGCAGAGGGCAAAATATGATCTACCGAAATGATACTACACACACACACACACACACACACACACACACACACACACACACACACACGCACACACACAAAAGCATTGGGCATTGCAATTCATTAGGCTTCCAGACAAAACAAAAGCTTCTCATTTGTAAATATTTCACACTTGCTATATGCATTTGTTCAGCTGGGGGCAAAATTTGATATACCAACAAGCTTCACACACACACACACACACACACACACACACACACACACACACACACACACACACACACACACGCACACACACACACACACACACACACACACACACAGAGTCAAACACTGTTCAAAGCATTGGGCATTGCATTTCATTTGGCCTCTAGACAAAACAAAGGCTACACATTTGTAAACATTTCACACACACACACACACACACACACACACACACACACACACACACACACACACACACACACACACACACACACACACATGTTCATATTTCTCGGAGTTCAAAAATAAAATACATGTGTTTTGCAAATCATAATTGTTTCCTCTCTCTTATTTATACACTTAGTTGCATCAGTAAGCTTTGGCCTTTCTGGCCTGCTGAGTAATGTTTGACATTTATCAGTCAGTGGTTATCCAAAATAATATTTCATAATTTCTGCATATTTTACTCAAAAACATGGCATAATTTCATAAGTATTATCGTTCATGAATTAAGTATAATAAAAAGAAAAACATAAGGAGTGTAAAAGAGGTTTTATTCACAGGAAGATATGCCAGAGTGGTGTGTGTGTGTGTGTGTGTGTGTGTGTGTGTGTGTGTGTGTGTGTGTGTGTGTGTGTGTGTGTGTAGGCAAAATAGATATTACAAAAGTAAAATAGATATTACACAGAGAATGGTGATCATTGTAGAATTTTGGATTTATAAGCAATCAAGTAAAATTGGCCTGTAAAAAAACAGGTTTTATAATTTGCTGACATTAAATTGGTCAAAATGGTTTCAAAACAATCCTCTGCCTTTGAAATATACCAGCCTGTAATTGTGCATAAACTTTTGTGCCTCTATAGTGAAAATAATTCAAAATTCAAGTAGACTCGGCACTCCTAATTTGCATAGGAGGAAAATATAAGGGTTAAAGTAGCTGTACTGTGATATATACATGTGCTTCATCCTGGTCAGAGTCACAGTGAGTCAGGAGTCTATTCCAGGATCACTGTGTGCCAATCAGGATGTCATGCTGTGTTTGACTAAAGCTCAGAACTCAGAGGAAAAACAAAGAAAACTGGCAACTCAACTCAGAATTCCTACTCAGAGTCAGGAGGGTCTCTTCATCCCAGAGTTTATCATATGACTTCAGACCAACATGGTTAGCATGGCCACTCACCATCAACACATGATAAAGTATATAATAATGATCAATAAACTTAGCTGTCTAGCTGGTTGTTAAAAAAAAAAACACTTTCATAAAGCGGTGTAGGGGAAATAAAATAGATATGGACATGCTTTTATGAGAAAATAATAATCGTTAATTAACAGCACACACACACAGACATTTTTTTCTTACTAAATACACATTCTCTGATGAAAATGTACATTCAGGACTTCAGTTCAGGTTGAAATATTGACAATAAGTGGAAACTACAGCAGTTTACGTAGGTAACTTGGGTACCTGAGAAGGGAGCGAGACGTTGCATCATGCCCAACACTATTGGAACATTTCTTGCAGAATCAGAAATCATGGCAATCTATTGGCTAAGGAGGTCATATGATGAAGCGGAGCACACCAGCAAGACTATATGAGGGCTTTTGCGTCACATTACTCCAGCTTCTTCTAGTCTAAAGGAAGAATAAGTGGATGCCCAGAGTGTGGCAAGCAACACAACGCTTCGCTCCCTTCTCAGGGATCTGGGTTACATATCCATAGTATAATTCCTTTTCAAGGGAACTATGTGCTGCCTCATGGCTGATGCTAAGTGAATGACAATACCAGTGCTGCCACACACCTAGAGATGTCGTTGCCAGAGGTCGTGAATGCGGACATCCCTAGAAACCCTATTTCTCATGCGTAGGGTTCCTTTCTGGGCCACCTGGCAGAGATTACTGCTGCTGCTGGCCAGCCGCTCAGATTTTACACAGGGGACTCTGGCTACAATGCTAGCGCATGTTAGCTTTAGCCCATCACCGCAGCAAGGGAAGCACCATCAGATTGCTTCTCTGTGGCAACCAATGCAGCTCTGAAATATATAGGTATAATTTTTCGCATAATGTCATACGATAACGTGGGCCATCTGCTTTGTGTGCTAAATGATGTGTCTTGGAGGAGTTCAGACCTCATTGGTGAGCAATTCACCACAGATGAGCACCTTTAAAACATAAGCTTGGTATGCCTGCAAAAGTGCCACTGAGTGCAGCATGTGGAGGTCTGGGAAAAATTGGAGACGCCAGAATGGAGGTGGAGGTGGAAGGTGGCGTGAAGTTAGGGAGCATTCATCAAGCTCAGTGCAGACAATGAAAACCACGCCAGGCCACAGATGCGGGAATCAAGCCACAAGGCACAGGGGCTTGGAATGCAGCCAAGCAAATGATTGTGAGGAGGAGGAATCTCTCACAATGCATGCAGTCGGCTCGAGAGGTGAGCACATGCCATGATAAAGAAGAGAAGACCCTGTATTTTATATATATATATATATATATATATATATATATATATATATATATATATATATATATATATATATATATATTGTACTTGTCTCAGACAACTAGAGAGAAAATTGACACCAATATACACACAGCACTTCCCATGCCCAAGTCAAAGAAGCTGGAGTGATGTGATGTACATGCCCTTGCTTCTTGCTTGTCACGCTGTGCTTCATCACATGATCTCCTTAGCCAAACGATTGGAGTGATTTCACACACACTTTCAGACTCCTCTTCCGTAATAATTCTTCCCGTAACACCAGTTATATTCTGTTTCTGATGTTGCTGAGTTTCCCACTTCAGTGAGGAGCTCTCTATTCATTATCTGTTTCAGGTTTCATTGTTTCTTAGATGTTTCTAAACAACTGAAAGCAAAAATTAAAAAAAAAAAAAAATCAGAACCATCAGAAATGTGTGGTAAAGCATTTTACTTACATTTATTTACATCTGTCATCACCACACACACTCTGATATATGATCACTAATTTTACTGATTAATAAATTAATATGAAATTACCTTTGGAGTTACAGCTGTGTATTGTAGCACATCTTCATATAAAACATTTATTATCAAATTAGTATTTAATCTAGTGGTGGTTTTGGGATAAACCTCACTGCAATATTCCCATAGTCAGAGGATGTGGGAGAGTCAGCATGAGAACTGGGATGAGGAATCTGTAACATCTCGAGATTTTGGTAAATGTCATCTTTAGCACTCGACCCAGTGTTCTACAGAGAGGAGAAGTGGCGAACATGAGCAGGTTCTACTGAAGATTTACAGGTAGCCAGTATTATTATAAACAAAGCAGCCACCTGATGGACATTTCTGGAATAACTTACCTGATTGTCACCTTTATCTGCCTTCCTCTTCTTCTGTCTCTTGCTTCTGATCACACAAAGTCAAATATTTACCCACCATCAGCATCTTCAGAGTCATTAGTGATAAATTTATCAGCACAAATATTCTCACCTCAGCCAGAAGAGTGCAGAGAGAAGAGCTGCAAGCCCAAAAGGTCCGAGTCCAACAGCCACATACACAATCACAATCACAGTACCTGCTGGTACACACACACACACACACACGCGCGCGCACACACACACACACACACACAGATTTCATTCAAAATCTCACCCACAGCACATAATGTAGAACAGAGCAGTGATCACACAGCAATGAAAAATCATCACCTCACCATTAATAGTGACAGACACTGCAGCTGATCTCTCAGAGCCGTGTTTATTCTGAGCCTCACAGTAATACTGTCCACTCTGTACAGCTCTATAACTCTGTCCAGATCCTACAGGTGATGATTCATTCACCTTAAACCAGGTGTAGTTCTGCACAGGTGGGTTAGCATCACTGCTACAGGTCAGAGTCACTGAACTGTCCTCCACTATCTCACCAGAGGGACTGATAGACACTGAGACATTCTTTGGAGGATCTAAAATGAACAGAATGATAACACGTTAAAGTAAATAATGTGAGTTTTATTTCTAATTATCTATGAGGAAATCTTCAGCTTTAACTTACACAGAATATTCAGAGTCACACTGTTGGAGTCCTGATGTCCGACTTCATTACTACATTTGCACTTGTACTCTCCACTGTCCTCAGGGCTGATCTTGGAGATGTTGTAGGTCTTTTCATTTCCTACTGATGTCTTCCCCTTAAACCAGGTGTAGTTCTGTACAGGTGGGTTAGCATCACTGCTACAGGTCAGAGTCACTGAACTGTCCTCCACTATCTCACCAGAGGGACTGATGGACACTGAGACTTTCTTTGGAGGATCTAGAGAGTTCCATGACCAGAGTGAGGAAAGCAGTTAATGGTCATAATTAATGCTTTTTTTGTCATTTGAATGCAGTTTTTAACTATTTTTTCTGCCCCTTTTTTCATTAATACATTTGGCTATATATATATATAATATATATATATATATATATATATATTATATTATATATATATATATATATATATATATTTTAATCTTTATTATCTGGATAAATCAGAGACACCTTTCTGTAAATGGCTGTATTTCTTTCCGTTGGTGTGAGAATGGGATTCGACAGATATTTTATCAAATTTTCTGAAGTTCTTAGAACTAAAATTAAAACTCTTTCAACATGAAAATCACACAGATCAATAATAATATTATTAACTCCAATGCCACAATAACAAATCACCAGGGGCAGGTTGAGAGTCTGGAGCTTGAATGACTGCAGAGAAAAGCAAACTCGGCTTTTTTGCAGAGTAGCTTCAGGCGGATGTTCCTCGTGGACAGCGATACCTTCTGACCTACTTGGCAGGACGGAGTGGATGAACAACGAGTATCTGCTGCCCTTTTGTTTCTTCTAATGGCTCCCTCTAATTGAAGACGAGTTCCATACCCTCTCACTCTCACGGAACCAATAGCCGATAGACGGAACATCTGTAGGTTCATCCGACCAGTGAATGAAACAGTGAAACAGTGAAGTGATATACGGCTAAGTAAAGTGACCCATACTCAGAATTTAACCCATCCAATGTGCACACACAGCAATGAACACACACAGCGTGAACACACACCTGGAGCAGTGGGCAGCCATTTATGCTGCGGCACCCGGCGAACAGTTGGAGGGGTTTGGTGCCTTGCTCAAAGGCACCTCAGTTGTGGCCGGCCTGAGACTCGAACCCACAACCTTCGGGTTACGTGTCAGACTCTCTAACCATTAGGTCACGACTGAAAGGTGGCTGGTAGCAGAGAACACACTGGAAAGGCATTAAGCCAGTAGTTTGTTGTCTCAGGGAGTTCTGTGCATACTCACACCATGGGAGGTACTGACCCCAGGTGTCCTAATGGAGCTGACAGAAAGCTCGGAGGAACTTACTGCTCAGTCTGACCATTAGATTGGGGATGATTTCTGGAGGATAGCCTGATGGCCACACCTAGGCCTTGGAAGAAAGACTTCCAGACTCTTTAGGTGAATTGGATACCACAATCAGACACAATGTCTTCAGGAATACCAAAATACCTGAAAACCTGCTCGAAGAGGAGTCCTGCAGTTTCCATTGCCGTGGGGAGGCCTTTGAGGGTGATTAACCTGATTTAGAGAAACGGTCAACCACAATGAAAATGCAGGTCTTACCCTCAGAGGCAGGCAGATCTGTGGCGAAATCGACCCTTGTGACCATGGACGGTTGGGAATGGGAAGACGATGAAGTTTACCAGTGGGTAGATCATGAGGTGTCTTGGTGGTGGCACAGACTGAGCAGCCTAAAACGAACCTCCTGACATCTTGGGCCATCTCAGGCCACCAGAACTTCTCCTGGAGGAGTGAGAGGGTACGACTAATGCCAGGGTGACCAGTGCCAACAGAGGTATGTATTTGGTTGATGAGGGGCATGCTCATCATTCTTGGACATTCTGGTGGTGGGTGGACAGTATTTTCCCCTTCAAGTGTCCACTGAATGGGACTGACGATCATGGAGGATGGAAAGATTGTTTCTGTTCGGTCAGATACTTCGTCAAGCGTGTGGATGCGGGATAAAGCAACAGTTTTCTTGTTCTTCACTCCTGAAAACACTCACCAGTAGGTGATGGTGAAGTATGGTGAAGTGATGGTTGATGAGCAAGAACAGGGCCCATCAAGCTTGAAGAGGGTTCAACCTTTTAGCGTCTTGGAGATATAGTAGATTCTTGTGATCCGTGAAAACTGTGAATGGGGATTTGGTGCCCTCTAACCAGTGTCTCCATTCTTCGAGGGCAAGTTTTATGGCCAGGAGTTCACGGTTGCCTATTTCATAATTGACCTCTGCCAGGGTGAACTTGCGGGAGAAGTAGGCGCATGGATGGAGTACCTGGGTTTTACTGTGAGGTTGTGAAAGAACTGCCCTGTCACCTGTAGTGGATGCATCGACTTTTACCATGAAGGGAAGTTGTGGATTGGGATGAGGACTGGAGCCTGGGTGAAGGCTTCTTTCAGCTTTTCAAAAGCTGTTGTAGCTAAGGGGACCAGCACAGAGATTTCGGTTTGCCTCAGAGGAGTGAGGTGAGGGGTGTGACTATGAGGCTGAAGTTGTGGATATACCGTCTGTAGAAGCTAGCAAATCCCAGAAAGCGTTGAAGCTCCTTGATGGTGTTTGGAGTTGGCCAGTTCTGAACAGCTTGTACCTTCCCCTCATCCATAGAATTTCCGGATGATGACACCTCATAACCTAAAAAGGCTATCTGGGAGCCATGGAACTCACACTTTTCAGCTTTGAGGTACAAATGGTGTTCCCGGAGCTTCCTTAGGACTTCAGTGATGTTGGATATGTTCCGGTAAAGAATTGGAAAAGATGAGGAGATCCCCGATATAGATGATCACAACTGATTCAGGAAGTCCCGGAACACATGGTGCATGAGTGCTGAAAGACAGATGGCACGTTTACTAAGCCATACGGCATCACTAAATATTCATAGTGGCCTATCGGGGTCACAAATGCTGTCTTCCACTCATCCCCAGAGCGGATTCTGACCAGGTTGTACGCACTTTTTAGATTGTTAGTTTTTAGTTGTTCCAGGGCAGCTGGGACGAGGGGAAGGGAGTAGCGGAAATTGGTGGTGATACTGTTGAGTAATCGGTAGTCAATACATGGTCGGAGGCCTCCGTCCTTCTTGGCTACAAAGAAGAAGCTGGATGCGGCTGGAGAGGTAGATAGACAGATATAGCCTTAAGAGCCTCTTGAATGTACTATTCCATGGCCTTTTGTTCAGGAATAGAGAGCGGGCAGATCCATCCCCTTGGAACTGGTTCACCTGGTTAGAGATCAATCGCACAATCCCATGGCCTATGAGGTTGTAGCTGCACAGCACTCTTGGGACAGAATATGTCAGCATACTCCTCATATTGGACTGGAATCCTGGAGGGAATATTCTGGTGAGGGCTTTCAATGGAAGTGGTACATACTCGTACTCTGGATATTGATGGCCTATGTCGTAAAGGCAGTTGAGGGAAACAGGTCGACACACAGTGAGAACCACCTCTTCACCTCACCGGTTTCCCAAGAGAGCTCCGGGTGGTGTTGTATAAGCCACGGCTGCCCGAGGATGATATCCAAGGACCTGGTGACTCCGTGACACACACATGAATTCCACTTTTCATAAACCAAAAATCAAATAAAATATTTGCTCTAATTATCACTCTATTTCCCTAATCAACACAAAAATGAAATTGCTTCAAGAATTATTAATAGATTCAGTTAATACAACAATAATAGAACAATTTTTTATTGTAAGTATTAATATTGACAACAAATAGAATTTGAAATATGTATTTAAATATAAGAGGATTTGGGTCTTCCCGCATTTACTTTAATGACAGTTTGCACTCGAGTTGGCATGGACTCCACAAGTTTTTTATAAAACATACTGATAACATTTTAGATCAAATCTATGGGACTGTCATCTGATCTCAGGCTTCAAGCTATGAATGTCAGTCAATGTCATTTTGTATTTTCTTTACTTTCACCAGTACTTTATTTTGTTTTCCTTTATTAACTATCAGGATATAAAGTATATATAAGAAGGTAAATAAAGCTCACATCTGACTCTGAGTGTTTGAACAGGAGAGTGGAGATGTTCATATCCTCTTACAGCACAGCTATAACTGCCTGCATCCTCACTGCTGACCGACTGCAGACGGACTTCATTGTCCTTGTTGGTCTTTGTGGTTAAATCTCTGCTGTTTTTGTACCAGATGAATGTTGGATCAGTCAGACTGCAGGTGGTTTTACAGGTCAGAACGACTGATTGTCCTTCTGTCACTTCTGCAGGAGCGATCTGAAGATCAAGATCTTAAACAAAGAGAGAAACGTTAAATCATGAAAGTCGTCCTGAAGCCAGTAGAGCGTCTACTTCTAAAACTCTGCTCTCAAAGTGGTTTTCTATCTGGAGACTAGTCACTATTTACCAGCCCCTTAATGATCAGATCAATCAGACAAAACACTTTGTACTTTGACAGAAAAACCTTGACATGTAGCAGTATAAATGTTTCAAGGACTCTTCAGTAAGAACCTTTTGCAGTAAGAACATTATCTTAGTCTTCATTAAAAAGGTACCACAAGCAAAACATTTCCCCAAAACAGTTCTGTGTAGGAATATAAAAATAATAGATAGTAATAGTTAGTCCATAGTTAATATTATGAACTACACCATGTGTTACTCTGCTAGCGACACTTGAATGAAACAGGTAAGTGATTACATACATCCACTAGCTTGGGACCAGCTTAACGTTTAGAGATGTGTGAATGAAAACAGACAATAAACAGGCAGAAACCGAAAGCAGGATTATTGTGAATAAAATCAAGAAAAACAAGAAAGAAACAGAAGCAAGGCTTGTGTCAGACATCAATGATACAGACACGACTTAAAAAAGGAACAACGAGCATGGGCACAGAGGGAGAATAATTCAGCAGAACCATCATTAAGGAAAGAACCATCATCATCAGCCTCATGGAAAAAAGAGCAAGGTGAAATGAACAAAACATCTTATTTTCAGACTAACAGAAGAAATTCTGTAAAACAACGGATGGCAAACAACACAAAACCACTGTGTGTGTGTGGAAGTGTGGCTGTGGTCGAGTGCTGGTTTGTGAATAGAGGGCAGTGAGCGGTAAGGTTTATACACCTGTGGAGATTTGTGTTAATAACTGTTATCTGTTGCAGTGAGCTGTGGCAAGGACGGAAGTGTGTGTGTGTGTGTATGTGTGTGTGCGCGTGTGTGTGTTTATGTGTGTGTGTGTGTGTGTGTGTGTGTGTGTGTGTGTGTGTGTGTCTGTAGAGACATAATGTGTGGACTGAAAATTGAACTATAAAAATAAATAAAGGTTAAATAACGATCTCCAATCCTGCCTCTAGTTTCCTCTTTCCCTGAACCCTCCAAACACGCTACACTGTGATCGGTAATGAAGCCACTACTGAGTGTCCACTTACTTTCTGTCTAATTGTGTAGTATTTTAAACATTTATAATGTTTTGGTTGAAAAGTGAGCTTGTGGTGGTGGTCTTTCTTTAAAATAAATAGTGTTTGGTTTGAGATGTTTTCTAATGTAGTGAAAATTATAAGTGTAGAAAATAAAAATTAAAGACAAAGTGCTGCTTAAGGGTCCAAATAAATTCTGATGTAATTATATAAAAAAGATGCTTTTCTTTACCTGTAACACTGAGTGTAACTCCAGGTTCACCCAGGTATGTTTCTTTTTCTTCATCTGTTATGATTCTGAAGCAGTACATCTGTTCATCTGTTTTCTTCACATCACTCAGTCTGAGGGGGAAGTGATTCTGTACATCTGTTAAATACGTCACTCTGCCTGAGTAACCTGGTTCATTATACAGATCAGTCGGCTCTTTACCGGGTTTACTGGGTTAATTAACCAAAACCTCTTTGTCACTGTAAGACGTGGTGGGTGTGTGTAAGTGACGTTCATAATCACTGTAGATCCTTTTAAAACACAGAGCTTAAGTTGGCTGTATTTCACACTCCATTCATTCCCAAGAGCTTCTGAAACATGATAGATAAAAGAGGTGATTAGAGATTATTATTACTATCCTGAACCCCATCAAACACTCAGTTCCCTTTCGAGGGAACTCGACTCTGCGGCAGTGCTGACGCTATGGTTACGCTTCTGTGAGGAAGTTGTGTCTGAAGATCTGTGTGCACACACGCCATTTTAATGGCTCTGGAAGGACATGTGACGGAGTGATTACGTGCCAGCAAGTCCATATAAGGGCATCTACGTCACACTACACCAGCTTCTTTGTCTTCAGAAAGCACTCTGCGTATGTGTGTCAATTGTTTGTCCTGTCTATCTAGTGCAGGGAGAGAAAAAATATATATTTTAGGTAAAGCTAGGTGAGAAAACAATAATATGTTGCAAACTAAGCATTTTAAGAGATGCGTGCATCCGTGCCCCACTTTATTACAGTGGACGACACGCAGTCTCTTTGCGTTGTTTGTTTGGTAGAGGTGCATGCCCGGTCGGCTCTCGAGGGAGCCGGCCTCGTGCATTGTGAGGGATTCCCTCCGCATACTCTCCGGTCTCGACTGGCTGTATCTTTCAGCTTCAGCTGCGCCTCGTTGTTCGGGTCCCGTGTCTGCCGAGGTGGTGTGGTGGCTTCGATCACAGGGTTCACAGGTTGAGTTAGCGGAAATGGAGCAAGAGACAGGTTTTTACCTTTCTCTTTCCCTCTCATCTAATTCCGTTCACTCGGTTTCGGTTTTTGGGAGCTTGCGCTGCGATTTCAAGTCAAGTCACTTTTATTGTCACATAAACACAGCACATGTGCCTTAGTGAGTGAAATTCTTATGAGTGAACTCTAGAAATCGCAGAACAATTTACATACAGTAATTAAACAGAAATTAAGAACAGCTTAAGAACAGTTTACATATGGGTGAAAATGTGCAAAATGCTCAATACCAAGTGAAATGTGTAAATGTGAAAAAGATGCAATATGCTCGTACATAGTCAGTACACACATAGTGTACTATTAGACATATTTACAATGCACTACACATTATATACATTATGTACGTTTTATATATAACTTCAGGCCACAGGCCACCTTCATGCAGGCGGCTGGCGTTTTTCTCTGCATAGAGCACTAAAACTAACACAGCCTACAGCATACTTCCGCAACATGGTATGCTACACACTGCACTCTAACTTCAACAGTTCAACACTGGACTACACCAACACTGCATTCATACTGCATTTATACACACTGGACTATACACACACACACACACACTCATTTAATTTAATATAATAATGGATATATATATATATATATATATATATATATATATATATATATATATATATATATATATATATTCTGTACATACTGTGTATAATGTGTAGTGCATTGTAAACTGTGTGTACTGACTATGTATGAGCACATTGCATCTTTTCCACATTTGCACATTTCACCTGGTAATGAGCATTTTGCACATTTTTCACCTGTATGTAAATTGTTCTTAATTTCTGTTTCTTAACTACTGTATGTGAATGGTTCTGCAATTTCTGGAGCTTGTTCCCAAGAATTTCACTCACCATGGCACATGGTGACTTGACTTGACAACAGGAGACTCTTTAAACATTTACAGAAATTTTAATAAATAACTGTACTGGAACATTCAAAAGCTACAAATGAAAATATGTGCATGAATTCACTGATACCAGCTCTGTTCAAAGCAGATAATAAATGATTCAAATGTGTTTAATTGTCATGCACTAATTACAGATTAATAGATTTAGCAGAATCTGTTATTTGAAGGAGAGATTTTCTAAACACATCTAAAGTTAAACACAGTACATTAAAATAAAGTTAAACATGAAGGCAGGTCAAAATAACCTCACTTTAAAGTTTGCATGTGTTTCTATGGACTGAAAGTGATTTATTCCTGTGCATGAGCATGTTTGTATATTTAGAACTACCCCTGAGCTGAAACCCCTAGTGGTAGGAAAGTGTAATGACAGTAAACTGATTATAAATAGGCTTCAGCAGATGACTGTGCTCTTGATGGAAAGTTTTTGTATTCTGCAACTTCTTTCTTTTATCCTGCTCTTCATTAGCATTATAACTAGTCTATGATGTTATGTAAATATATGATCATGGAGTATTAGGACAAACAGCAGTGATTATGATAGTAGCTGCTTCATTAATGTCAGTTGATGCATCACAATTCATCCTCTTACAGTCTACTGTGCACTTAAACTACTACAATTACACAGAATTGAGTGTGTAGTAAGAACCATGTTTGGTTTAATTTGGCAAAGAAAAATGTCACACAACCAAAATATCTCAATATAATCTCATGATACCTAAAAACATTTTTGTGTTACATGATATGTGTCACAATAAAAATGCCTTTGTACTGTATGTTCTGCCTCCACAGTGCCTACATGACCCTCGTGTTCAACAGCCAAATAGCAAAGAAAGAAAAGTGTGAGTTAAAGAGTGTGTGCTTAAGAGGTTTGATGATGATGTTTTGCATAAACACATTATTTGCTTTAATTTCTGAATTAGTCACTTAAACAAGCTGCATTTTTACCACCAACACCACAATACATCAGATATAACTGATCACAATATTAATATTTGAGCTCATATGTGATAATTAAAAGTTGCTAAACATAATGAAATGAGACGTGAATTTAAGTATTTTGAACAGCAAACCTGTCAATGTTCAGGAAATGTAGATATTAGATTAATGAGAGAAATTAGCCATTAAATATATGAAGTTTTTTATTACCGTAACTTTTACATCGTGTCCAACAACTGAGCAGAAAATAAAGTGTGAAGAGGAGTGTGTGTGATTAACAAGTGTTGCTGTTGTCTTCCTTCTCTTTCTGCTGAAGTCACTTCCTATAAAATGAAGAAAATATGAAAGAAAATATTTTCTTCATCTGTTCAAGTAAAATATAATAAAAGAAATGCTGAAAATATTATTACTTTTTTATTAATCTATTCAGCTTCATGACTGAATGATATCCTCTACTATAAAGTACTATTTGTAACAGAATTGTCACCATTTCCTTCTTCTTTATGCTACAACTGTGGGTTTACATTGTCAGTTACATTCAGAGCACGTCTATTAAAAAGCTGCTTTTATTTAAAAACCGAGAAAGGAAAGCGCTTAGCTTGTGACGCCAACATGCTCAGCACATCCTGTGTGTAATCATGCTAGCTAGTTCAAGTCATGCATCTTTGCTGACATTTACTTCATTAACTCGTGATGTTTTTGTATTGTGTACTTGTATATTTAATACCACAGCTTAATTACTGCTGAAAAAAATGGATCACAACACAATGGTTCTCTAAAAGCCTATAAAAACTAGAACAATTCTCAGATGTTATTAAAGAGAGCAGGGTGTGATAGCATGAGAATAAACACAGTTCATGTTCTGTGTACAGAGTCGTCTTAACAACCTCAGTCTATGTGTGTCAAACTGTTTAACTGTAAAACAAGAGCTAAAACACGCTCTGAAAACGTTCCCATCCTTTTAACACATAGAACGTTTATGGCAGGGATGTTTATGGCAGGAACATTTGTGGTAGGATTGTTTATAGTAGGGACATTTCCTCCTGTTCTCTCTCTCCCTAGTCTGACACACAGAATTTACCATGAAAGCACATATAACAATCATGATATTTAAAATTTCCACTACACGAGGCACATAGAAAGTAAGGGGCTTGAGCCGAACTGTTTTAAATGGGCGCCAACATCACAAATGATAAAGGAGTCCAACAAGGCAACAAACACTCACAATAAACTTTCTCTCTTTTTTTTAAAATTTTCTCTCTCTCTCTTTCTCTCTCTCTCTCTCTCTCTCTCTCTCTCTCTCTCTCTCTCTCTCTCTCTCTCTCTCTCACACTCTCACACACACACACACATTAATAAATGGAAATTGAGTAAATACATTGTATTTGGTTAAATTGTGTTCAGTGATCCTTACGAAACACAACAACACCCCAATTATTCTATTTCGGTAGGGGGTTGGAGATGTCACTTTTGCCTGTCTTCAAAATGTGAGAATCCTGTGATGATGATCTTTATGTTTTACCTTTTCTGTAGCTTGGAACCAGAACAAGTATTGAGAGGGGCAGGTCCTCCACCCAGGGGTGCAAAATGGGGTATGCAATACATGCAGTACTTTGGGGAGGCAAAAATCATTTAGATAAAAGATTATTTAGAAAATAACTTCATACATAATGAAAAACTTATTTGTTAGAAAGGAAAAAACTTTAGCATTTGAAATCCATTAAAAGAATTATGTAAACAAACCGACATAAGTCTGTCATAGTCAAATGATAAAAAATAGATCATCAAGGAGCGAAGCATTCTGGATCACAGAACAGAGGGAAAAAAGAGGGAAAAGAATAAAAAAACAGCCAAACACAATATCAGAAACCATTGGAGGTGGTGTGAGTAAATTACCACATCCAGATGTAATTTAATAGTTCCACTGACTTGACAAACCTTTTTATTTCTATGTACATGGTTAAAAATGTCTTAAAGACCTGATCAGCTACCTTGTAGTTTTTAATACTATACATCTTTTCATTGGGAGACGTTGATCAACACTGATCTTGCAAACCTCACAGTAAACAGGCACTTCTGTTCATTCTGTTAGAAGTTAATATTTCCAATTCTGAACTACATTCATTTCAGTATTTTTTAAACAGTTCAGTGAGTAAAGAAAATTCACATACTGAACCCAAATACTCCACATTACTTTAGTCTTCACCATCACAGCTTGAGTAGGAAGTGTTGAATTGTGCTGAAGTGTAGCATCTGTTTTGTGTAGCATCTGTTTTTGTGTAGCCTAGCATCTGTTCACTGTAGCATCTGTTCTGTGTAGCATGTGTTCTGTGTAGCATCTGTTCTGCCACAAGGGCCAGTCGTGAACACTTATTTTCTAAGCTCTACTCATACTTTTCACACTGTTTTCACTCAGAATTGTGTATCACCTACATCACACAGGTGTGTGTGTGAGTTGTGTGGAGAAGATTTTTCAGTGGATACACTCAACACTGAAAGTAAAAACACTGCAGTTATACAGAACATCAGAACTAGAAATAACCACAAATGAAGGTAATTAAATTCAGTACTGAATATTTAAGCTGCTGTATTGACAATACACTATTATACTAAATAAAATACTTCAATACTCTTTATTATATTAGAATACTGAGTATTATACTACTGTAGTATTATGCTAGTGTATAATATACCGTAATCATAATTGTGTAATGCTTACTATGATTCTGTAATACGGAATATAATACTGCAATTCTGAATATAATGATATAATATAGGACACGATACTGTAATATTAAATATAATAAGTGTAAAGATTAATTTTTTAACACTTTATATTGCTATATTGCAAAATATGAAAAAAATATGAAAAAAGTCCATACTTTCTGACAACAGATTTTTATTTACTAATGAAAGTATGTTTTATAAAATGAAAGTTTAGAGAGATTACATGTGTGTAAAACTGTTCTTTCCACGTGACTGAGAGAAATGAACTCAACAGCTCCTCCTTCAGGACAAAGGAGTCACAGCAGGAGAACCACTATGACTGTACAGGACTATTAACACTGTTATACAGTACACCACATGATGAAGTAAAAGAACAATATATATTTACATAGTTTATTATAAATACTTCAAATGAATGGCCTCATTTAAACAGTCTATGTAAAATAACTTAATACTAACTTAATTCTGAACTTTAAACTTTATATTCTGTTTCAATATTTATGTGAAGCTGCTTTGAGACAATGTGAATTGTTTAAGCTCTTCACAAATAAATTGAATTGAATTAATGCACCAGTGTAAACATGATAAACACTATACACATACTGAATATTACACTGAATATTGTAAATCAGATTCAAAACGAGCAGAAAACACAAAATAGTCCAAAATTAACAGAACAGCAAAACTAGCAAGTAAACTTAACTCTAAAATCTAAAAGATATGTAAAAAAATGTATATATATATTAAAAATGTAAAGTCTTTTTTGAAAGGAAAAAAATATATGAAATCTTTATGTAGAGGTTATATATTTTTATATACCCATTTTCTTGTCTTTGGATTCTGAGCTCAGATGCAGAGTTTATACCGAGTCATCTTTATATAACAGAACTGACTGGATATGCTGTTAAATATTTACACGTATCCAATATTCTCTACTTATCATGGTTTGAGATTTGAGTGGTTTTTAATCCAACAAGTGTCCAGAAGACTTCAGACGTCTTTCAACCTAGGTTTAAAGCTAACACTAGCGTACTGAACCTCCACCTCCTCAGAAGCTGAAGCTTTCACTGCAGAAGTCTCAGCAGTCCTGGGATCAACTGCCCTCTGATGTACAACACTCGCATACAGAACTTCATCCTGATTGGCTGAGGCTGAATCAGATACGGTGTTGTCTGGATTTGTCACTGCTATGTTTTCATAAAGATTCTCCTGAGGTGGGGAACATGACATCCAGAGGTGGGTAGAGTAGCTAAACATTTTACTCCAGTACAAGTTAAAACTACTTACAAAAACATTTCCTCAAGTAACAGTAAAAGTAGAAATGTTCACAGTTAATTGAGTAAGAGTAATAAAGTAATCAGTGAGAAGACTATTCAAGTAAATGTAAGACAGTAAATGTATATATTTTGTCTGCTATATCTGCTTCTAGCTGCTACACTGTAAAAGAGAACAGGAAGTGGCTTGTGTCATGGATGTTAAAGGAAATTAATTTCCATTGGGGTTGTAACAGTAACTCACAAACCTGCTGCTGATTATTTCCCTACAACAGAAACAAAGTGTTTAAAAAGTCTATAAAGGATATTCAAATACAAGTATTTATTTACCTGATTTAAACTTTGGCCAGCTGTTGAACCAGTTTTCTTTTTCCTGTTGAAAACGAAATATAATATTTCCATTAGTCCTGTCACGGTAAACAGTAAACTTAGACTGCCTGGACTGAGAAGCACTGATCCTCACACCACAAGGACTGAAGCAAACAATTCTACAGAAAGTCTCTGTAACATTACAAGTTATCTTCACTGGAACTAAGAGGCCCAAACACTGTTCCAGCATGATACTGTCCCTATGCACAAGGCCACTGAGCTCCATGAAGACATGCTTTGAAGAACTCGAGTGTCCTGCACTGAGCCCTGACTCTGACTCAATCTCACTGAACACCTTTGGGAAGAACTGGAAATGGAGTCTCCTCAACATCTCCACATCAGAGTCTGATCTCATTAATGATCTTTAGCTGAATGAACACTAATCCCCACAGACACAATCCAACATCTAGTGGAGAACTTTCCAGGAGAGAAGAGTGGAGCTGATTATAACAGAAAAGGGAATAAATCTGGAATCTGGAACTGTGTTTACTGGGAAAATATTTAAACACAGATCTGTACAACAGAAAAGTCTTTTTGACTCCACTTTTTATAATAAGGTGAAAATATTCTGTAATTTCTTACCTTATAGACAGGAAGGTGACAGTTAGACAAATACACACAACCAGAACAACACCAAGACCTGCGTATACACCTGAGCTCAGGGAGTCTGTGTGGATGATAATGTAATAAATATCAGTGTTAAATATTTATTAGTTTGTTTCTCATTTATAGATTTACATCATCACCCTCACCATTAATAGTGACAGACACTGCAGCTGATCTCTCAGAGCTGTGTTTATTCTGAGCCTCACAGTAATACTGTCCACTCTGTACAGCTCTGTAACTCTGTCCAGATCCTACAGGTGATGATTCTTTCACCTTAAACCAGGTGTAGTTCTGTACAGGTGGGTTAGCATCACTGCTGCAGGTCAGATTCACTGAACTGTCCTCCACTATCTCACCAGAGGGGCTGACGGACACTGAGACGTTCTTTGGAGGATCTAAAATGGACAGGATGATAACACTTTAAATAATGTGAGTTCTATCTCTGATTGTCTGTGAGGAGATCTTCAGCTTTTACTTACACAGAACATTCAGAGTCACACTGTTGGAGTACCGATGTCCGACTTCATTACTGCTCTTGCACTTGTACTCTCCACTGTCCTCAGTGCTGATCTTGGAGATGATGTATGTATTTTCCTTTCCTACTGATGCCATCCCCTTAAACCATGTGTAGCTCTGTACAGGTGGGTTAGCATCACTGCTGCAGGTCAGATTCACTGAACTGTCCTCCACTATCTCACCAGAGGGGCTGACGGACACTGAGACGTTCTTTGGAGGATCTAAAATGGACAGGATGATAATACTTTAAAGTAAATAATGTGAGTTCTATCTCTGATTGTTTGTGAGGAGATCTTCAGCTTTTACTTACACAGAACATTCAGAGTCACACTGTTGGAGTACCGATGTCCGACTTCATTACTGCTCTTGCACTTGTACTCTCCACTGTCCTCAGAGCTGATCTTGGAGATGCTGTATGTCTTTTCCTTTCCTACTGATGCCATCCCCTTAAACCAGGTGTAGGTCTGTACAGGTGGGTTAGCATCACTGCTACAGGTCAGAGTCACTGAACTGCCCTCCATTATCTCACCAGAGGGACTGATGGACCCTGAGACGTTCTTTGGATGATCTAGAGAGTTCCATGACCAGAGTGAGGAAAGCATTTCATGGTCATAATTAATGCTTTTTTCTGTCAATAATTAAATGCAGTTTATAACTATTATTTCTGCACCTTTTTTGATTATTACATTTGGCTCTATATTTTATTTGAATCTTTATTATTGGGATAAGTAAGAGACACCTTTCTGTAAACAGCTGTATTTCTTTCCTTTGGTGTCAGAATGGGATTCAATGGAGTTTTTATCTACTTTCATGTCATTCTTAGAATTAAAACTAAAACTGCAGATACAAATCACACAGATCAATAATAATATTGTTAACTCCAACACCACAATAACAAATCACCAGGGGCAGGTTGAGTTCCTGCTCAATTCTATAAGTATTTTAGGACAACAGTTCATTAGAATTACAGAAGAAATAAAGAAATGACCAGTGAATTTACCACCACACATGAATTCCACTTTCATAAACCAAAAAACAAATAAACTATTTGCTCTAATTATCACTCTATTTCACTAATCAACACAAATATGAAATTTCTTCCAGAATTAATTAATAGATTTATTTAATACAATAACACAACAATTTTGTAAGTACTAATACTGACAACAAATAGAATTTTAAATATGTATTTAAATATAAGAGGATTTGGGTCTTCCCCCATTTTGCTTTTATGACAGTTTGCACTCAACTCGACTGGCATGGACTCCACAAGAATTTTATAAAACATAATAATGTTTTAGATCAAATCTATGGGACTGTCATCTGATCAGCTATGGGACTGTCAGGCTTCAAGCTATGTCATAGTCATAGTCAATGTCATTTTGTGTTTTCTTTACTTGTCAGGATCTTGCCCGGACTTTGGCCACGTGCTTTTGTTTATGTTCTGTGTTCATGTGTCTGCCCCGCCCTTGTCTCTTCCTCCATGCCTCTGCATACATGTTCCTCACGTGTTTAATTTTGTTGTGTATTTAACCGTGCCATATTGCCTATTGCAGCGCGGAATACTCGTCTTATGTCGTCATCTCGTGTCTAATCCGGTATCGTCTGCGTCCTTGTTTTGAGTTTTTAGTTAATAAATCCTGTTTCTTTTTATGCTATCCTGCATTTGGGTCTGTTTCTCTCCCCGTGCCGCTGACATTACTTACACCAGTACTTTATTTTGTTTTCCTTTATTAACTATCATGTTATAAAGTATATATAAGAAGTTAAATAAAGCTCACATCTGACTCTGAGGGTTTGAACAGGAGAGTGGAGATGTTCATATCCTCTTACAGCACAGCTATAACTGCCTGCATCCTCACTGCTGACCGACTGCAGATGGACTTCATTGTTCTTGTTGGTCTTTGTGGTTAAATCTCTGCTGTTTTTGTACCAGATGAATGTTGGATCAGTCAGACTGCAGGTGGTTTTACAGGTCAGAACGACTGATTGTCCTTCTGTCACTTCTGCAGGAGCGATCTGAAGATCAAGATCTTAAACAAAGAGAGAAACGTTAAATCATGAAAGCTGTCCTGAAGCCAGTAGAGCGTCTACTTCTAAAACTCTGCTCTCAAAGCTTTTTTCTATCTGGAGACTAGTCACTATTTACCAGCCCCTTAATGATCAGATCAATCAGACAAAACACTTTGTACTTTGACAGAAACACCTTGACATATAGCAGTATAAATGTTTCAGTAAGAAACTTTTTCAGTAAGAACATTATCTTAGTCTTCACTAAAAAGGTACCACAAGCAAAACATTTCCCCAAAACAGTTCTGTGTAGGAATATAAAAAAAAAAGATAGTAATAGTTAGTCCATAGTTATGTACTACACCATGTGTTACTCTGCTAGCTACACTTGAATGGAACAGGTAATTGATTACATACATCCACTAGCTTGGGACCAGCTTAACGTTTAGAGATGTGTGAATGAAAACAGACAATAAACAGGCAGAAACCGAAAGCAGGATTATTGTGAATAAAATCATGAAAAACAAGAAAGAAACAGAAGCAAGGCTTGTGTCAGACATCAATGATACAGATACGACTTAAAAAAGGATGAACGAGCATGGGCACAGAGGGAGAATAATTCAGCAGAACCATCATTAAGGAAAGAACAATCATCATCAGCCTCATGGAAAAGAGATCAAGGTGAGATGAACAAAACATCTTATTTTCAGTCTAACAGAAGAAATTCTGCAAAACAACGGATGGCAAACAACACAAAACCACTGTGAGTGTGTGGAAGTGTGGGCGTGGTCGAGTGCTGGTTTTTTGAATAGAGGGCAGTGAGTGGTAAGGTTTATACACCTGTGGAGATTTGTGTTAATAACTGTTATCTGTTGCAGTGAGCTGTGGCAGAGACGGAAGAGGAAGAGTGTATGTGTGTGTGTGTGTGTGTGTGTGGAGACATAATTTGTGGAATGAAAAGTGAATTAATAAATAAAGGTTAAATAACGATCTCATAAGGGTTTTTCGAAAAACCCTTATGAGTAAAGTAAAATCAAGGTCCGTGACGACGCCCGGTAAGGCGCAACCGGGGCCCCGCCCTGGAGCCAGGCCCGTGGTTGGGGCTCGCATGCGAGTGCCTGGTGGCCAAGTCTTGCCCCACGGGGCCCGGCCGGGCTCAGCCCGAAAGAGAAACATGGGGCCGATCTCCTGTGGGCCCACCACTTGCAGGAGAAACCGTAAGGGGCCAGTGCAATGTGGATTGGGTGGCAGTCGAAGGCGGGGGCCTCGGCGACCCAATCTCCAGACACGGAATCTGGCACTAGGGACATGGAATGTAACCTCACTAGGGGGGAAGGAGCCTGAGCTGGTGCGGGAGGTTGAGAGATACCGACTAGATATAGTTGGGCTCACCTCCACACACAGCTTCGGCTCTGGAATCCAACTCCTTGAGAGAGGCTGGACCCTCTACTACTCTGCAGTTGCCCATGGTGAGAGGCGGCGGGCTGGTGTGGGCTTGCTCATAGCCCCCCAGCTCAGCAACCATGTGTCGGAGTTCACCCCGGTGAACGAGAGGGTCGTTTCCCTGCGCCTTCGGGTCGGGGATAGGTCTCTCATGGTCATTTGTGCTTATAGGCCAAATGGCAGTGTAGAGTACCCGACCTTCTTAGCGTGTCTGGAAGGGGTGCTGGAAAGTGCTCCGACCGGGGACTCTGTCGTTCTACTGGGGGACTTCAACGCTCACGTGGGCAGTGACAGTGACACCTGGAGGGGCGTGATTGGGAGGAACGGCTCCCCCGACCTGAACCCGAGTGGTGTTCTGTTATTGGACTTCTGTGCTAGTCACACAATTATCAATGATCGACTTTGTGGTTGTTTCATCTGACCTCCGGCCGTATGTCTTGGACACTCGGGTAAAGAGAGGGGCAGAGCTGTCAACTGATCACCACCTGGTGGTGAATTGGGTCCGATGGTGGGGGAGGAAGTCGGACAGACTTGGCAGACCCAAAGTACTGTAAGGGTCTGCTGGGAACGTTTGACAGAGTCCCCGGTCAGAGAGATCTTCAACTCCCACCACCGGCAGAGCTTCAACCAGATCCGGAGGGAGGTTGGAGACATTGAGTCCGAGTGGACCATGTTCTCCACCTCCATTGTCGACGCAAGCGCTTGGAGCTGTGGCCGTAAGGTCTCCGGTGCCTCTCATGTTGGCACCCATTTAAAACAGTTCGGCTCAAGCCCCTTACTTTCTATGTGCCTCACGTAGTGGAAATCTTAAATATCATGATTGTTATATGTGCTTTCATGGTAAATTTTGTGTGTCAGACTAGGGAGAGAGAGAACAGGAGGAAATGTCCCTACTATAAACAATCCTAACCCAAATGTTCCTGCCATAAACATCCCTGCCATAAACGTTCTATGTGTTAAAAGGATGGGAACGTTTTCAGAGCGTGTTTTAGCTCTTGTTTTACAGTTAAACAGTTTGACACATATAGACTGAGGTGTTAAGACGACTCTGTACACAGAACATGAACTGTGTTTATTCTCATGCTATCACACCCTGCTCTCTTTAATAACATCTGATAATTGCTCTAGTTTTTATAGTCTTTTTAGAGAACTATTGTGTTGTGATCCATTTTTTTTTCAGCTGTAATTCAGCTGTGGTATTAAATACACAAGAACACAATACAAAAACATCACCAGTTAATGAAGTAAATGTCAGCAAAGATGCATGACTTGAACTAGCTAGCATGATTACACACAGGATGTGCTGAGCATGTTGGCGTCACAAGCTAAGCGCTTTCCTTTCTCGGTTTTTAAATAAAAGCAGCTTTTTAATAGACGTGCTCTGAATGTAACTGACAATGTAAACCCACAGTTGTAGCATAAAGAAGAAGGAAATGGTGACAATTCTGTTACAAAGAGCACTTTATAGTAGAGGATATCATTCAGTCATGAAGCTGAATAGATTAATAAAATATTTAATAATATTTTCAGCATTTCTTTTATTATATTTTACTTGAACAGAAGAACAAAATATTCTCTTTCATATTTTCTTCATTTTATAGGAAGTGACTTCAGCAGAAAGAGAAGACAAGACAACAGCAACACTTGTTAATCACACACACTCCTCTTCACACTTTATTTTCTGCTCAGTTGTTGTACACAAGAGTCTAAAAGTTATGGTAAGAAAAAACTTCATATTTTATGGCTAATTTCTCTCATTAATCTAATATCTAAATTTCCTGAACATTGACAGGTTTGCTGTTCAAAATACTTAAATTCACGTCTCATTTCTTTATGTTTAGCAACTTTTAATTATCACATATGAGCTCGAATATCAATATTGTGATCAGTTATTTCTGATGTATTGTGGTGTTGGTGGTAAAAATGCAGCTTGTTTAAGTGACTAATTCAGAAATTAAAGCAAAGAAAATTGTGTTTATGTAAAACATCATCATCCAGACATCTTAAGCACACACTCTTTAACTCATGCTTTTCTTTCTTTGCTATTTGGCTGTTGAACACGAGGGTCATGTAGGCACTGTGGAGGCAGAACATACAGTACAAAGACATTTTTAATGTGACACATATCATGTAACACAAACATGTTTTTAGGTATCATGAGATTATATTGAGATATTTTGGTTGTGTGACATTTTTCTTTGCCAAATTAAACCAAACATGGTTCTTACTACACACTCAATTCTATGTAATTGTAGTAGTTTAAGTGCACAGTAGACTGTAAGAGGATGAATTGTGATGCATCAACTGACATTAATGAAGCAGCTACTATCATAATCACTGCTGTTTGTCCAAATACTCCATGATCTTATATTTACATAACATCATACACTAGTTATAATGCTGATGAAGAGCAGGATAAAAGAAAGAAGCTGCAGAATACAAAAACTTTCCATCAAGCGCACTGTCGTCTGCTGAAGCCTATTTATAGTCAGTTTACTGTCATTACACTTTCCTACCACTAGGGGTTTCAGCTCAGGGGTAGTTCTAAATATACAAACATCCTCATGCACAGGAATAAATCACTTTCAGTCCATAGAAACACATGCAAACTTTAAAGTGAGGTTATTTTGACCTGCCTTCATGTTTAACTTTATTTTAATGTATTGTGTTTAACTTTAGATGTGTTTAGAAAATCTCTCCTTCAAATAACAAATTCTGCTAAATCTATTAATCTGTAATTAGTGCATGACAATTAAACACATTTGAATCATTTATTATCTGCTTTGAACAGAGCTGGTATCAGTGAATTCATGCACATATTTTCATTTGTAGCTTGTGAATGTTCCAGTACAGTGATTTATTAATATTTCTGTAAATGTTTAAAGAGTCTCCTGTTGTCAAGTCAAGTCACCTTTGTTGTCACAACACCACAGCACATGTGCCATGGTGAGTGAAATTCTTGGGAACAAGCTCCAGAAATTGCAGAACCATTCACATACAGTAGTTAAGAAACAGAAATTAAGAACAATTTACATACAGGTGAAAAATGTGCAAAATGCTCATTACCAGGTGAAATGTGCAAATGTGGAAAAGATGCAATGTGCTCATACGTAGTCAGTACACACAGTTTACAATGCACTACACATTATACACAGTATGTACAGTATATATATGTACTCAGTATGTATGTATAAGTATAAATATTATATATGTAATATGTTAAGGTGCAACAGACTGTTCAGATACAGAAATGTCCTGTAGGGCAGATAGCTTATTGTCACATAGATTATTATATTAAATTACATGAGTGTGTGTGTGTATAGTCCAGTGTGTATAAATGCAGTATGAATGCAGTGTTGGTGTAGTCCAGTGTTGAACTGTTGAAGTTAGAGTGCAGTGTGTAGCATACCATGTTGTGGAAGTATGCTGTAGGCTGTGTTAGTTTTGGCTGTTAATTAGTCTGATAGCCTGAGGGAAAAAGCTATCCCTCAGTCGATTGGTGCGAGATCGGATGCTGCGGAGGGGAGTAGAGAGAACAGTCCTGAGGGGAGTAGTGAGAACAGTCTTTGGGACGGGTGGCTGGAGTCATTGGTGATCCTCCGAGCTTTTTTTATAGACCGCCTTGTGTAGATATCCTGCAGGGAGGGAAGCCCACCTCCAACAATGTGGCTGGTAGTTCGCACGACCCTTTTCAGGGCTTTGCGGTTGCCAGCGGTTCTGTTTCAAAACCAGGCAGTGATGCAGACCGTCAGGATGCTCTCTATGTTCAATAACTGCCAGATGGCACCGAGCATGGCAGCCGTGTTGCGAGCTCCGAGGAAACTTTGCAGTTTTTTATTTATTTTACTAGTTATTCTGCTGTTCTGCATGTTGGATGTTGTTTGCATAACTGGTAGAATATAGTGTGATTATTATGTAAGAAATGACAGACAGTGTGTGTGGTGTAAACTCCTGAGTGATGGAGTAGTGTGATGATGCAAACTTACTGTCTCCACCTTACTGAAGTTGATTATTGCATGTTTTATGTTGTATATAGAATCTTTATAGAAGAATGATGTCCCTTAAACCGTCTTCTCTGCTTTGTCTGATCTTTCTCCTCATGATCACAGGTGAGTCTTACCTTTATATTATCACAGTCACACACACTGGAGACAGTACAAACTGATTTAATCACTAAATCTGTGTTTGTTATTAAGGTCCAATTTAAGAATCATGAGTAAAATTGACAAAAAAAATACATGCCTGCTTTTTTATTTCTCTGTGAATGAAGGATCAAAATACAGATTCAGTTTGAATATTAATTCCACATTCCAGTTTTCTTCCAGTCATGAAGAATATTTTTTATTTGTGAGTGAACTACACCAGGTTACGTATGTAACCCGGTTCCCTGAGAAGGGAACAAGATGCTGCTTCATTGCTGATGCTATGGGAACACTTCTGTGAGGAAGTTGTGTCTGAAGCACACACGCCATTTTAATGGCTCGGGAAGGACATGTGACAGAGTGATTACGCGCCAGCAAGTCCATATAAGTGCATCTACGTCACACTACTCCAACTTCTCTTTGTCTGAAGGAAGCGCAAGAGGATGCCCGGGGCATGGCCAGCGACGCAGCGTCTCGTTCCCATGGAACCGGGTTACATATGTAACCTGGTGTGGTTCCCTTTCGAGACGCTGTGGGAACGGCAATACCCGCGTCGCCATGCACCGTTCGATGACTGTGCCAGAGGCCGTGAGAGAGCACGAGCAGACTGAGAACAGACCATCAAAGGCCCTGCAGGACCTGGGACCGTGGTGTGGGGTCCAAGTCCAGGTTATAGTACCTGATAAAAGGTGTGCGGAGAGGACCAACCTGCCGCAACACAAAAATCTTCAAAGGGAACACCCCTGGCCAAGGACGAGACAATTCCCACTCTCTTGAGAAAGGCCAAGGCTAGGAGCAGAGCCAACTTCAGGGTTAGAAACTTCTCAGAGCTTGGCTCTATCGGCTCAAAATGGGTTTCCAGCGCTAATTCGCTCTACCACGTGGGGGTGGAGACATCACCTCCCGGGCCTCAGCACCTGCCTCAACAGGAAGTCTGCCTCCCGAAAGAGTCCTGTGACGGTGACACACCCCTGAAGTGGGACCCAAGGCCAAAAACTGAGGTCTTTTCCACATAAGGGTACAAAGCCCACAGTGCATAACCCTTATAACCCTGAGGGGATGTCTGCGAAGATGAAAGCCCGCACCCCAGAGCAAGAGCTGGAATGGCCTCATGTCAAGCAGACCCAAAGGGATACCGTTGGTTGCTGCCGACATGAAGCAATGCACCCCTCAACTAGCTTCCACCGCTGATAAGATAGAAGCCACCCGAGCGGGAGACAGATGTGCCCACATCATGGTGGAGTCCCAAACTAGAAAGGTGGTCCCCAGAAAGGTGGTTTTCTGAGAAGGAGAAAGCACACACTTATCTGGGTCCAACCTGAGGCCTAGAGACATCATATGGGCAAGCACAGCATCTCGATGACTGGCCACCATAGCCTTCGACTGGGCCAGAATGAGCCAGTCGTCCAGGTAATTCAGTACACGGATGCCCTGTAGACACAACAGCGCCAGGGCAGCGTCCATGCACTTTGAAAACGTGCTTGGTGAAAGGAATAGGCCAAAAGGAAGAACACAATATTAGTACTCTTTGCCCCCAAAAGTGAACCTGAGGAACTTCCTGTACTCTGGCAGAATGCCTATGCAAAAATAAGTGTCCTCAAGGTTGATCATCACAAATCAGTCTCTGGACCTGATCTGAGACACGATAACCTTGATCGTGAGCGTCTTGAACCTGTAAGTCTTCAGAGTACAGTTCAGAGCCCGCAGGTCCAAAATCGGACGCAGCCCCCCCTCTTCTTCGGAACAATGAAATATCGGCTGTAAAGCCGGAGTCCCACTCTGGGAGGGGAACATGCTCTATGGCCCCTTTCCTCAGGAGCAAGAGAAGTTCCTCTTGGAGGAACACCGCCTGGTGCCTGCCAACGATCGTGGGCAAGACACCCTGAAAACACAGAGGACGGGAGTAGAACTGGATCCTGTAGCTTTTTCTACAGTCCCCAGGACCCATTCAGACACACCTGGCAGAAGTTTCCACGCTGTCTGGTTGTCTGATGGTGGTGTCGACCTTGCGCAGACCTCCCGGTTGCCCTGAAACAGCGCACTGGTAGGTGCTGACCTAGGGAGATCTGTGCAAGGAACCTACTGCTCCCTGAAACTCTGGAGGCGGCGGGGAAAGCATTAGAGGAGCCTACCTGAATGTGATGCTCATAGAAACCCCAGCCCTCAGGCATCGGGTCTGGGCCCGGGTATGCCGACCGGCCTCCCTAGACTTAGACGGGAGGCACGGGCAGCCACACTAACCCTCCTTACTGCCCTGAGTGAGCTAGGAGGGGGATGGGTGTGGCTGGAAGATTACCCAGGCTGCTTGCTGCGACGAGAGAAACTCCCTGAACGCAGCCAACTGGCATTTTACCTCCTGGTGCCTGTCGATCACAGTACTCACTGCATCGCCGAACCAGCCCTGAGGTGACACCAGAGCGTCCAGGAGAGAGGTATCCTTATCTTTAATATCAGTTAAATTGAGCCACAGGTGCCTCTCCGTGGCAACCAGTGCAGCCACTGCACGGCCTATGAAGCGGGCCGTCTGCTTTGTGGCACTGAGCTCAAAGTCAGTGGCTTGGTGAACTCAGATACCACCTGAGGTCACAACCCCTGGCCACTGTCCGCATAGGGGACACCTTACTTCCATCCAATCCTTGTAGGACTACATCAGGCCTTGTGGGTAAGACCTACACGGCAGCAGGCCAAGCAGGTGTGGCCCTGCACACCATGGCAGTTTTGCAGGCCTACCAGGCTGACCTGCTGCCATGTAGGTCTTACCCACAAGGGCTGATGTAGTCCTACAAGGCTTGGATGGAAGTCATCCAAGCACTATGTGGGTGATGTGGGTGACAGATAGCCCGTTAGCGTCTCTTCAATCCCAGGAATCGCCCCATATCATGGCTTTCAAGCCCTATAATGGCTGAATAGTCAGACATGGCAGGAGGAAAACATGCGCTGAAAATGGATATCTCCAAGACCTCGACCCCTCGGCATGGAGGTCTGGGAAAAACGCCAGCCGCCTGCATGAAGGTGGCCTGTGGCCTGAAGTTATATATAAAAGTACATAATGTATATAATGTGTAGTGCATTGTAAATATGTCTAATAGTACACTATGTGTGTACTGACTATGTACGAGCATATTGCATCTTTTTCACATTTGCACATTTCACTTGGTATTGAGCATTTTGCACATTTTCACCCGTATGTAAACTGTTCTTAAGCTGTTCTTAATTTCTGTTTAATTACTGTATGTAAATTGTTCTGCGATTTCTAGAGTTCACTCATAAGAATTTCACTCACTAAGGCACATGTGCTGTGTTGATGTGACAATAAAAGTGACTTGACTTGAAATCGCAGCGCAAGCTCCCAAAAACCGAAACCGAGTGAATGGAATTAGATGAGAGGGAAAGAGAAAGGTAAAAACCTGTCTCTTGCTCCATTTCCGCTAACTCAACCTGTGAACCCTGTGATCGAAGCCACCACACCACCTCGGCAGACACGGGACCCGAACAACGAGGCGCAGCTGAAGCTGAAAGATACAGCCAGTCACGACCGGAGAGTATGCGGAGGGAATCCCTCACAATGCACGACGCCGGCTCCCTCGAGAGCCGACCGGGCATGCACCTCTACCAAACAAACAACGCAAAGAGACTGCGTGTCGTCCACTGTAATAAAGTGGGGCACGGATGCACGCATCTCTTAAAATGCTTAGTTTGCAACATATTATTGTTTTCTCACCTAGCTTTACCTAAAATATATATTTTTTCTCTCCCTGCACTAGATAGACAGGACAAACAATTGACACACATACGCAGAGTGCTTTCTGAAGACAAAGAAGCTGGTGTAGTGTGACGTAGATGCCCTTATATGGACTTGCTGGCACGTAATCACTCCGTCACGTGTCCTTCCAGAGCCATTAAAATGGCATGTGTGCACACAGATCTTCAGACACAACTTCCTCACAGAAGCGTAACCATAGCGTCAGCACTGCCGCAGAGTCGAGTTCCCTCGAAAGGGAACTGAGTGTTTGATGGGGTTCAGGATAGTAATAATAATCTCTAATCACCTCTTTTATCTATCATGTTTCAGAAGCTCTTGGGAATGAATGGAGTGTGAAATACAGCCAACTTAATATCTGTGCTTTAAAAGGATCTACAGTGATTATGAACGTCACTTAAACACACCCACCACGTCTTACAGTGACAAAGAGGTTTTGGTTAATTAACCCAGTAAACCCGGTAAAGAGCCGACTGAGCTGTATAATGAACCAGGTTACTCAGGCAGAGTGACGTATTTAACAGATGTACAGAATCACTTCCCCCTCAGTCTGAGTGATGTGAAGAAAACAGATGAACAGATGTACTGCTTCAGAATCATAACAGATGAAGAAAAAGAAACATACCTGGGTGAACCTGGAGTTACACTCAGTGTTACAGGTAAAGAAAAGCATCTTTTTTATATAATTACATCAGAATTTATTTGGACCCTTAAGCAGCACTTTGTCTTTAATTTTTATTTTCTACACTTATAATTTTCACTACATTAGAAAACATCTCAAACCAAACACTATTTATTTTAAAGAAAGACACCACAAGCTCACTTTCCAACCAAAACATAAATGTTTAAAAATTTACATAATTAGACAGAAAGTAAGTGGACACTCAGTAGTGGCTTCATTACCGATCACAGTGTAGCGTGTTTGGAGGGTTCAGGGAAAGAGGAAACTAGAGGCAGGATTGGAGATCGTTATTTAACAATTATTTATTTTTATAGTTACATTTTCAGTCCACACATTATGTCTCTACAGACACACACACACACACACACACACACACACACACACACACACACACACACACACACACACACATAAACACACACACACACACACACACACACACACACACACACACACACACACACACACACACACACACACACACACACACACACACACACACTTCCGTCCCTGACACAGCTCACTGCAACAGATAACAGTTATTAACACAAATCTCCACAGGTGTATAAACCTTACCACTCACTGCCCTCTATTCACAAACCAGCACTCGACCACAGCCACACTTCCACACACTCACAGTGGTTTTGTGTTGTTTGCCATCCGTTGTTTTGCAGATTTTCTTCTGTTAGACTGAAAATAAGATGTTTTGTTCATCTCACCTTGCTCTTTTTTCCATGAGACTGATGATGATGGTTCTTTCCTTAATGATGGTTCTGCTGAATTATTCTCCCTCTGTGCCCATGCTCGTTCATCCTTTTTAAGTCGTATCTGTATCATTGATGTCTGACACAAGCCTTGCTTCTGTTTCTTTCTTGTTTTTCTTGATTTTATTCACAATAATCCTGCTTTCGGTTTCTGCCTGTTTATTGTCTGTTTTCATTCACACATCTCTAAACGTTAAGCTGGTCCCAAGCTAGTGGATGTATGTAATCACTTACCTGTTTCATTCAAGTGTCACTAGCAGAGTAACACATGGTGTAGTTCATAATATTAACTATGGACTAACTTTTACTATCTATTATTTTTATATTCCTACACAGAACTGTTTTGGGGAAATGTTTTGCTTGTGGTACCTTTTTAGTGAAGACTAAGATAATGTTCTTACTGAAAAAGTTTCTTACTGAAGAGTCCTTGAAACATTTATACTGCTACATGTCAAGGTTTTTCTGTCAAAGTACAAAGTGTTTTGTCTGATTGTTCTGATCATTAAGGGGCTGGTAAATAGTGACTAGTCTCCAGATAGAAAACCACTTTGAGGGCAGAGTTTTAGAAGTAGACGCTCTACTGGCTTCAGGACGGCTTTCATGATTTAACGTTTCTCTCGTTGTTTAAGGTCTTGATCTTCAGATCGCTCCTGCTGAAGTGACAGAAGGACAATCAGTCGTTCTGACCTGTAAAACCACCTGCAGTCTGACTGATCCAACATTCATCTGGTACAAAAACAGCAGAGATTTAACCACAAAGACCAACAAGAACAATGAAGTCTGTCTGCAGTCGGTCAGCAGTGAGGATGCAGGCAGTTATAGCTGTGCTGTAAGAGGATATGAACATCTCCACTCTCCTGTTCAAACCCTCAGAGTCAGATGTAAGCTTTATTTACCTTCTTATATATACTTTATAACCTGATAGTTAATAAAGGAAAACAAAATAAAGTACTGGTGTAAGTAAAGAAAACACAAAGTGACATTGACATTCATAGCTTGAAGCCTGAGATCAGATGACAGTCCCATAGATTTGATCTAAAACGTTATCATAATGTTTTATAAAAAACTTGTGGAGTCCATGCCAACTCGAGTGCAAACTGTCATTAAAGCAAAAGGGGGAAGACCCAAATCCTCTTATATTTAAATACATATTTAAAATTATATTTGTTGTCAATATTAATACTTAAAATAAAAATTGTTGTATTATTGTTGTATTAACTGAATCTAATGATTAATTCTGGAAGCAATTTCATATTTGTGTTGATTAGTGAAATAGAGTGATAATTAGAGCAAATACTTTATTTTTTTTTTTTTGGTTTATGAAAGTGGATTTCATGTGCGGTGGTAAATTCACTGGTTATTTCTTTATTTCTTCTGTAATTCTAATGAACTCTTGTCCTAAAATACTTATAGTATTGAGCAGGAACTCAACCTGCCCCTGGTGATTTGTTATTGTGGTGTTGGAGTTAATAATATTATTATTGTTCTGTGTGATTTGTATCTTGAAGTAGTTTTAGTTTTAATTCTTAGAATTTCAGGAAAGTAGATAAAAACTCTATTGAATCCCATTCTGACACTAAAGGAAAGAAATACAACCATTTACAGAAAGGTGTCTCTGATTTATCCCAATAATAAAGATTCAAATAAAATATAAAGCCCAATGTAATAATCAAAAAAGGGACAGAAATAATAGTTATAAACTGCATTTAATTATTGACAGAAAAAAAACATTAATTATGACCATGAACTGCTTTCCTCACTCTGGTCATGGAACTCTCTAGATCGTCCAAAGAACGTCTCAGTGTCCATCAGTCCTTCTGGTGAGATAGTGGAGGACAGTTCAGTGACTCTGACCTGTAGCAGTGATGCTAACCCACCTGTACAGAACTACACCTGGTTTAAGGTAAAAGAATCATCTCCTGTAGGATCTGGACAGAGTTACAGAGCTGTACAGAGTGGACAGTATTACTGTGAGGCTCAGAATAAACACGGCTCTGAGAGATCAGCTGCAGTGTCTGTCACTATTAATGGTGAGGTGATGATTTTTCATTGCTGTGTGATCACTGCTCTGTTCTACATTATGCACTTGTAAGTGAAGTTTTGAATAAATCTGTGTTTGTGTGTGTGTGTGTGTGTGTGTGTGTTTGTGTTTGTAACAGATGTCACTGTGATTGTGTATGTGGCTGTAGGACTGGGACTTTTTGGGCTTGCAGCTCCGCTCTCTGCACTCTTCTGGCTGAGGTGAGAATATTTGTGCTGATAAATTTATCACTAATGACTCTGAAGATGCTGACGGTGGGTAAATATTTGTCTTTATGTGAGCAGAAGCAAGAGACAGAAGAAGAAGGTAGATGAAGGTGATAATCAGGTGAGTTATTACAGAAATGTCTGTCAGGTGCTTTGTTCATAATAACATTTTCTGCCAACAAAAATGCAGCTCTGTGCATTAAGGCTCTTGGTGGTGGTTTGTGTGTTTACATAAACACAGAATGGTGCAAGAACTCTGTGCTTGTTTTTATATACTGTTCATCATTAATAGAGTTTGTGACTGTTAGATGCAGGCCATTTTATTTACTATGGGAATTCACCACGGTTTTCATTGTAGGAGTGTACATTCCCCCCCAGATCAATTGTTAAAGGAGCTCTATGTGAAATCTATCGGGCTCTTAGTTATCTGCAGAATGTTCACCCCAATTTTATCATCATTTATCATAATAATGTTTATCATCACCGGAGATTTCAATCATGCAAACCAAAGTTTCCATGAATTCCATTAGTATGTGAACTTTGCAAAGACAGAGGAAAACACATTGGATCTTGTTTACACAAACATTCCGGGCGCGTATCGTGCGGAACCCCGCCCCACCTCGGCTATTCAGACTACATCTCTGTTATTCTAACTCCAGCATACAGACCACTCATCAGATCCTCTAAACTGAAGCAGGTGAAAACCTGGCCAGCAGGAGCCACCTCTGCACTTCAGGACTGACTGGAACATCTTCAAGGAGGCTGCAACCAAAGGCTGAAACCTAGCCTTCAGAGCAGGGGACAGGGCGGCCCTAAGAACTGCAAGGGCCAAACTGTCCTTAGCCATCAGAGAAGTAAATCGAGCACATCCCAGACAATCCACAGCCACTTCTAGGACAGAGAAGACACCTGCCGCATGTGGCAGGGCATACAGGCAATCATGAATTACCTGCCTGTGATAGTGATGCCTCCCTCCCAAATGCACTGAATGACTTCTATGCTCAGTTTGTGGTGCAGAACAATGAAGCAGCAAGGAAGACTATCCCTCCCCCTAACGCTCAGGTACTCTGTCTATCCACGGCCGGCATGAGAACAACTCTATGCAGAGTTAACCCACGGATATCTTCACTGACACCTTCAACATTTCCCTGAACTGTTGTGCCTTTGGCCTCATGACAACCACCTTTATCCCCATCCCAAAGAAGTCTACATTGTCCTGCCTCAGTGACAATCATCCTGTCGCCCTCACACCCATTGTAATAAAGTGCTTTGAGAAGCTTGTCATGATGCACATCAACACCCATTTACCACCCTCACTGGACCCCTACACTTTGTGTATCTTCCAAACCACTCCATGGATGTTGCCAATGCCACTGCCCTTCATTTTGTCCTCACCCACCTGGACAATAAACACACGTACGAATGCTGTTCATAGACTTTACTTCAGCATTCAACACAATCATCCCTCAGCACCTTATTGAGAAGTTGAGCCTGCTGGGACTGAACACCTCCCTCTGCAACTGGATCCTGGACTTCCTGACTGGGAGACCTCAGTGAGTCCAGATCGGGAACATCATCTCCAGCACCACCACACTGAACACTGGAGCCCCTCAGGGCTGCCTGCTCAGTCCACTGCTGTCCACCTTGCTGACTCACGACTGTGTAGCCATGCATAGATCGAACCATATTATCAAGTTTGCCGATGACACCATCGTGGTGGGTCTCATCAGCATGAATGACGAGTCAGCATATATAGAGGAGGTGCAACAGCTAACTGCCTGGTGTAGAGCCAACAACCTGTCTCTGAATGTTGATAAAACTAAAGAGATGGTTGTTGATTTCAGGAGAGCACAGAGCGACCACTCTCTGCTGAACATTGACAAATAACCTGTACAGATCATCAAGAGCTGCAAAATTATTGGTGTTCATCTGCAGAGAACTTCACTCAACACCAGCTCCTTTTTTTGTTTGCACTGTCTTTTGTCCTGCACTGTCTTTTGTCTTTTGTCTCACAATGTTTGTACCAGTTTGCACAGTTACACTTTATGTATCTAGGACTACTTACTAAGTCTTTAGCTCCGTCTTTGTTTAATGTAGCACCCTGGTCCTGGAGAAATATTGTCTCATTTCACTGTGTACTGCAAGTTATATATGGTTTAAATGACAATAAAAGCTTTTTGACTTGGCTTGAATTGACTAATAACAGTGGTGACTTACTGTAAATCTTCTGCAGAACCTAATCATGTTCTCCACTCCTCCTCTCTGCAGAACACTGGGCCGAGTGCTAAAGACGACACGTATGCAGCTCTAGACTCCACAGGCCGGGCAGCTGATGATGTGTATCACACACTTGCAGTAAGTGTTTACTCAAAAATAGTTATTTTTAATATCTTTGATGATGATGATGGTCTAAATGAAAAATATTTCATTGTTGAAAATCTGTCACATTAAATGAAGTTTTATTTATGTTTTAGATATTTATAAATACAACAAGGTGTGACTTTGGGTTTTTCACAGATTTCTCATCCCAGTCCCCCTGCTGACGCATCCACATCCTCTGACTAGTAGAATATTGCAGTGAGTTTGAGCATTTTGATCCCAAAACCACCACTAGATTAAATACTAACTTACTAATAAGTGTTTTATATGAAAATGTGCTACAATACAATGAGGCCGACTCTGTGAGAATCCTGAGACATCTAGAGATCTACCAGCTCGTTAGACTCTGTGATACTAAAGAGGAGATGTGATCTCCATGTGGTCTTTTACATCAATACAAAATTTATCAGACTGTATATTTATAATCACACCCCCAGTGTCACCCAGATGAGGATGAGGTTCCCCTTTGAGTCTGGTTCCTCTCAAAGTTTCTTCCTTTAATTCAAGGGATTTTTTCCTCCCCACAGTCACCTGAGTCTCCTCAGACTTGTTCATTGGGGATAAATATAAAAAAATATTTAAAAAAAATGTTTAAATATATCTAATATTAATCTTGAATTTTGTAATTATATTAATCTTTATATTATTCTTTATAATAACCTTTTGTTCTATGTTTACGCTCTGTAAAGCTGCTTTGAGACAATGTCAATTGTAATAAGCGCTATACAAATAAACTTGAATTGAACTGAAACAATACACAGCTGTAACTCCAACAGTACTTTTATATTAATATATTAATCAGTAAAATTAATGATCATATATCAGAGTGTGTGGTGATGACTGATGTAGATAAATGTTAGTAAAATGCTTTAACACACATTTCTGACTTTTCTGATTTTTTTTCTATTTGTGATTTCAGACATTTAGTAACAGTAATGTGGATTAAATGAATCCTGATACAGATAATGAATAAAGAGCTTCTCACTAAAGTGGAGAAACTCAGTAACATCAGCAACTTAGAATATAACACTATGGGAACCTCCTTGTGGAAGCTCTGAAGCTCTGTGTGAAATCACTCCAATCTATTGGCTAACGAGATCATGTGACGAAGCATAGAGTGCCAGTAAGACCTTATAAGGGCATGTACATCACATGACTCCAGCTTCTTTAATTTTAGGAAGTGCTCTGTATATATTGGTGTCAACTGTCTCTCGAGTTGTCTTAGACATGTACAAAACAAGAGATATAAAGAATAAGGTCTTCTCTTCTTTATCATGGCATGTTCTCACCTCCCTCCTGCCTTCTGTGTCACAAAGCATGGCTGCATTGCTTGCCACAGAGAAGAAAAACTCTTTGTAACAGAAAAGACAAAACAATTTTTTTAAACAGCCCTGATTTTACTAATTGCCTGTTCTTTCCTTGCTGCAGTGAGAGGCTTGGGTTATCACAGGCTAGCATTGCAGCCCAAATTCCCTGTGTAAATTTTGAGCCTGCCGTCCAGCACCAGCGGTCAGCTCCACCAGGCAGCGAAAGGAACCCTACACCTGAGGTGTAGAGTTTCTAGGGAAGGGAATGATGTCACTTTGGATGTGAAGATCTCGTGTCAGTATTTAAATATATTTACTCTGTGTGTGAATTCTGTAACCACATGACTGTTATTATGAAAAAAGGACAAACTTCTGCTGCAAAATCACAGTCTTGAAATTTGATTATTCACACTTTCTGTCAGGATTTCTGCTTGGACATTCTCTCCCGGAACATTAGGGGGCGCTCTGGCAGTGTGTTATTATTATAATTATATTAAAACCATTCAAAATGACAGATATTATGGCACTCAGGGACAGCTGTGATATACCAGACCCATAGAGTGAGATGATAGATTACAGTAGAATTATTTCATATACAAAAAGGTCTTAGAGAAAAAGTTGAGGATTTCTTAGTTTTTTACATACTGTAAATAATTTGGCTCCCGTCAAGTTTGTTTTTTATAGATCACAACCTTTGCGTGGGAACTGGCGTATGTACATTTCCAGCCCCGTTTTGTGCGTACGCACACTTTATAAATGAGGCCCCAGGTGAGTATTACAAGACACGTGACAGAAAACACACTGCCAGAACGCCCCCTACTGTTCCGGCAGGAAAGTCCAAGTCCTGACATTTTAATACACTAAAATAAAGTGACTGAGAAGTAAGTAATCTATAAATATATTTAATATAGGTTTGATTAATTTTATTTTTAATTTTATATATGATCAGTGTTGGGCAGTAACGTGTTACTGTAACGCCGTTACTTTGACAGTAACGAATACTCTAACGCGTTAATTTTTTATATAAAGTAACTCAGTTACCGTTACTATATGGTGCGTTACTCGTTATTTTTTTAAATTAATTAATTTTGGCTGAAGTGTAGCCTACAGCCTAACGTGCGTACAGCAGCGACACATTGTAGAATTAGTTGATGCCAACCTGTAAACACGAAGAAGACGTGCTGTGGGCGTGTTTCCGTTTATTCAAGTATGTGCGGCAGTAATTCCAAAACACATGGGCTATAGCCCGCCCACACTGACAATTGGTTGGTTGACTTACCGAAACAGGCCAATCAGGATTGGCCCCCTCCCTCTCTATCGTGCATTACAATTCTGGTTTTGTGTTTGTATACACCATAACACATAAAAGGGCATTAATGGGAACATTAAAGAACGTTCTTTAAAAATGTAACTAAAAAGTTTTTTTTAACAGTAACACGTTACTTTTTAGTGTAATTGTAAGTAATCAATAACGTAATTGAGTTACTTTTTGAATGAAGCAACTAGTAACTGTAAGTAGTTACTATTTTTTAGTAACTAGTACAACACTGTGTATGATCTACATTAACATTGGGAAAACGTAGATAAAAATAAATAAATTTTTTAAATAAAAGCAGCTTTTTAATAGACGTGCTCTGAATGTAACTGACAATGTAAACCCACAGTTGTAGCATAAAGAAGAAGGAAATGGTGACAATTCTGTTACAAAGAGCACTTAATAGAAGAGGATATCATTCAGTCATGAAGCTGAATATTTATATTAATAAAATAATCAATAATATTTTCAGCGTGGTTTTTTTTTTACATTGACTCATTTCATTTTAGCATATGAACAAAATATTTTCTCATGTTTTTGTCATATTTTCTTCATTATATAGGAAGTGACTTCAGCAGAAAGAGAAGACAAGACAACAGCAACACTTGTTAATCACACACACTCCTCTTCACACTTTATTTTCTGCTCAGTTGTTGGACACAAGAGTCTAAAAGTTATGGTAAGAAAAAACTTCATATATTTAATGGCTAATTTCTCACATTAATCTAATATCTACATTTCCTGAACATTGACAGGCTCGCTGTTCAAAATATTTAAATTCACGTCTCATTTCTTTATGTTCAGCAACTTATAATTATCACATATGAGCTCGAATATCAATATTGTGATCAGTTATTTCTGATGTATTGTGGTGTTGGTGGTAAAAATGCAGCTTGTTTAAGTGACTAATTCAGAAATTAAACAAGGAATTGTGTTTATGCAAAACATCATCATCCAGACATCTTAAGCACACACTCTTTAACTCACGCTTTTCTTTCTTTGCTATTTGGCTGTTGAACACGAGGGTCATGTAGGCACTGTGGAGGCAGAACATACAGTACAAAGGCATTTTTATTGTGACACATATCATGTTACACAAAAATGGTTTTAGGTACCATGAGATTATATTGAGACATTTTGGTTATGTGACATTTCACTTTGCGAAATTCAACCAAACATGATGTAAATGTTGAAAGCTAAACCAAGGGAAACGTCCATGGGGGAAACAATCTGGCATCAGGAACAGGCTGAGGGCATGTGCACAACGTGCTCCCTTACCTACTATCCTGTTAGCCAACTTCCAGTCTCTGGAAAACAAGCTTGACATCCTCAAGACAAGGGTCAAGTTCCAGAAGACATCCGTGACTGCAACCTTCTCTGCTTCACCAAGACATGACTGAACCCAGCAATACCAGGCCACACCATCCAGCCAGGCAAGTTTTTCTCGGTTTACCGCATGAACAGAACACTGGATATGGGGAAGTCAAGGGGAGGTGGAGTGAGTCTGATGGTGAACAACCACTGGTGCGACAGCACGACCATCGTTCCTCTTTCACGCTCCTGCACACCAAATCTGGAACTGCTGGCCATCGAATGTCGGCCCTTTTATCTACCTCGGGAATTCAGCTCGGTCATAGTCAGTGCCGTTTATATTCCACATCAATCGGACATGGACACTGCAGTATGGGACTTACATGAGACACTAACGCTACACAAACACAGCATCGGGACGCTGCGCTCATTGTGGTGGGAGACTTTAACAGTGCCAACCTCAAGTGCGCACTACTGAATTTTCAGCAGCACATCACCTGCCCCACCAGGGGCGAAAGGACAAGGGATCAATGCTACACACCATTCAAGAACAGCTACAGTACAAGGCACAATCACGTCCACCGTTTGGGAAATCGGACCATGCCGCCATCTTCCTCATGCCTGTACAGTATTCAAACAAAAACTGAAAGAGGAAGCTCCGGTTCAGAGCGAGGTTATGTCTTACAGTGTGCGCAGAGCGGTGAAAAACAAAACAAAATAGTGCTACGGGAGGAAATTACTGTAGAGTCACAGTTCCAACATGGTGGCTCAAGTAGCCTGTGGCAGGGACTGAGGAACATCACAGACTATAGAGTGCAATCTTCTAGAATGGGGAATGCGGATACTTCGCTGGCAGACAAGCTAAACATCTTTTTCGCTCACTTTGAGGCTGCAGCTAACATCATTCACGCTGAGAGAGCTAGAGAGGTAAACATGTTCACCATCTCGGAGCATGACGTGAGGAGGGCATTCAAGAGAGTGAATACCAGGAAGGCAGTAGGACAAGATGGCATCATAGGTTCTGAAAGCCTGCATTGACCCGCCAGCACCAGTGATCACTGATATATTCAACATCTCACTGGAACTGTCTGTTGTCCCCTCATGCTTCAAACCGTCCACCATTGTTCCTGTACCTTAGAAACCCCAGCCCGCCTGCCTCAATGATTACCAAACTGTAGCCCTGACCTCAGTACACTGTAAAAAATTTGGAGTGGGATTTACTTGAAAAAAGCTTGGAAAGTTTTTTTCACTCAGAAAAGTCTAGTAAATTTACAAATATTTGCCAAGTAAAAGCCTAAACATAATGATTAGTAAGTTTAATTAGACATTTTTAAGTTTTTAATTGTTAAGTTTACTTGGGAATTCCCAGTTAATTTTATTGACTTTTTGTTTGTAAATATTACTTAAGTAATGTTTATAAATATATGATGATTTATTGCATTTTTTTTACACAAGAGGCGTAGTTATCTTTTTTAGTTATCCTGAGTAACCTTTACTTTAAATGTTCTAACATATCTACATATCTAACATAATTTGTGATGCATCATAACTGATGTCTTCAATAAAAAATAAAAATAAAAAAAACACTGACAGACATTTTCCTTGAGTACTTTTATTAAAGAAATGATCAAACCAATGGACAAACTATGTGAAACAGTTCAGTACAACTTTAGCTTAACAAGTCTTTTGCGGACATTCTCACTTAAAAAACAATTAGCAAATACAAAAAGTATACAAAAGCAAATACACTCAATGCCAAACAAAATGGCCAGCTAGCAGACTTACATCAATAGCTTTCTCTGCAAAGAGCTAACTTTTGGAGAAAATTTCAAAGCATCCAGTCCAAGAAAAAATTTCTGAAACAGTTCAAATGTGTTTCTTAGCTTTGAAGGATAGCTCAAGTTCAGGGAGTAAATGAAGCCCATGAGCAGAAGGCAGGCATTTGTGAGATTCTTGCATCCTGACAGTACAGCAGTTCCCTCAATGACGATGACGACATCAGCTATGTTGGCATCTTCCTCTCCTGCGGTGCTGCCCAGTACAACGATCTTCATTAGACGATTGGTGAAGCTATCTTCAATCATGTCTCTTCTGACATCCTGTCAAATACACAAATTAGTGAAAAAGTGGTTACAATATTGTACAGTATGTTGTATGTTCTCTTTATTTTTGTGTGATAAGTGCCCCACACAGAGGTTAAATCTGTTATTAAATGAAGAATGAAAAAATTACGAAATGAAGAACTGTGTCTGCAAGACACTTAAACTAGTTGCAAAGCTTCAGTACTGTAAAACGTTTTAGGCACTTGTGTAAATATTCTGTAAAGTGGGGATGCCTTTAAAATGTTTTCATAAATTAATTTTCATTTACCTTCTATTGACTAAATCAATATTTGGTGTGATCACCCTTTGCACTTAAAGGGTTAGTTCACCCAAAAATAAAATTTCTGTCATTAATTACTCTACTCAATATACAATACAGTGTTTCGAGGAAAATACATTCTTTAAGAAGAAGAATTTTAGAAAAGTGGAACTTAAGTGCATCAATTTAGTTAAATGTGCACAGACAATCTTGATGTAGGCAAGGAAGTGGTACAGTTCTGCTGTAGTTTCCATGTTTTTCCATCACATTCACTGTAAAACGTTAATGAACATCTGCAAATGACTACATATTTTAAGCAGTTTAAGTTGCTACTAGAAACAAACAAAAAATAATAAAAGAGAAACTTTAAGAAGCGCATTTTTGAACGATTATTTTAATACACCCGAGACATATGCTAGCATTAGCGACAAGCACGTGTACATGCATACACGCTTATATGAACCGACAAAAAAAAAAAAATCACCTGAGACATATGCTAGCATTAGCAACAAGCACGTGTACGTACATACACGCTTATATGCACCGACAAAAAAAAATCACCTGAGAATATTCTAGTGTTAGCGACAAGCACGTGTACTGTACATGCATACATGCTTATATGACCCGACAGAAAAATCACCTGAGATGCTAGCGTTAGCGACAAGCACATGTATGTGCATACATGCTTATATGACCCGACAGAAAAATCACCTGAGATGCTAGCGTTAGCGACAAGCACATGTACGTGCATACATGCTTATATGACCCGACAGAAAAATCACCTGAGATGCTAGCGTTAGCGACAAGCACATGTACGTGCATACATGCTTATATGAGTCGACAGAAAAATCACCTGAGATGCTAGCGTTAGCGACGAGCACATGTACGTGCATACATGCTTATATGAGTCGACAGAAAAATCACCTGAGACATATGCTAGCGTTAGCGACAAGCACATGTACATGCATACACGCTTATATGAACCGACAAGAAAAAAAAACATGCCAGCAAAATACTCATAGTAACATGAGCTATTTCTGTCAGGTCAGAAATAGCTCATGTTACTGTGAACGGACAGAAAATGAGAAAAAAAAACTAGCATCAATCAACACATTTACACTCAGTCAACTTATTAACAATTAACTAATATAGGTTTTAGGGTAATCATTTATTGTCAGAAAGATATTTATATATTAGACTATTTACACTCACCGTTTAAAAGTGCTTTCTAAAAGCAACGGTTTGCGCGCCGAGGACCAGACCAGACCAGACCCTACCTTTCGACACAGATGCATTTTGCTAATAACATATGTTTGTGCAAATCGGTTCTTTAGCAAACTTAACTCTGTCAACTATTAACACTTGACGCCTTAACTCTTTAGCCACCAGTCTTAATAGTTCTATAATTTTCTGCAAAGGTAGCTAAATTGACCAACAAACAAATATTTAATTAACTTACCGTGTAATAATCAGTCTTCAAGACGATTTTCCTCTGCCTCTGCGCCACACCGCAACCAGGAACGCATGCGCATAGATTGCCTGGCTTCTTTGAGTACGTTTTACTTGGTTTTGTTATTTTTTGCATTAATTCATTAAATGACAAAACATATTACTTAGGCAGTTCCATTTGAATTTACCTATGTATTTAAGCACAATTAATCAAAACGAAATCTCAAGTAGCTTATTGAATCAAACGTGACATTTTGAAGTAAAAAGACAAAATAGTATTTGTTTGTAAAATTTACTTAAATGATGCTATCTTTATTTACAAGTTCAAAAAATCATCTTTTACAGTGTAGTGATGAAGAAATTTGAAAAACTGGTCAGACACTTCATCACTGCATCACTACCAGACACACTGGATCCACTACAGTTCTCGTACCGCCAGGACCGCTCTACTGAGGAAGCCATTGCTCATCATCTCCACACTACGATGAGCCACCTGGACTGCAGGAAAGGGAATTACAAACAATAAGCCATACAAGTGGGCAAACACACCTCATCCACCCGCACGCTCAGCACTTGAGCTCCCCAGGGTTGTGTTCTGAGCCCCCTGCTGTACTCACTGTACACATATAACTGTGTGGCCACTTCCAACTCCACCAGCACCATCAAGTTTGCTGATGACACTGTTGTGGTGGGCCTGATCTACAACAACGACGAGACGGCCTACCTACAGGAAACTAAAAACCTGGAGAGATGGTGCCAGACGAACAATCTTCACCTGAACATCAGCAAGACTAAGGAGTTTATAGTGGACCTCAATACGAAGCACGAGCGGTCATACCAACCGATGAACATCAACGGGACCCCAGTGGAGAGAATGGACAGTTTCCGGTACCTAGGTGTTCACATCAAACAGGACCTGTCTTGGGCCTGTCACATTAACACCCTGGTGAAGAAGGCCTGGCAGCGTCTGTACCATCTGAGACGCTTAAGGGACTTCAAACTACCCTCTCAGGTGCTAAAGACTTTCTAAACATGCACCACTGAGAGCATCCTGATGGGTAGCATCACTTCCTGGTTCGGGAACAACACCATGCAGGACTGGCGAGCACTCCAGAGGGTGATGTGGTCAGCTGAACGTACCATCCACACCGAGCTTCCTGACCTGCAGGATATCTGCAGCATTTGGTGCCGGACCAGAGCCAGGAAGATTGTAAAGGATCTCAGCATCCCAACAGTGGACTCTTTTCTTTGTTGCGTTCAGGGAAATGCTTCCGCTGCTTGAAAGCAAACACAGAGAGAACGAGGAGAAGCTTCTTCCCACAGGACATTTAGAGATTAAACCAGGAAACACCAAGGATCTAGTACTGGACCTCTCCCTCCATCTTCACAATTTATTCCGCACTATGACACTATAATCCTGGACTGTCACTTTAACTCTGGACTTACACAGCACAGTGCCACTTTATACCACACCATACTGCACATGGACATTTTAAGGACAATCATTAAAACCATGTGCCTTTATGTATATACATATATTTTTCACATATATTTTCATATATTTTATATAGTTTATACTTTTTATTTATCTACCTCCTTTTGGTTTTATTTTTATTCTAAATTCCATTCCTTTTTATGTTTGAATACCGGACAGATGTAAAAAGCATTTCACTGCACGTCGAACTCTGTATGTATGTGTATGTGACAAACAAAATTAGATTTGAATTGACTTCTGCTTGGACATTTTCTGCCGGGACATTAAGGATGTTCTGGCAGTGTGTTTTCTGTCACATGTCTTGTAATACTGACCTGGTTGTAATTGGTTTAATTATCATGTGTATTTGTCTCCTCAGAGTTTCCTAATTTTTTGTAGGCGTCTGTGTCTCAGTTCCTGTTTCCTCGTTCTTTCACTTATTTTTTGTGATTTATTTATAAAATCTCTGTTTTTATTTTTATCCTTACATTTGGGTCTTTTTATGTGTGAAGACACCCCAGTTCTCTGACAGAAATAAATATACATAATAATTAAACCAATTACAACCGGTGAGTATTACAAGACATGACAGAAAACACACTGCCAGAAGCCCCCTATTGTTCCGGCAGAGAATGTCCAAGTCCTGACGCTTTCATACACTCACTGTCTCTTGCTTGTGTTAGAGAAACAATAAGTAATCCATAAATACATGTAACATAGGTTTGTTTTATTTATTTTTATTTCATATTTAAAGTATGATCTACATTAAGATAGAAACATGTAATTTAACACTGAACAGTTCTGCTCCAAATAATGTTAAGGAGCACAGGAAATCATATTATATTATCCATATTATAATAAGACTGTGTTTTAGCTCTTGTTTTACAGTTAAACAGTTTGACACATTGTACTACTGGGTGTTGATGAAGTACAGAGTTCATGTGTTCACACATATAGACTGAGGTGTTAAGACGACTCTGTACACAGAACATGAAATGTGTTTAAGCTCATGCTAACACACCCTGCTCTCTTTAATAACATCTGAGAATTGTTCTAGTTTTTATAGGCTTTTAGAGAACTATTGTTTTGTGATCCATTTTTTCAGCAGTAATTCAGCTGTGGTATTAAATACACAAGTACACAATACAAAAACATCACCAGTTAATGAAGTAAATGTCAGCAAAGATGCATGACTTGAACCAGCTAGCATGATTACACACAAGATGTGCTGGGCATGTTAGCATCACAAGCTAAGCGCTTTCCTTCCTTGGTTTTTAAATAAAAGCAGCTTTTTAATAGACGTGCTCTGAATGTAACTGACAATGTAAACCCACAGTTGTAGCATAAAGAAGAAGGAAATGGTGACAATTCTGTTACAAAGAGCATTTTATAGTAGAGGATATCATTCAGTCATGAAGCTGAATATTTATATTAATAAAATATTCAATAATATTTTCAGCATTTCTTTTATTATATTTTATTTGAACAGATGAACAAAATATTTTCTCTCATATTTTCTTCATTTTATAGGAAGTGACTTCAGCAGAAAGAGAAGACAAGACAACAGCAACACTTGTTAATCACACACACTCCTCTTCACACTTTATTTTCTGCTCAGTTGTTGGACACAAGAGTCTATAACTTACGGTAAGAAAAAAAGTTCATATCTTTAATGGCTAATTTCTCTCATTAATCTAATATCTACTTTTCCTGAACATTGACAGGTTCGCTGTTCAAAATACTTAAATTCATGTCTAATTTCTTTGTTAAACAACTTTTAATTATCACATATGAGCTCGAATATCAATATTGTGATCAGTTATTTCTGATGTATTGTGGTGTTGGTGGTAAAAACACAGCTTGTTTAAGTGACTAATTCAGAAATTAAAGCAAAGAAAATTGTGTTTATGCAAAACATCATCATCCAGACATCTTAAGCACACACTCTTTAACTCACACTTTTCTTTCATTGCTATTTGGCTGTTGAACACGAGGGTCATGTAGGCACTGTGGAGGCAGAACATACAGTACAAAGACATTTTTATTGTGACACATATCATGTAACACAAAAATGTTTTTAGGTATCATGAGATTATATTGAGATATTTTGGTTGTGTGACATTTTTCTTTGCCAAGTTCAACCAAACATGGCGGAAATGGGGAAGTGTAAATGTAATTCTCTCCTATAACTTATGTGATGAATAATGAATGAAGTAAAACTGAAATACAACAAGGAGTTTTTCATTACATGACATTTGAATGTGTTACAGTACTCGTGGAATTTCTTACTACACACTCAATTCTATGTAATTGTAGTAGTTTAAGTGCACAGTAGACTGTAAGAGGATGAATTGTGATGCATCAACTGACATTAATAAAGCAGCTACTATCATAATCACTGCTGTTTGTCCAACTACTCCATGATCTTATATTTACATAACATCATACCCTAGTTATAATGCTAATGAAGAGAAGGACAAAAGAAAGAAGCTGCAGAATACAACAACTTTCCATCAAGAGCACAGTCGTCTGCTGAAGCCTATTTATAATCAGTTTACTGTCATTACACTTTCCTACCACTAGGGGTTTCAGCTCAGGAGTAGTTCTAAATATACAAACATGCTCATGCACAGGAATAAATCACTTTCAGTCCATAGAAACACATGCAAACTTTAAAGTGAGGTTATTTTGACCTGCCTTCATGTTTAACTTTATTTTAATGTATTGTGTTTAACTTTAGATGTGTTTAGAAAATCTCTCCTTCAAATATCAGATTATGCTAAATCAGTTAATCTGTAATTAGTGCATGACAATTAAACACATTTGAATCATTCATTATCTGCTTTAAACAGAGCTGGTATCAGTGAATTCATGCACAGATTTTCATTTGTAGCTTGTGAATGTTCCAGTACAGTGATTTATTAATATTTCTGTAAATGTTTAAAGAGTCTCCTATTATTGGTAGAATATAGTGTGATTATTATGTAAGAAATGACAGACAGTGTGTGTGGTGTAAACTCCTGAGTGATGGAGTAGTGTGATGAAGCAAACTTACTGTCTCCACCTTACTGAAGTTGATTATTTTATGTTTTAGGTTGTATATAGAATCTTTATAGAAGAATGATGTCCCTTAAACCGTCTTCTCTGCTTTGTCTGATCTTTCTCCTCATGATCCCAGGTGAGTCTTACCTTTATATTATCACAGTCACACACACTGGAGACAGTACAAACTGATTTAATCACCAAATCTGTGCTTGTTCTTAAGGTCCATTTAAGAATCATGAGTAAAATACACAAATAAATATAAGCCTGCTTTTTAATTTCTCTGTGAATAAAGGATCAAAATGCAGATTCAGTTTGAATATTAATTCCACATTACAGTTTTCTTCCAGTCGTGAAGAATAGTTTTTATTTGTGAGTGAACTGAGTGTTTGATGGGGTTCAGGATAATAATCTCTAATCACCTCTTTTATGTATCATGTTTCAGCTCTTGGGAATGAATGGAGTGTGAAATACAGCCAACTTAATCTCTGTGCTTTAAAAGGATCTACAGTGATTATGAACGTCACTTACACACACCCACCACGTCTTACAGTGACACAGAGGTTTTGGTTAATTAAACCAGTTTGGTATAAAGAGCCGACTGATCTGAATAATGAACCAGGTTACTCAGGCAGAGTGAGGTATATAACAGATGTACAGAATCACTTCCCCCTCAGACTGAGTGATGTGAAGAAAACAGATGAACAGATGTACTACTTCAGAATCATAACAAATACAGAGGGACAAAGATACCTGGGTGATCCTGGAGTTACACTCAGTGTTACAGGTAAATAAAATAATCTTTTTTATATAATTACATCAGAATTTATTTGGACCCTTAAGCAGCACTTAGTCTTCTGATTTAATTTTCTACACTTATAATTTTCACTACATTAGAAAACATCTCAAACCAAACACCATTTATTTTAAAGAAAGACACCACAAGCTCACTTTTCAACCACAACATTATAAATGTTTAAAAATCTACATAATAATTAGACAGAAAGTAAGTGGACACTCAGTAGTGGCTTCATTACCGATCACAGTGTAGCGTGTTTGGAGGGTTCAGGGAAAGAGGAAACTAGAGGCAGGATTGGAGATCGTTATTTAACCTTTATTTATTTTTATAATTCAATTTTCAGTCCACACATTATGTCTCTACACACACACACACACACACACACACACACACACACACACACTCGCGCACACATAAACACAATCGCACACACACTCACATACGCACACACTCATACACACACACACATAAACACACACCAGGGCTCTCAAGTTTTGAAGACAGGCAAGCGTAACATCTATATCCCCCTGCAACACCCTATAAAAAAAAAGAAGAAAAGAAAAGAAAAGAAAAAAAAACAATAATGGAGGAGTTGTTCAATTTAGTATTTGTTCAATTTCCATTTATTAATTTGTGTGTATGTGTGTGTGTATGTGTGAGTGTGTGTGTGTGTGTGAGAGAGAGAGAGAGTGAGAGAGAGAGAGAGAGGGGGGGGGAGTGAGAGAGATGGGGAGAGAGAGAGAGAGAGAGAGAGAGAGAGAGAGAGAGAGAGAGAGAGAGAAAGAGAGAGAGAGAGAGAGATTATGACTGGTGGTGTTTATTGTAAGTGTTTGTTGCCTTTTTGGACCCCTTTATCATGTGTAATGTTGCTCCCATATAAAACAGTTCAGCACAAGCCCAGACATTTTTAGGGACATTAGATTAGATTAAGTGCAATAGCAGTAAGTGCAGGATATACAGTTTGTACAAGATTTAGATAAGTTAAATAAAATGGTAATATGAAGTAATGTACAGATGTGTGTGTACTATGAACATAATATACAAATGACTATAATTCTAACTGAAATTTACAGAAGGATGTAACAAAATATGGCTATTGCTGTAAACTGTAATTTACAGATGTGTATGTACTATGAATATAATATAGAGGTGAATATATGTGTGCTATGAACATAATACAGATACTACTAAAAATACTAAAAATATAATATACAGATGTATAATAAACTGAAATTTACAGAATGTTATGTGCTAAAAAGAAAATATATGGCTATTAGTATAATATATTGCTGTTACTATAAACAGAAATCAGGTGGGTATATACAATAAGGCAATTAGTGCAATAACGTCCATTTGTGTAAATCGTCCATTAGCACAATAACGAGGTGGGGGGGGGGGGGGTGTAACAGTGTATGAAGGACAGTGTGATCAGCGAGGGGCAGAGTTCAATAAAGAGACAGCTCTAGGAAAAAAGCTGTTCTTTAGTCGGCTGATCCTGGTCCGGAGGCACCTGAAACGCCTGCCGGAGGGCAGAAGTGAAAACAGTCTATGGGCGGGATGAGACTAATCCTTAAGAATGCTGCGAGCTCGATGCAGACAGCGTTTTCTTGTGGATGTCCTCCATGGCAGGAAGTGGAGTCCCTGTGATGCGCTGAGCGGTTTTCACCACCCGCTGCAATGCACTGCGCTCTGCAACAGAGCAGCTCCCATACCACACTGTGACACAGCTGGTCAGGATGCTTTCTATTGCACAGTGGTAGAAGTTCACCAGGATGTCCGAGGAAAGCTGATTTTTCTTTAGTGTCCTCAGGAAAAAGAGGTGCTGGTGAGCCTTCTTGACCAGGCTGGAGGTGTTGGTAGTCCAGGACAGGTCCACCGAGATGTGGATCCCCAGGAACTTGAAACTGGAAACACGCTCAACAGTCATCCCATTGATGTGGATGTTGTCATGTGTGCCTCTTGTCCCCTTCCTGAAGTCCACAATGAGCTCCTTTGTCTTGGAGGTGTTAAGGAGCAAGTTGTCGTTGCACCACGTGGCTAGGTCCTCGATCTCCTCCCTTTAGGTAGTCTTTAGGTAGACGGATCACTGTAGCGTCATCTGCAAACTTGATGATGGAATTAGATCCATTTACATGCCTGCAGTCGGAGGTGAAGAGAGAGTAGAAAAAGGGGCTCAGCACTTATCTTGTGGTACACCAGTGACATGATTGAGGACAATGTCCCGTCCAGAGACAAATTGTTTCGTGTTGAGGTTTTGTTCAAACCCACCATCAAAAATACCCTCTCTAATGATCTTTTTTTTTTCATTGGTTGTTGCGTTAAATCTTTCCCAGATACAATAGTGCTATTTTCTGATTGGCTATTGTGTAGCCTCTTTTTTGATTGGCTGATAAGTGTCAGGCTCGACTAAGAACTCCAGGGGAGACGCGCTTGATTCCTGCCCATTTCCATAGAGACAGCGGTGCGGACAGATACATTTTGGGCGCAGCGACTTATTAAATATATAATAAATAGTCAAAAAGTTTTTCTGTGTGAGAAATACGATGTGTGAAGGGAGAACGTGACAGAAGACCGAAAAGAGTGACTCTCACACTCAATGTGTGATACTTGACAGCCCTGCACACACACACACACACACACACACACACACACACACACACACACACACACACACACAAACATACACACACACACACACATACACACACACACACACACACACACGTATGCACACAAACATACACACATGCACACATACTGTACACACACGCACACATACACGCACGCATACACACACATACACACACACACACACACTCGTTCATCCTTTTTTAACTGTTTATTGTCATTTTTCATTCACACATCTCTAAACGTTAAGCTGGTCCCAAGCTAGTGGATATATGTAATCACTTACCTGTTTCATTCAAGTGTCACTAGCAGAGTAACACATGGTGTAGTTCATAATATTAATTATGGACTAACTATTACTATCTATTATTTTTATATTCCTACACAGAACTGTTTTGGGGAAATGTTTTGCTTGTGGTACCTTTTTAGTGAAGACTAAGATAATGTTCTTACTGAAAAAGTTTCTTACTGAAGAGTCTTGAAACATTTATACTGCTACATGTCAAGGTTTTTCTGTCAAAGTACAAAGTGTTTTGTCTGATTGTTCTGATCATTAAGGGGCTGGTAAATAGTGATTAGTCTCCAGATAGAAAACCACTTTGAGAGCAGAGTTTTAGAAGTAGACGCTCTACTGGCTTCAGGACGACTTTCATGATTTAACGTTTCTCTTGTTGTTTAAGATCTTGATCTTCAGATCGCTCCTGCAGAAGTGACAGAAGGACAATCAGTCGTTCTGACCTGTAACACCACCTGCAGTCTGACTGATCCAACATTCATCTGGTACAAAAACAGCAGAGATTTAACCACAAAGACCAACAAGAACAATGAAGTCCGTCTGCAGTCGGTCAGCAGTGAGGATGCAGGCAGTTATAGCTGTGCTGTAAGAGGATATGAACATCTCCACTCTCCTGTTCAAACCCTCAGAGTCAGATGTGAGCTTTATTTACCTTCTTATATATTACCTACTTTATAACCTGATAGTTAATAAAGGAAAACAAAATAAAGTACTGGTGTAAGTAAAGAAAACACAAAATAACATTGACTGACATTCATAGCTTGAAGCCTGAGATCAGATGACAGTCCCATAGATTTGATCTAAAGCGTTATCAATAATGTTTTATAAAAAACTTGTGGAGTCCATGTCAACTCGAGTGCAAACTGTCATTAAAGCAAAAGGGGGAAGACCCAAATCCTCTTATATTTAAATACATATTTAAAATACTATTTGTTGTCAATATTAATACTTACAATAAAAAAAACTTCTTGTAATATTGTTGTATTAAATGAATCTATTAATTAATTCTGGAAGCAATTTCATATTTGTGTTGATTAGTGAAATAGAGTGATAATTAGAGCAAATAGTTTATTTGTATTTTGGTTTATGAAAGTGGAATTCATGTGTGGTGGTAAATTCACTGGTTATTTCTTTATTTCTTCTGTAATTCTAATGAACTGTTGTCCTAAAATACTTATAGAATTGATCAGGAACTCAACCTGCCCCTGGTGATTTGTTATTGTGGTGTTGGAGTTAATAATATTATTATTGATCTGTGTGATTTGTATCTTGAAGCAGTTTTAGTTTTAATGACAGGAAAGTAGATAGAAACTCTATTGAATCCCATTCTGACACAAAAGGAAAGAAATACAGCCATTTACAGAAAGGTGTCTCTGATTTATCCCAATAATAAAGATTCAAATAAAATATAAAGCAAAATGTAATAATCAAAAAAGGTGCAGAAATAATTGTTAGAAACTGTATTCAATTATTGATGAGAGACAAAAAAAAAAAAAAGCATTAATTATGACCATGAACTGCTTTCCTCACTCTGGTAATGGAACTCTCTAGATCCTCCAAAGAAAGTCTCAGTGTCCATCAGTCCCTCTGGTGAGATAGCGGAGGACAGTTCAGTGACTCTGACCTGTAGCAGTGATGCTAACCCACCTGTACAGAACTACACCTGGTTTAAGGGAAATAAATCAGTAGGATATGAAAAGACCTACAGCATCTCCAAGATCAGCTCTGAGGACAGTGGAGAGTACAAGTGCAGGAGCAGTAATGAAGTCGGACATCAGGACTCTAACAGTGTGACTCTGAATGTTCTGTGTAAGTTAAAGCTGAAGATTTCCTCACAGCCAATTAGAGATAAAACTATTACGGATTTATTAGGGCCCGAGCACTGATGGTGCGAAGCCCTATTGTTTTTGCTCTGGTTTATTATTTTCTTTTCTTTTTGCACACATTGGCTAATTGGGGTCCCTTAAGGTAAGGGACCTCAATTGGACAATGTATACAAAAAAAAAAAAGTAATAAACCCAAGCAAAAACAATAGGGCTTCGCACCATTCTGTGCTCGGGCCCTAAATATTTAACACTGATATTTATTACATTGTCATCCACACAGACTCCCTGAGCTCAGGTGTGTACGCAGGTCTTGGTGTTGTTCTGGTTGTGTGTATTTGTCTAACTGTCACCTTCTTGTGTATAAGGTAAGAAATTACAGAATATTTTCACCTTATTATAAAAAGTGGAGTACAAAAGACTTTTCTGTTGTACAGATCTGTGTTTAAATATTTTCCCAGTAAACACAGTTCCAGATTCCAGATTTATTCCCTTTTCTGTTATAATCTGCTCCACTCTTCTCTCCTGGAAAGTTCTCCACTAGATGTTGGATTGTGTCTGTGGGGATTAGTGTTCATTCAGCTAAAGATCATTAATGAGATCAGACTCTGATGTTGAGATGTTGAGGAGACTCCATTTCCAGTTCTTCCCAAAGGTGTTCAGTGGGACTGAGTCAGAGTCAGGGCTCAGTGCAGGACACTCGAGTTCTTCACACCATGTCTTCATGGAGCTCAGTGGCTTTGTGCACAGGGACAGTGTCATGCTGGAACAGTGTTTGGGCCTCTTAGTTCCAGTGAAGATAACTTGTAATGTTACAAAGACTTTCTGTAGAATTGTTTGCTTCAGTCATTGTGGTGTGAGGATCAGTGCTTCTCAGTCCAGACAGTCTAAGTTTACTGTTTACTGTGACAGGACTAATGGAAATATTATATTTCATTTTCAACAGGAAAAAGAAAATAACTGGTTCAACAGCTGGCCAAACTTTAAATCAGGTAAATAAATACTTGTATTTGAATATCCTAAAGACTTTTTAAACACTTTGTTTCTGTTGTAGGAAAATAATCAACAGCAGGTTTGTGAGTTACTGTTACAACCACAATGGAAATTAATTTCCTATAGCATCCATGACACAAGCCACTTCCTGTTCTCTTTTACAGTGTAGCAGCTAGAAGCAGATATAGCAGACAAAATATATACATTTACTGTCTTACATTTACTTGAATAGTCTTCTCACTGATTACTTTATTACTCTTACTGAATTAACTGTGAACATTTCTACTTTTACTGTTACTTGAGGAAATGTTTTTGTAAGTAGTTTTAACTTGTACTGGAATAAAATGTTTAGCTACTCTACCCACCTCTGGATGTCATGTTCCCCACCTCAGGAGAATCTTTATGACAACATAGCAGTGACAAACCCAGACAACACCGTATCTGATTCAGCCTCAGCCAATCAGGATGACGTTCTGTATGCGAGTGTTGTACATCAGAGGGCAGTTGATCCCAGGACTGCTGAGAGTTCTGCAGTGAAAGCTTCAGCTTCTGAGGAGGTGGAGGTTCAGTACGCTAGTGTTAGCGTTAAAACTAGGTTTAAAGACTTCTGAAGTCTTCTGGACACTTGTTGGAATAAAAACCACTCAAATCTCAAACCATGATAAGCTTAAGTGAAGAATATTGGATATGTGTAAATATTTAACAGAATATCCAGTCAGTTTGGTTATATAAAGATGACTCGGTATAAACTCTGCATCCGAGCTCAGAAACCAAAGCAAGAAAATGGGTATATAAAAATATATAACCTCTACATAAAGATTTCATGTATTTTTTTTCCTTTCAAAAAAGACTTTACATTATATATATATATATATATATATATATATATATATATATGTGCACGTTTTTTTTTTTTTTTTCCATATCGTTTAGATTTTAGAATTAGGTTTACTTGCTAGTTTTGCTGTTCTGTTAATTTTGGACTATTTTGTGTTTTCTGCACGTTTTGAATCTGATTTACAATATTCAGTGTAATATTCAGTATGTGTATAGTGTTTATCATGTTTACACTGGTGCATTAATTCAATTCAATTTATTTGTGAAGAGCTTAAACAATTCACATTGTCTCAAAGCAGCTTCACATAAATATTGAAACAGAATATAAAGTCCTGTACAGTCATAGTGGTTCTCCTGCTGTGACTCCTTTGTCCTGAAGGAGGAGCTGTTGAGTTCATTTCTCTCAGTCACGTGGAAAGAACAGTTTGACACACATGTAATCTCTCTAATCTTTTATTTTATAAAACTCCCTTTCATTACTAAATAAAAATCTGTTGTCAGAAAGTATGGACTTTTTTCTATTATGTCATTTTACAATGTAAAATATAAAGTGTTAAAAGAATTCATCTTTACACATATTTTATTTAATATTACAGTATTGTATCCTGTATTATATCATTATATTCAGAATTGCAGTATTATATTCCGTATTACAGAATCATATTAAGCATGACACAATTATGATTACAGTGTATTATACACTAGCATAATACTACAGTAGTATAATACTCAGTATTCTAATATAGTAAAGAGTATCAAGATCACGTCTCCCAATGAAAAAGATGTATAGTATTAAAACCTGTTATGTGACCGCTGTGCCGTCCATGGCACAACAGGGACAATGACCACTAGGGGATGAGTCTGAAGCAACTTCGTTGTAGCTTTTAAGCATTAAATCCTCTAAATACACGGTTAAACTTATTTTTGTATTAAATCTTAGACTCTCAAGATTTTTTTAAGCCCACACACAAAGCATAATATGATTTATAGCCGTCATACTATTTGAATCAAAATTGGTAGTGAACTGAACTAGGCGGCACTAGACCAGTTGTTCCCTTACTTTTAGACACTTCCCTTTCTTCACTGGGGTAATATTTTCCAAAATTCCACAAAAATCCCCAAGAGTCCAAGGAACTGGAATCTGTAAGCCTTTTAATCCAAAACGCTTTGGTTGCCTTGCAAATATTCCGTTTCTGACGGAAAACTGGAAACAGCAGTTCACTTCCGCCCATTTTTTCGGCTCTCAGTTCTCCTATGAGGCTTCTAAAACTACACTGTTGCATCAGATTTGTAGTCCAGGGCCTAACGAATCAAACAAGCCTTCACTTGAGCCAATCGGCGCTTGTAGTGCGGAGATAGACGGCTGAGAAGCCAATGATGTCTCTCAATCCTAAGTGGGAACTCTCCATTTGACTGACAATTGCTCCATCCAGTAGCGATTTAATGATCCGGGACCTTTACAGCTCTGTAGCCAATAAGGAGAGGATTCCAACGATATGCAACATGACACATCTCTGAGGCCTCAGCTGCATGGAAAAAGTTTATTGCGCAATTCTCGACTTTTTCACACTCTCACAGCTCAGGGTGTCAGGTTACAGGCCTTTTTACACTGCAGAATTCTAGGCAGAGATGTTCTCTTTGTTTTAGGCCTTTTAATCTGAGCATGCAGTCTTTTAATTCAAAGTTATACAGTAAACAAGAAAAACATGACCGACGGACATGTCCGTAGAAAAATATTTTTATTGCAGCTATTTTTGGGTCTTTTGACTTTTGTTTTTGGTGAAAGCCAAGACATGTGGCTATGACCCTCAGTTGTTATTTGGTTCCTAACACGTTCCAGAGCAATAAGATTAATCAGTTTATCAGGTAAACAACTCAGACAGAAATCAAAACCTTCCATTCTAGCCTATGTAACTTTGTGCCAGAAAGGCCTAGAATCAATCTGACACTTGTATCTGAAACTAGAGAATCTCTTTTTTCTTCTTTTATGAGACAATGTGTGTCAAAGTATGTGGGAGCTGTACCAATTTTTGTTGGGTAGGTCATGTAGGCTAAAAACCTGCAAAAAGGGGGCGAGTGCCTGAACATAAAAACTACAAGATAGCTGATCAGGTCTTTAAGACATTTTTAACCACGTACATATAAATAAAAAGGTTGGTCAAGTCAGTGGAACTATTAAAATACATCTGCATGTGGTAATTTACTCACACCACCTCCAATGGTTTCTGATATTGTGTTTGGCTGTTTTTTTTTTTATTATTATTTTCCCTCTTTTTTTCCCTCGTTCCTTGATGAGCTATTTTTTATCATTTGACTATGACAGACTTATGTCGGTTTTAAAAGAGCTCTTGTAGGTGGCTGCTCCTGGTATTTTCTCCCTTTTGTTTTGATGGTCTCTTCTGACACAGCCATCTCCTCCTCCGTCTCTTCCACCGCTTCTTCCTCTTTCACCTGCACTTTCTCTTCCTCTTCCACCTGCACCGTCTCTTCCTCTAATGTGCCTACCGTTTGTGCCACCTTCTCTGGGCCAGCATCCTGCAACCTGGCCTTTTTAGGGGTCTTTCCTCTAATGGCGAATGAGAGAATGCTTAGTTGCCTTTTGGTTGACATCTTTGAAAGACAGATGCAATGATTAATGCATCCATGGCACCATCTCAGGGCCCCCAGTTTGAGAACCACTGGCTTAGACAAGTCCATTAGACAAGCTTCTTCTCTTAATATTTTTAAGTCCAGGCTAAAGACATTTTTATTTTCAAAAGCATATGGCTGATGGGATATTTGTACAATTTTATAATTTTTCTGTTTGTTGTGGGTTTTGTGTTTTTAATGACCTAATGGAAAGCACATTGGTCGACGGAAGTTCTAATTAATTGTGCTATATAAATAAATTGTTGTTGTCAAATTGTCATAGACTACTTGTTCTGAGCAGGTGTTGTCAGTGAACCGGGGCCCTTGGCACCATCTCAGGGCCCCCAGTTTGAGAACCACTGGCCTAGACTACTTGTTCTGAGAAGGTGTTGTCAGTAAACAGGCTGTAAAACTGTTGGCTAAGTTACAGACAATCATGAAAAAACTGATGCTGATTATCTGGGAAATGTCTCTAACAGCAGTCACAATGTCCTTGTTTGTGTCAAACAAGTTGTGAGTTTTTTGTAACATTACAACAGGACATCATGACTTACTCTGTGCTCAAAGTGATGCTTGCAGCTCCAGTGGTTTTCTCTGGGTGAATGAGGATGATGCTGAACAATTCCAGGATCTGCTTTATTTGACTCTGACCAGGACAAAGCACATGTATATATCACAGTACAGCTACTTTAACCAGCCTTAACCTACTCGAATACATTGTTTTATTTTGTCTCACTACAAAAATAAAACATATAAAACATATGATGTCACTTTGGATGTGAAGAACTCGTGTCTGCCTTGTTTCTGTTTGCTGTCTTGCCCTGCTGTTAATTGTTTGCTCCGCCCACTCATTGGTTACCATGGACACTAACTGAACTCAAGCTTTCCTCCAGGTGTGTTGTCTTTGTCTCTGATTGTCTCCGCTTTGTGATTTAATTTTATGTATGATTATGCAAGAGTCTAAAAGTTATGGTAAGAAAAATCTTCATATTTTTAATGGCTAATTTCTATAATATCATTAATCTAATATCTACATTGACAGGTTTTCTGTTCAAAATATTTAAATTCATGTCTCAGTTCTTTATGTTCAGCAACGTTTAATTATCACATGAGCTTGAATATCAATATTGTGATCAGTTATTTCTGATGTATTGTGGTGTTGGTGGTAAAAATGCAGCTTGTTTAAGTGACTAATTCAGAAATTAAAGCAAAGAAAATTGTGTTTATGCAAAACATCATCCAGACATCTTAAGCACACACTCTTTAACTCACTTTTCTTGCTTTGCTATTTGGCTGTTGAACATGAGGGTCATGTAGGCACTGTGGAGGCAGAACATACAGTACAAAGACATTTTTTTGTGACACATATCATGTAACACAAATGTTTTAGGTATAATGATATAATATTGAGATATTTTGGTTGTGTGACATTTCGCTTTACGAAATTCAAAAAAACATGATGGAAATGTTGAAAACTAAACCGACGAAAACTTCCGTGGAGGAAACGATCCAGCGTCAGGAACAGGCTGAGGACATGCGCACAACGCGCTCCCTTACCTAGTATCCTGTTAGCCAACTTCCAGTTTCTGGAAAACAAACTTGACATCCTCAAGACAAAGGTCAAGTTCCAGAAAACATTCGGGACTGCAACCTTCTCTCTTCACAAGACATGAATGAACCTAGCGGTACAAGGACACGCCATCCAGCCATTCAAGTTTTTCTCAGTTTCCCGCATGGACAGAACACTGGAGTTGGGGATGTCAAGGGGAGGTGCAGTGAGCCTGATGGTGAACAACCACTGGTGTGACAGCACGAGCATCGTTCCTCTTTCACGCTCCTGCACACCAAATCTGGAACTACTGACCATCAAATGTTGGCCCTTCTATCAACCTCGGGAATTCAGCTAGGTCATAGTCAGTGCCGTTTATATTCCACCTCAATCGGACACGGACACAGCTGTATGGGACTTGTTGATAGTTGATTTGGTTGGAGTTGATGGTGGACTTCAGCACGAGCGGTCATACCAATCGATAAACATCAACGGGGTACCTAGGTGTTCACATCACACAAGACCTGTCTTGGTCCTGTCACATTAACACCCTGGTAATGAAGGCCCGGCAGCGTCTTCCTGGTTCGGGAACAGCACCATGCAGGACAGGCGAGCCCTCCAGAGGGTGATGTGGTCAGCTGAACGTACCATCCAAACCGAGCTTCCTGACCTGAGAGATATCTAAAGCACACGGTGCCGGACCAGAGCCAGGAAGATTGTAAAGTATCTCAGCATCCCAACAGTGGACTCTTTTCTATGTTGCGTTCAGGGAAATGCTTCTGCTCCTTGAAAGCAAACACAGAGAATGAGGAGAAGCTTCTTCCTGCAGGCCATTCAGAGTTTAAACCAGAAAACACCAAGGTTCTAGTACTGGACCTCTCCCAGCTTTTTATTCTGCACAACTGTTTTTGCACTATGACACTTTAACCCTGGACTGTCACTTAAACTCTGGACTTACACAGCACAGTGCCACTTTATACCACATCATACTGCACATGGACATTTTAAGGACAATCATTAAAACCATACACATTTATGTATATACGTATATTTTTCACATTTTTTGCTATATTTTATATAGTTTATACTTTTTATTTATCTACCTCCTTTTGGTTTTATTTTTTATTCTTAATTCCATACCTTTTTATGCTTGAATACCAAAGAGATGTAAAAAGCATTTCACTGCATGTCGAACTCTGTATGTATGTGTACGTGACAAACAAAATTAGATTTGACTTCTGCTTGGACATTTTCTGCCAGGACATTAGGGGCATTCTGGCAGTGTGTTTTCTGTCACATGTCTTGTAATACTCACCTGGTTGCAATTGGTTTAATTATCATGTGTATTTATATCCTCCGAGTTTCCTAATTTTTTGTCGGCTTCTGTGTCTCGGTTCCTGTTTCCTCGTTCTTTCAATTATTTTTTGTGTTTTATTTATAAAATCTCTGTTTTTACTTGTTAACCCTGCATTTGAGCCTCTTTATCTGTGAAGACCTCCCAGTTCTTAGACAGAAATAAATACACATAATAATTAAACCTATTACAAGACGTGACAGAATTGTCCCGGCAGAGAATGTCCAAGTATTGACCCTTTCATACACTCGCTGTCACTTGCTTGTGTTAGAGAAACGATAAGTAATCCATACAGTATATACATTTAACATAGGTTTGTTTTATTTATTTTTATTTCATATTTAAAGTATGATCTACATTTAAGATAGAAACATGTAATTTAACACTGAACATTTCTGTTCCATTTAATGTTGAGGAGCACCGGAAAACATTATATTAACCATATTATAATAAGCGTGTGGTTTAGCTCTTGTTTTACAGTTAAACAGTTTGACACATTGTTCTACTGGGCGTTGATGAAGTACAGAGTTGATGTGTTCACACATATGGACTGAGGTGTTAAGACGACTCTGTACACAGAACATGAACTGTGTTTAATCTCATGCTAACACACCCTGCTCTCTTTAATAACATCTGAGAATTGTTCTAGTTTTTATAGGCTTTTAGAGAACTGTTGTGATCCATTTTTTCAGCAGTAATTCAGCTGTGGTATTAAATACACAAGTACACAATACAAAAACATCACCAGTTAATGAAGTAAATGTCAGCAAAGATGCATGACTTGAACCAGCTAGCATGATTACACACAGGATGTGCTGGGCATGTTAGCGTCACAAGCTAAGCGCTTTCCTTTCTCGGTTTTTAAATAAAAGCAGCTTTTTAATAGACGTGCTCTGAATGTAACTGACAATGTAAACCCACAGTTGTAGCATAAAGAAGAAGGAAATGGTGACAATTCTGTTACACAGAGCACTTTATAGTAGAGGATATCATTGTCATGAAGCTGAATATTTATATTAATACAATATTCAATAATATTTTCAGCTTTTTTTTAAATTATATTTTATTTGAACAGATGAACAAAATATTTCTCATATTTTTATTTTATAGGAAGTGACTTCAGCAGAAAGAGAAGACAAGACAACAGCAACACTTGTTAATCACACACACTCCTCTTCACACTATATTTACTGCTCAGTTGTTGGACACAAGAGTCTAAAAGTTATGGTAAGAAAAAAACTTCATATTTTTAATGGATAATTTTTCTCATTAATCTATCTACATTTCCTGAACGTTGACATTGACTTAAATTCATGTCTCTTCACGTTTCTTTATATTACTTTTAATTATCACATATGGGCTCGAATATCAATATTGTGATCAGTTATTTCTGATGTATTGTGGTGTTGGTGGTAAAAATGCAGATTGTTTAAGTGACTAATTCAGAAATTAAAGCAAAGAAATTATGTGTTTATGCAAAACATCATCATCCAGACATCTTAAGCACACACTCTTTAACTCACGCTTTTCTTTCTTTGCTACTTGGCTGTTGAACACGAGAGTCATGTAGGCACTGTGGAGGCAGAACATACAGTACAAAGACATTTTTATTGTGACACATGTTTTAAACATGAAAAATGTTTTAGGTATCATGAGATTATATTGAGATATTTTGGTTGTGTGACATTCTTCTTTGCGAAATTAAACCGAACTAAACCGAAGAAAACTTCCGTGGAGGAAACGATCCAGCGTCAGGAACAGGCTGAGGACATTTTTCTTTGCCAAATTAAACCAAACATGGTTCTTACTACACACTCAATTCTATGTAATTGTAGTAGTTTAAGTGCACAGTAGACTGTAAGAGGATGATTTGTGATGCATCAACTGGCATTAATAAAGCAGCTACTATCATAATCACTGCTGTTTGTGCAACTACTCCATGACCTTATATTTACATAACATCATACACTAGTTATAATGCTAATGAAGAGCAGGACAAAAGAAAGAAGCTGCAGAATACAACAACTTTCCATCAAGAGCACAGTCGTCTGCTGAAGCCTATTTATAGTCAGTTTACTGTCATTACACTTTCCTACCACTAGGGGTTTCAGCACAGGAGTAGTTCTAAATGCACAGGAATAAATCACTTTCAGTCCATAGAAACACATGCAAACTTTAAAGTGATGTTATTTTGACCTGCCTTCATGTTTAACTTTATTTTAATGTATTATGTTCAACTTTAGATGTGTTTAGAAAATCTCTCCTTCAAATATCAGATTCTGCTAAATCTATTAACCTGTTATTAGTGCATGGCAATTAAACACATTTGAATCATTCATAGCTTGTGAATGTTCCAGTACAGTGATTTATTAATATTTCTGTAAATGTTTAAAGAGTCTCCTATTATTAGTAGAATATAGTGTGATTATTATGTAAGAATAATAATAATGCATTTTATTTCATGGCACCTTTCAGAACACCCAAGGTCACCTTACAAGCAATATACAGGTTACTGCATAAGACAAAACGCAAACAAACAGCATATACATATAAAGTGCATTTAAGTCTCAATAAAACATGTTATAAGAAAGATTGTATAAAAAGATAAGTCTTAAGACGTGTTTTAAAAGTCACCAAGCACTTGCTATTGCAAACATCTAGGGGAAGAGAATTCCTTAGGCAGGGGGGGCAACATAACTAAAAGATCTCTAACATTAGTGTCTAGTACGGTTTTGATATATTCTACCATACCTTAATTCTCACTCTTGATTGACTACAAATATGTGCATTAAACCCATCTCTGTACTCAAGGCCTACTCTCACAGACGCTCTCATCCACAGAGCAGAGGTCACAATGCCAGTAACCTCATCTACCCTCCTCTGTTGTGTAAGTCTCAAACAGTGGTGGTAGGTGGGCTCTGGAATTGTCAGTCTGCTGTAAAGAAAGCTGATTTTATCTCTGCTTTAACTTCCCATTACTCCTTTGATTTTCTTGCTCTGAGACCTGGATATCCCCACAGAACACTGCTACACCAGCTGCTTTATCCTTTGCCTATGCTTTCTCTCACTCACCACGAGAAACAGGCAGGGGTGGTGGTACAGGTTTATTGTTGTCAATGAAATGGTGCTTTACACCTCTACTCTTCTCTCAATTAACCATCTCTTCTTTTGAATTCCATGCCATTTCAGTTACCTCTCCTATCAACCTTGTTATCATTGTTGTCTACCGCCCTCCTGGTCCCCTAGGAGACTTCCTGGAAGAAATGGACTCACTGCTTAGTGCTTTCCCTTCTGATAGCTCCCCCCTGACAGTGCTTGGTGACTTCAACCTCCCCTCTGACAAGCTACATTCTTCTTCCCTCCTGTCTCTTCTCGACTCATTTACCTTCACACTCAACAGCTACATCCCCACACACAAAGGAGGCAATGACCTGGACCTGGTTTTCACCCGTCCTTCTCCAGCTACAGACGTGACTGCTACCCCACTACACGTCTCTGATCATCACCTGGTATCCTTCACCATCACTCTACCTATCCTACCTAAAACTACCTCTCTCCCACTCGCTCTTACTCGCTGCAACCTTCACTCTGTCTCCCCTTCATCTGTAGCTCCTGGCACTCTTTCTTCCCTTCCTGATACTGTCTTTTTCCTCACTACCCTTGGACTCAGCCACAGATACTTTCCCCTCTTCTCTTTCCTCAACTATGGACTTCCTCTGCCCTATGTTAACTAAACCCAAGAAAACTTCTTGTTCTGCTCCTTGGCTTTCAGATGTGCTGCGCAACAATCGAAGAGAGCTAAGATAATCAGAGAGAAAGTGGAAGAAATCACAACTTGATGCAGATCTTGATTTTTACAGAACACTTCTTGTCAAGTTCTCCTCAGATGTGAGTTCTGCCAAGACTTCCTTCTACAAGGAAAAGCTTGAAGCTTCCTCACATGACCCTCGGAAATTCCACATCATCATCTCTTCTCTGCTCAACCCCCCGGCTCCACCTTCTTCATCCTCCCTGACTGCAGAAGACTTTGCTTCTTTCTACCAGGAGAAGATTGAGGAAATCTGCCGGACCTTCACTTCAGCCCGACTGCACTTACATCTCAGAGTATGCATTCCCCTACACCTTTGTTGTCAGAATTCTCAACTGTGGCAGCAGAAGAGATTTTACAACTCATCCAGTCCTGCAATCCTACCACCTGCCCATTGGATCCACTCCCTACCACTATGCTCCAGACCATCTCACAAGACCTCTTGCCCTTCATTTCCACTATCGTCAATAGATCCATAGCATTTGGTCAGGTACCAACTACTTTCAAGAGAGCAAGGGTTATTCCCATCCTAAATAAACCTGCTCTGTATCCATCAGACATCAGTAAATACAGACCGGTATCACTTCTCTCATTTCTTTCAAAAATTCTTGAACACATTGTCTATAATCAACTGTCTGTCTATCTCTCACAGAACAACCTCCAAGATCCCAACCAGTCTGGCTTTATAGCAGCTCACTCTACAGAGACAGCCCTTTTGGATGTCTCTGAGAAGCTACATACTGCTAGATCAGCCAAACTGTCATCCGTCCTTATCCTCCTTGACCTTTCAGCAGCGTTTGATACGGTCAACCACTCAAGAGTCTTGGGATTTGCGGATCAGCTTGGGAATGGTTTGCCTCCTACCTGGAAGGACGCTCATATCAGGTAACATGGAGGGGAGTGACATCTGCTCCACACAGACTCTCCACTGGCATCCCACAGGGCTCAGTACTTGGTCCTCTTCTTTGCTCCCTGTATACTCACTCTCTTGGTGAAGTTATTTCATTACATGGGTTCTCTTACCACTGCTATGCTGATGATACACAACTTATCTTCTCTTTCCCACCCTCAGATGCCACAGCTTCTGACCGGATCTCAGCATGTCTGGCAGAAATTTCATCATGGATGACGGCTCATCAGTTAAAGCTCAATCCTAGCAAAACTGAACTGCTGTTCACCCCAGGTGATTCATCCCCAGGTCATGATCTTGCTATATCCTTGCACAACGATCTGATCTCCCCTTCAGCCACAGCTCACAACCTTGGGGTAACCATGGACAATCAACTGTCCTTTTCCTCTCATGTTGCTAATGTGACTCGCTCATGTCAGTTTCTTCTCTTCAACATTAGAAGGACTTGGCCATTTTTGTTCAAACAGACTGCTAAGGTACTTGTTCAGTCTCTTGTCATTTCTAGACTGGATTACTGCAATGCACTGCTGGCAGGTCTACCTATGAACGCAATCCGTCTTCTGCAAATGATCCAAAATGCAGCTGCCCGGCTTGTTTTCAACCTGCCAAAGTTCTCGCATACCACCCCGCTGCTGCGAACCCTCCACTGGCTTCCGGTAGCTGCACGCATCCGATTCAAAACACTGATGCTGGCCTACAAAGCCAAAAATGGACCAGCTCCCTCTTACCTCAAAGCCCTCATCATTCCTTGCACTGCACCCCGCAACCTCCAATCTACCAGCACTGCTCGACTGGTTCTACCATCTGTCAGGGTAAGAGGCAAGTATACTACAAGACTCTTCTCTGTTCTGGCACCAAGGTGGTGGAATGAACTTCCCCTAGAGGTCCGGACAGCTGAGTCACTGGCTATTTTCAAGTGGCGGTTGAAGACCTACTTATTCAGGAAACACTTCAACTAGCACTTCTTTCCTTATCTTTTGCATATAAAAAAAAAAAAAAAAAACACACCTTTGACACTTTTTCATTGTAACTTTGAACAAATGTTTTAAACTCATGGTATCTTAAGTATGTAACCTAGTGAGCCAGCATTAATGTATTCAATGTTAGAGATTTAAGCACTTATGTATGTCGCTCTGGATAGGGGCGTCTGCCAAATGCTGTTAATGTAATGTAAATCTGGCACCCATAGTAGTAGGTTGAATCTGAGGTACCACAAGGGAAATTGAAGATGAAGATCTGAGTGCTCGTGAAGGAGTGTAAACATGAAGAAGTTGAGTAAGGTATTGTGGTGCAAGATTATGAAGTGTCTTATAATTGGGTGGCAGGATTTTAAACTGAACTCTATATTTTACTGGAAGCCAATGCAATTGCTGGAGAACCGCAGAAATGTGATCAGTATAAGGTGTTCTAGAGGGAACACGAGCTGCAGAATTCTGAAGCAGTTGAAGCTTATGCAGCAATTTGGAGATAATACCTGTAAGAAGAGCATTGCAGAAGTCTATACGTGAAGTGACTAGTGAGTGAATGAGAACTGCAGTATTATTATTTGGAAGAACGTGACGGAGACGATTAATGTTGCGCAAATGGAAGTATGCAATCCGTGTGATATTATTAATTTGAGCTTTAAAAGATAGTGTGCTATCCATGATGACACCCAAACTTTTAACCTGAGAGGAAGGACAGATTGCAGTATTGTCAATATATATATAGAAACAGTTAGATTTAAACACAACAGATCTAGTGCCAACAAGCAGAGCCTCAGTTTTATTGCCATTTACTTTCAAAAAGTTCGCTGAGAGCCAGTCTTTAATTTCAGCTAAACAGCTTGACAAAGACGGCAGAGAAAAAGAACCAGTGGGTTTAGCAGACAGGTAGAGTTGGGTGTCATCCGCATAGCAGTGAAAATTAGTACCATATTTCCTTAAGGATATCACCAAGAGGAAGCACATATATAATGAAAAGAAGGGGCCCAAGACAGAACCCTGCGGAACACCAGTAGTGACTGTAGATGTTCTTGAACTAAAACCTTTTAATTAAATATGCTGACTGCGCCCAGATAGATATGACCTAAACCAAGACAGAACAGTGCCAGTAATACCAATAGAAACTAATCTGTCAATAAGTACGTTATGTGAGATAGTATCAAAGGCAGCACTCAAGTCTAGAAAGACAACTATAGTTAAAAGCCCAGAGTCAGCTGCCAACAGTAGATCATTGGTTATTCTGACAAGAGCAGTCTCAGTGCTGTGGTGGGGACGAAAACCGGATTGGAATGTTTCATACAAGTTATTGTTGGACAAATGTACATGAATTTGAGTTGCAATACACTTTTCAACTACCTTAGAGATAAATGGTAAATTTGAAATTGGACGAAAATTTTCAAAATTTAATGGATCACCCCCTGGTTTCTTAAGTATGGGTGTGATAATAGCAGATTTAAGAGCTGGAGGTACAAATCAAGAACCAAGTGAAGCATGAACAATTTTGGTAATCAACGGCAAAAGGGCCGGTAAACAAGCTTTTACTAAAGGAGTTGGTAGGGGATCTAACTGACAAGTCGAAGATTTAGATTTACCTATCAGACCTACTATCTCTGAAATAGTAGTTAGTGTAAAATTAGAGAAAACAGAGTGTTAAGGTGGGTGAGTGATAGACTGACAAGAATCATTGTGAAGGGTACCAGTAGGTAATTGCCGATGTACATTCTCAATCTTAGATATAAAAAAGTCAACAAGCGATCACATAGGTCAGTATAATACATATCGGCAAAGAATCAGGTGGTTTCAGAATATTGTTTACCACCAAGAAAAAAAAAACCTAGAGTTCTCATTGCTAACTCCAATTATGTTGGAGTAGCAATCGGATTTAGCTTTAGTCAGTGCATTTTTATAATTTTGAATATGTTCAGCATACAGTTCTTTATGAAAAGTAAGGCCAGACCTGACAGGTTAGACCTACCGGTCTAACCTACGTCCTTTAGTTTTAAGTTCACACAGTTCAGGTGTAAACCAAGGAGCTGAATGTACAAATGAAACAGTTTGAGTTTTCACAGGTGTGAATTCATCTAAAATCATGCTCAGTCCATCATCGTCATATTTTACCAGTTCATCAACAGTAGAGAAATCAGATTTACTGGAGAAGATGGCAAGTTCATCAGCAAAAGTAGGCAAATCAATATTCCAAATATTTTAATATTTTACCTTAAAAATAGCTAGTTTGGCACAAAATGACACCAGAAAGTGATCTGACATGGATAGATCAGAAACATGTTACAACCCAGTCTAGGGTTGGGCTGCACAGCGTTAAAGCTCGGGATACCACAAGAAACCACACAAGGTAGAATTTGTAGGTAAGCGCATTTACAGATATAAAGAATATGTATACAGCCAACAGTACACAGGCGTTTCTTCAAGGTGGGCCCAGGCCAAAATAATAAACAAAAAGTTCTAATAGTGAGATAACTATGCTTACCTGAAAGCAAAGAAAAGAAAAATACAGGGGAACTTCCCTAACTCCCTACCAAACACACACAGGGGAAAAAGGAACCCACTGCCAAAGAAAAAAGGCAGCCACACCCCTACTGCCAGTGAAACAGTAACAATTGTACAGTAATTTTATTTATATATGTATATATATATATATATATATACGTATATATATATATACGTATATATATATATATAGGGTCAACCAAGCTCAGAGTCAAAAAACAGGCAGAAATCAATACCAGAATACTCACAAAACCACAACAATCCAATTATCACAACACCAACAACAAACCACCACTACTAATAATTGTCGACAAATGTAGACACCACACTGTCTTCAGCCACAAAGAGCCCTTCAAAAAAACTAGGATCATCAGAGCTGAGAAAGAAAGAAAAATAGAGAATCCATCCATTATATATAAAGTAAATAAATAAATCAATAAAAAGACAAACAAAAACCACCTTGTGTTTCGGTGAAAGCGATATAGCTTTCTGTTCCCATCGGCGGAAACAGCCAACATTTCCGGCATGCAGGCTGGGCAGGTGAAAGGTGCACTACAGCAGAGCTGGTCTTCTTCAAAAGAAGCGTAGAAAAACTCCAAAAAGCTCCGCTGCAGTGCATCACCGTTGATATGTCCTTTCTGGAAGATATATAGAAAGAAATAGTATTTGTGATGTTGTCTGCTTATGGAAAGACATGTTATAAGTAATAATTACACTTACTCTTCCTCCACACTTAGTCCGATGCTCCAACAGCTTTGCAAAGGCTTGTCTGGAGAATCCTGGAGCGATGACCTTGAGCTCCTGAAAGGAGCTCAGGAGGTCCAGTGTATAAAGCGTTGAATTGCTGACAGAGGCTGGCCAATATCCACTCCTAAGGAGGTCCTTTGAATCAGGAGTCCACTGCTGCTGGCATGTTTGACATTCATATAGTGGCTGATGCAAGTCAAAACGCCCTTGGAACAAAAAAGTTAATTTAAAAAATTATAAACAAACATTTACTACTTATTTTTTTTTACAACAGTTCATTCTGCACATTGTGAATGGTTGAGAGACATTGCTTAAGTTCCTATAATCCCAGTATAGCACTCATACTTCTTGAGAAGTATCACACCTACATTGTTTACATTTGTCTAATTCACCAAATTCCAAATAGCTGTATCGATTGGACTTCATCCTGGAAGCATGCAAAGGATGTAACTGCTTTGTAACTAACTATTTTTTTTTTGTTTGCAGAGGACAAAAATAAAAAAAAGATGTCTGTATTTGTTCCAGTCAATGTCAATACCATGGGTGTTGACGGGCACAATGTCACAGCACACCAGTATGAAAAACATCAAATCTAAAATAGAAATCTAAGTAGTGTATATTGTTTTTACCATTGATGGTAATCAAAATCACCGGTTTGCCTGGTAATACAGTGAAGTTTGTGCCTTCACAGGAGCAGTCTGGCACCTTCACAGTTGGCAAAATGCAAGCTGGCAAAAATAAAGAAAACCACTAATTTTGATTATCTGTAACTGGCTGCTGACACACATGAACAGCAACATTAAGACTTTCATGAGAACGTACCTTGCTCATGGGTGCAATATCCACCTTCTCCTTTAATGATGCATGAGGTTGGAGGAATGGCTTCAAAAAACCCATGAATCACACTTTCCCTGTTGTGGAGAGGCTGTTTTTTGTGATGCAATACATCACAGTCCCCACAGAACCAATCCTCAGGAAGACACTCTCTGCACCTAGGGAGAAAAAACAAAACAAAAAAACATTCTAATATAAATACATTATTTCAGGTGAATAATTTAAGTTATTTCAAATTTACTTTGAGTAGTTCTGATTTGATTTTATAGGACTGCATAATAGCTCAATGTTTAGCAATATCACCTCACAGCACAAAGTTCCTTAATGAAAATTAACTTGTCATTAATGTGGTTTTCAACTCGGTATCCAAGTTTTCTACCATTCCACAAGACATGCAACTTAACTTATATAGCACGCTACTGAGCATTAATTCTCAGCAAACTGACCCTGGGTAATTAAAGTTTAATATTATTGAAAACCAACCTAATAACAGCAGGCTCGTGGCAAAGGCAACACAAGGGATGACCAACAGCCTCCTTTGCGATAAGGCATTGTAGGTGGTATGGTCTTGCCTCTTTCCAGCGCCCTGAGGCTTTCTGCTGCCGAAAAGACCATGATGAAGCAGAGCTTCTTTGAGGCTCAGCAGAAAGACATGATGCCAAAATATTTGAGAGTCTCTCCATATTTTTCTCTGTAAAGAAAATACAAAATAAAGTTGTAAAGGACGATGAGGGCCAATTAAAAAAGTCAACTGATCAATAATTTGAATAAACTTTCATGATTCAGTATCAAACTGGACCACATCTTTACTACATTGTGTTCTTAATCCATCTACTGCACTGACAGTTTTGTCTAAGGGTTTTGTCTTTAATTACTTTACTTTTACATGAATTTTAGATTTAAACTTAAATCCATCACTGTTATTTACCAAATTCCTCTTGAGGATTTAGTATTTCTGAGGGAACCTCCACACTGGATGACAGGGAACACTCAACCGGAGGGTATGTGACTGTAAAACACAGAAGAATGACAACAGGTTTGGCTATAACTTCATTCATGTATTTTTTTTTTCCAACCTACTGTATATACTGAACAATTTTTGAAATCAGACATATTTCTGTTAAGTACTTGGTAATGTCTTCTATAATAGTGCCACAAAAAGGTTTATGAACTTTTTAATGTCTTTTTGGATATTGGAGAATTTTACATTCTCAATCAATCAATCAGTGTTCTAATTTCAGTTGGTCCACTATTTACATAGGAAATTTAAAAAAACATCAAATAATTCACATATAACCTGTAGCTGAGGCTTTGCGTCGCCCTCCTCGCCTTCCCCTGGGCTTGCCACGACCTACCCCTCTAAAGACCCTTTTAGAGGTCCATGGAGGTTCTCCTCCAGAGCCTGCATGTTTCCTCTCCAAAGTTGCTCTCTGTGTGTTGGAGTGAATATTTCTTGTAAGACTGATAATGTTCAATGTACTGGAACCAAAAGAAATGTAACTAGTGAAAAGAAAACACAACATAGTGTGTTAGTAAGGTGTTAACGGCTTGAATGGGCCTTGGCATAGAAGTCTCTAACTCAGGGGATGGAGCTCCATTCTTCCAAAATATATTACCTCATTTACATATGCCAGAGAGCATGATAGGATGTTAATTGCTTAACTCATCATGCAATATACCTGTCTGAAATCTAATACACTCATCCTTCCACATTCATTATGTTTTTACTTTAATTTGTCCCCCATCTGTATGTTCAAGTATAACATGATTGAGGTATATAAAAACTCTGACCTTGCATTCAGCTATAAGGCGATCAATTTCCATTTCAAGAACCATGCGTTTCCCCTCTTGGTAATGGGGGTTTTGTGGGTCAAATACATATCTGGTGGCCATTGCAACACAGACTGATACAGACAGACAGACAGACTGATAGACAAAGAAAAATAACAGATAAGTAGACAAAGACAGAAAGATTGAGAAATAGAGAAATTGAGAGAGAACAGATAGATATTGAAGAGATGGATAGAAATATAGATGGACAGAGAGAGATAGAGAGAGCGATAGATAGATAGATAGATAGATAGATAGATAGATAGATAGATAGATAGATAGATAGATAGATAGATAGATAGATAGATAGAGGTTGGCTCTTAAAAGTGCCTTTGGTTTTAGGAAATGAGGTGATTAAATAGGGTGAAGGTGAAGTATGACGGGATCTGCAGGGAGAACAGAAAAAGTTCATTATGTAGTGAAGGCTAGATATGTTGAAAAAATGTTTAAAATGTGACAAATTGTCCCTAAAATACTTAATAAATCATTAAAATTCACGTTTTTCCCATTTTCTGTATGACTGCACAAAAGGCGCGTCGTTTTTTTTTTTTTTTTTTTACTGTTAATATGGAAACAGTTGGTCGGCCTTTAATTCGTTGCGCTAACATGTAAACCATGTGAGTCTAATGGCAAAGAAAAGCATCAATTATAACATTTAAACAAATTTGATCATCACATTCAAGTCTCGTGGCTTACCTGGGAAGTGGTTTTGAGCGCAATGAAGGAGAATTCGCGGCCTGCAGAAATCAACCAATCGCAAAGCGGGCTGGCTCCGTCTCCATAGCAGCCGTCTCCGCTGAGGCTCACGGGTAATGCGGGCGTCCACTAATTAATTTAATTGATTTTTTATTTTTATTTTAATTCAATCAATAACCACAACTAATCCCCCTTCCTCACAATAGAAGGAGAATCAAATAAAACGGATGGTCATGACATCGTACTGTTGAATTATCAAGCACACTTTCGTGTTTATGTGTTGAAAGAAAGATGAGGATGTCATTAAAAGAGAATTGGCGGTGGGTCATCATGTAGTTTTAGCTGACGTCTTCAACACAGTAAAAGTAGACCATAGCACAAAGCAACAAAAACAAGGATAAAATCTCCTGGTTGAATGTTGAGTAATGTAGTGCTTAAAGTTTAAAAATGAATAACAAATGAGCAAAAACAATGCTTCCGAGTGGCAGAAAAAAACGTGGTGCAGACACGAAAGATGCTTCCTATTGAAATACATTAGATCGAAAGTCCGTGCTGAGTGACACGAAAAAAAGGAAAATTCGTCTCCACGAACACGAATCAAACAGATTACATTTCGTGACCTCTGTCACGAACTGCCGTGAGACTGGGTTGCTAATTCACACCAGAAAAAACACTTATTTATTTGATCTGTGTATTGAGGGTTTTATGTGATGTGTCTCTGTGTGTGAAGGTTATTAAAAAACACCACTAAGTTTTACCGTCTCTGTGAAAATACTGAAAGATCTACATCACTTCTCACATCAGGACAAAGTACATTTATTTCCCCAGTGTGTAGATCAGTGTACATTACACACACATTTAATAACATACTAATACTCTAGTCATACTAACGTGTTGTACAGCATTTAAATAAAGATATTGTGACAAACAGAAGTAATTATTAAACCAGCTTTTATCCTCCAGAAACATCACACTGGTCTCTAAATAGCTCTAACAGTGTGCTCAAAATCTTCTGTCAGCTCACGTGTTTCCCAAAGAAGAGAATTTATCACTTTTAACACAGTTTTTAACTCTTTATCATTTCTCTTCCAGGCTGTGTCAGTGTAACCTGACAGAGGAAAGCTGTAGAGTTCTGTCCTCAGTTTTCAGCTCAAATTCCTCCAGTCTGAGAGAACTGAACCTGGGTGGCAATAAACTGCAGGATTCAGGAGTGAAGCTGCTCTCTGATGGACTGAAGGATCCACGCTGTACACTGGAGAAACTGAGGTATATATATATATATATATACACACACACACACACACACACACACACACACACACACACACACACACACACACACACACACACACACACACAGTGTTTAAGCTGCTTTGTAAATGTATTTAGTGAAGGTGACTGATGGATAAACACTGAGAGTGAGAGCCACATCCTGGGAGCAGCGACACTAAAAGCAGTTTGACTGAAGCTTCTTCTTATTAAAATTCACCTTAAGGAAGACAGCATTTGTTGATGATAAATAAATATTTGAGAAGATAAAATGTCACAGGTAACCAGTACAGTTCCTGTACAATAGTCCTGGAGTGATTTGGTTACTGACTGTAATGTATAAAGGTTTTTTTTTTTTTTTTGTGAAATACATAAAAGAGAGCGTTACATACAATCTAATCTACTTGGAATGATTGAAAGTAGAAAACGTTTTTCTGTATTATCTTTACATTAAAATGGACAAATTCTTTCAGTGTTCCTCAAATGTTAAATGTGACTTTAGAGATATTACTGATGTGAGGAACAAAGCTGAGGTCAGAGTCGACTATTACACCCAGATTTCTAACCTGTATCCCAGCTCATTGTGTTCAGGTAGACACTTTATTTCTCACTGATGGAAACACCTCTTTTCACTATAAATCACACATTTCATCATTTCTCTTCCAGGCTGTGTTGGTGTAATCTGACAGAGGAAAGCTGTAGAGTTCTGTCCTCAGTTCTCTGCTCAAACTCCTCCAGTCTGAGAGAACTGGACCTAGGTTACAATAAACTGCAGGATTCAGGAGTGAAGCTGCTCTGTGATGGACTGAAGAATCCACACTGTACACTGGAGATACTGAGGTACACACACACTCATACTCTCACACACCCACACACACACACACACACACACACACACACACACACACACACACACACACACACACACAGTTTTAATAAACACTACAACATCCAGTTCTCCTCTGTGGTAACTGTAATTGTAGTGATCTGACATATTGTCATTGTTGTGTGTGTGAGATGGAGAGTAAATGTACTGTATATAAAGATTTTGTGTGGTTCATGTTTTCAATACTAAACTGAGTGTGTTAATTGTGAGAAGATTTTCTTTCTTGCAGGATGCGTTACTGCAGTATTACAGATGAAGGTTGTGTTGCTCTGGCTTCAGCTCTGAGGACAAACTCCTCATCACACCTGAGAGAACTGAATCTGAACTATAATAAACCAGGAGAATCAGGAGTGAAGCTGGTCTCTGATCTACTAAAGGATCCACACTGTAAACTGGAGACACTACAGTGAGTTACTGACTTACTGTCTCTTTACTGTATGATATTGAGTAATATTCACTGTGTTCTGTAAAATGCCACATCTAATGTTTATAAACGTGTCTGTAATGTGTTTAAAGTAATGTGTTTAAATGTGTCTGTAATTCTGTCCTTTGTGTTTTTCAGCATTAATTATGATAAACTCATCAGGTCTGGTGTATGACAGGAGTCTCTCCTCAGACCTTTTTTCCAGGATAAAGCAGTTATGGTGGTGAAGCGTTAGAACACGTCCCACATTTCCAGCAGTTTGGGAGCTGAATCATTCTTATTTAGATGTACCACAAACACACAAATAACTACTAATTATTATGATTAATTATTATTATTATTATTATTATTATTATTATTATTATTATTATTATTATTATTAAAAACAAAATAAATTAAGAATAGAAATATTTGGTTCAATTGAAATGTAGAAGAGACCAGCAAACAAAATCAATAAATAATAAAGAAATAATATCCCTGCTGAAAAATCCAGCATAAACTAGAATGAATTCCATGCTGGTCCAGGCTGGTTTTTACTGGTTCATGCTGGTCAATGCTGGTATAGCTGGGTGGCCAGTATAGTCATGGTGTTATCAAGCAAAACGGAGCTGGTGTAGCTGGTTAACCAGTATGATGCTGGAATGAGCTTTATGGGAACAACCTTTATTTTTGCTTGTGTATGTTTCTATGTAACACATTAATATAAGATTAAAACACAATATATTGGAATATATTTAATTATAAGTGTGTTATTTCTTTTGCTCCCTCTTTTATTTCTTCAAAAAGCTTTGAATAACAAAGAATAAAAACATTTAAAAATCGTTCGTTAGGGATTAAAGTGTCTCCACAAATTAAATATAGTAATACCAACAAATGTTGACTTCCCGAGCTCCATGAGGTACGCAGCATATACATCATACAGAATGATGGTTTTTGATAGATGTCTCAATTAAGAAGTAGTTAAGTTGTTTGTTTGTTTTTTTAGTAAAGTGGTAATCAGAATGTTTGCATACGTGAGGTACCTGGATGACGGTTAGCGAAATTAAGGACTTTCACTATGACATGTTTGACCAAACTCAGGTTTATTGGGTACGATGGAAGCAAGACTTCTTCAGGACACAAATACTAATGCTTAAAGGTATGTAACTTAAGCAGTAGCTGTTTTATCGTAACTTGTTCATTGCACAATATAAACAAATGAGTGATATACAGTTTTGTTTCTTATTTTGTTTCTATAATTTTTCAGAGATTAAAGAAGACATAGAGCAGGAGTTGTTGGAAGGCAAACGACTCCAGGTAGAACCTCTTAAAAAAACATGGTCATTGCCACCACTTGTTAATCGCTAAAAGAGAGAGCGGAAGCTAAGACCAAAAATGTGTGTTGTAAAGGTTATATTGTGTAACATTATTTGTGCACGTGTGTTAGGGCTGGGCGATATGGCTGAAAACTGTATCACAATATCAGTGTTTCATATCGGTAATTATTGATAACGATAATTATTGATATTTTATAGGACCCCTTTAAAATGAGGACCGTGGGGGAAAATTTTACATTTAAACATTTTTATTTTAAACTTAACCTTCCTCTGATCAGAATCCCCTCAGTTATTAAGACAGAAATGTCAACAACCAGGGAACCTCCAATGATTAAAATGTAAACATAAGTCTAAAGTCATGTCGGAACTTAGAGCCCGCCTCCAAGTGGACACATCGCAAGGTGACCTCCACACTTTGATTAATAAATGTTTTAGCTAGACATTTACATTTACATTTATATGTACAGCATTTGGCAGACGCCCTTATCCAGAGTGACATACATAAGTGCTTAAATCTCTAACATTGAATACATTAATGCTGGTTCACTAGGTTACATACTTAAGATACCATGAGCTTAAAACATTTGTTCAAAGTTACAATGAAAAAGTGTCAGTTTTTCTTTTCTTTTCTTTTTTTTAACTGCAAAATATAACGAAAGAAGTGCTAGTTGAAGTGTTTCCTGAATAAGCAGGTCTTCAACCGCCGCTTGAAAATAGCCAGTGACTCAGCTGTCCGGACCTCTAGGGGAAGTTCATTCCACCACCTTGGTGCCAGAACAGAGAAGAGTCTTGTAGTATACTTGCCTCTTACCCTGAGAGATGTTGGAACCAGTCGAGCAGTGCTGGTAGATTGGAGGTTGTGGGGTGCAGTGCGAGGAATGATGAGGGCTTTGAGGTAAGAGGGAGCTGGTCCATTTTTGGCTTTGTAGGCCAGCATCAGTGTTTTGAATTCGGATGCGTGCAGCTACCGGAAGCCAGTGGAGGGATCGCAGCAGCGGGGTGGTATGGAGAACTTTGGCAGGTTGAAAACAAGCCGGGCAGCTGCATTTTGGATCATTTGCAGAGGACGGATTGCGTTCATAGGTAGACCTGCCAGCAGTGCATTGCAGTAATCCAGTCTAGAAATGACAAGAGACTGAACAAGTACCTGAGCAGTCTGTGTGGACAAAAATGGCCGAATCCTTCTAATGTTGTAGAGAAGAAACCGACATGAGCGAGTCACATTAGCAATATGAGAGGAAACGAACAGTTGATTGTCCATGGTTACCCCAAGGTTGCGAGTTGTGGGTGAAGGGGAGATCAGATCGTTGTGCAAGGATATAGCAAGATCATGACCTGGGGATGAATCACCTGGGATGAACTGCAGTTCAGTTTTGCTAACATTGAGCTTTAACTGATGAGCAGTCATCCATGATGAAATTTCTGCCAGACATGCTGAGATCTGGTCAGAAGCTGTGGCATCTGAGGGTGGGAAAGAGAAGATAAGTTGTGTATCATCAGCATAGCAGTGGTAAGAGAACCCATGTGATGAAATAACTTCACCAAGAGAGTGAGTATACAGGGAGAAAAGAAGAGGACCAAGTACTGAGCCCTGTGGGACGCCAGTGGAGAGTCTGCGTGGAGCAGATGTCACTCCCCTCCATGTTACCTGATATGAGCGTCCTTCCAGGTAGGAAGCAAACCATTCCCAAGCTGATCCACAAATCCCAAGACTCTTGAGGGTGGATTTAATGACTTAAATGATAACTTTATAATTACTACAAACAAAACACAGAAAACTCCTCAGACCTGGATGAGAATGAGCAAACTTTGTGGTCAATCAGCCAACAATTCTCTAAGAGAAATTGCCAAGTTGAAAGTAACAAATGAAAACCCCAAAAAAGAGCATCTTCATGCAATCAAAAACAAAACTCTCAAGACATTCTTGCAAAGTAAAGTTTTTACACACACACACGCTCAGAAAATCTCCTCAATATATACAATGGCACTCCTAGGCACCTCCTCTTTGGTTCCCAGTATTTCTTAGAGTCCCACGGTGAAGTTCCACCTGGTGACCTTCCTCATATCACCTTATTTACCGGTATCACCTCCTATGTTTTCTAAATACACTAACATCCTTTTCACTAATTTCCCCGTATTTCCCAGCACCTTTTACCCATATGCCCATTTATGGATTTTCCTCTCCCTTAGTTCCCAGGACCTAGGTCTGAGAACCAAGGTCTTCTTCATTCTACATAACAATTTATGAGATGAGGTCTGGGAACCATGGTCTTCTTCAGTCAACATAATTTATGAGCTAAGGTCTGGGAACCATGGTCTTCTCTTTCCCAACTTGACATCTTCTTCCTCCAATTCCGGCCCTCTGACTCAAGTGTGGTTATTTATTCTCTAGTTATATATTACCTTAAGATTATTACAACATTTGGGGTTTATTCCCATATGCCTTATGACTCCAATCATAATTCCCTTAAGGCACATCACTCTGCTTTTAAGGCATTCCTGGGTTCAGGGATTTTTCACAACAGTCACAATGTACATTTAACAATTATCTCTTAACATTTAAGGTGCAAAATGAAATAAGAAATGCTTAATAAAGTGTAATAAAATAGTGCAAAGTGTTAAATATAAACAGAGAAACCTGAAAATTTAGTGCAAGTTTAGTGCTAGGAAGTTCACTATCTGTTCACCTTCTGGTGAACAAAGTGTTTAAAAATATGTGCAGTGTTTTTTAAAGATAAATAAAACTGAGGTAGACTGAGATTAGGGCTGTAGCTATCAAATATTTTAGTAATCGAGTATTCTACCGAAAATGTCATCGATTAATCGAGTAATCGGATAAAATGTAGTTTTGCTTAATTAAAGAGCAATATTAAATAAACAAGAAAAACTAATTGGTTTTCTTTCTTTCTTTCTTTTTTTTTTTTTAGAAAAATGAACTTTTATTTTTTAAATGCATAGTATGCAATGCATACAACAATATTTTCTATCACAAATAAACATTTAGATATTACTCATTGAACAATGCCAAAGTAGAATTACATTTAAGTGTCAAACATTCTGGGTTTTAAATGAACCCTTTTCTGAGATGCAAAAACAATAAAATAAATTAAAGTATCAAAACTAAGTCATACATTAAAAGAAATAAATAAAAAAAAAATATTATTATTATTATTATTATTATTATTATTATTATTATTATTATTAATAATAATAATAATAATAATAATAGCTGCAAGCAGCGATGGCAGGCCCTCAGTGGACTATTTTATGTTGTTACTGACCCATATGGGGATGGTAGGTAAATGAAACCCCACATTTTAGACAAACGGGGGCGCTAATGAGCCACTTAAGAGACACACCTTTGTCTGACCTTTTTGTCCACACTTAACAGCCGACAAATGTGATGTATGTGTCAAATTTCAAGTTAATCTAAACACGCCAAAAGCCTTAAATATGCCTGAAATAAAAGTAAACTTTGACATGATGCCATGGCAACAGTATTTGAGATATCAAAAATCCATTCACAATTTCGCATTAGATTCAATCGCATGAATCCTCTAGGAGGAGTATTTAAAAGTTCATTGCATGCAATCATAAAATAATCCAAAATGGCCGACTTCCTGTTGGGCGGAGCTCATAGTTTAGAGCACGAAAGTTGTTCGGGTCAATGAGATCTATATGCGTACCTCTCGTACATGTGCGTACATAATTGCCTGATCTGTGCACAAATGTTTGTTTTTACATTACAGGGGGCGCTACAGAGCCCCCCTGCCACACCCGTATTCCAGCCTTTGCCCGAGTTTTTGAGCAGGTTAAGGGACCCCAATTGGCCAATGTGTGCAAAAAAATAAAATTAATAATAATAATAATAATAATAATAATAATAATAATAATAAACCTGAGCAAAAACAATAGGGGTTCGCACCAGTTGGTGCCCGGGCCCTAATAATAATACAAAAATACTGCCTTTAAGTTAAGCAACTTCAGAACTAAAAGATTCTAAATCTACACCTCAGGCATAATATAAGCCTTTACTGTCTTCTTGGAATAATTTGTGGTATTTAAAAGGCAAAAATCATGGACAGGAACTTGGACCTAGGTGCCATGCATGGTTTCACACCGCGTGCATGGACGACGTGCTGTTGTGGTATGCCAGATTTGATTTTCTGGCATTTTTTCCTGTTTGTTTCTTCTCTTTGCGCATTGACATTGTTATCGCGCCCTTCCATTTTGCAGCCCGCATGCGCCCGTGCCCTCAAATCAAAAGGCCGCTAACTCCACGCATCTCCTTCTGCTTTGACGTAAGTGTGTTGTCACACGCTCACACATACACACACACATGGCGTGAGCTTTAAAATGAATTAAAGGATGCTTTAAATTAAATTAAAGATACATTTTTGTAATCGAATTACTCGAGGAATCATTTCCGCCCTAACTGAGATACATCTGTAATAAAAAACACAAACTTGATACAGTACAGTAACATTGTTTGAAATAAAAAACCTGCAGAAATATGAAAAAGTAGCTGACTTTTCCTCTTTTATTTACAATTTTCTCGCTCACTGCAGCGTTCATTTTCTGCTTATCAGTCACCGGTTACTGAAGCATGAGACAACAATATGGCGCAACCAAACTTGATACTGTTACATGATTGGCTGTTAGCATGTTACTCCCTACATTGTTAGGTTACCAGAGAGGGCTTGCCTTTGTTAATGCAACAAAACTTGCTTCGCAACCACTGTTTTCTTCCGACGAAGGATGAAAATATTGAACATTTTATAAAACACATTTTATATCGCTATCGTTCACATCTATCACAATACATATCGTTATTGTTTTATCGGCCAGTTCTAACGTATGTATATTTCAGTGTGTTGTTAAATGTAATTGTCCAATAAATATTTTAAACAAACTTATACATATACATATATAATGTGTGTGTGTGTGTGTGTGTATATATATATATATATATATATATATATATATATATATATATATATATATAAAGAAAGCCATGTAAATGATAAGAATATCCAGAATGAATATGCACTAATAAATGTGACATGTAACAAATGGGTTTTGTTGTGGTCTTGCTGGGATTATACTAGCATCATAGACAACATATGTTGACCAGCACACCAGCATCCCAGGCTGGTCGGCCAGCACACCAGCAACCAGCACCTTGTGCTGGACCAGCATACCACCATCCCAGGCTGGTACCAGCATGCAAAACATACCTTATGCTGGACCAGCTATGCTGTTTTTTTTTTTTTTTAGCAGGGTAAGTATAGAAACAGAATCTAAAGTTTAAAGTTCAGAATTAAGTTAGTAAATAGTTATTTTACATAGTCTCTTTAAATGAGGCCATTCATTTGAAGTGTTTATAATAAACTATGTAAGTATATATTTTTCCTTTTACTTCATCATGTGGTGTACTGTATAACAGTGTTAATAGTCCTGTACAGTCATAGTGGTTCTCTTGCTGTGACTCCTGAAGGAGGAGCTGTAGAGTTCCCCTTCGGAACTCGAGTTGCATCGAAATGCTATGGGAATGCCCCTGCGTGACTGCGCTCTGAACCACATGTGTAATCTGACCAATAGGTGTTGGGACGTGACGTCATCGGCGGGTGACGTCGCATAAACAGGAAGCTACAAATGGCTGCGAGATGGACAAGACGCTAGCTTCTGCTCATTCAGGTAAGTGCTGTGTTTTTCTGATACTGTTTTTCTGAACGAGTGATGGCTAGCAGACAGAATTTCCGTAAGTTTGTTTTTCCGTGTCCCTATTTCATTAATGGGAAGGATTTGCATGATCGGTGCATTGTTTGCGTGGGAGTGGAGCATGCACAATTGGCTCTCAAAGAAGTCGGTTGCTCGCATTGCAATCGCATGGCTATGCGCACGGGTCTCATGGCGGTGGCATCCAGCGTAATCCCGCTCAGCCTCCTGCACATGAGACCCCTCCAGTGGTGGCTCCAGGGCAGAGGGTTTTCTTTCAGGGGAAACCCATATCATACCATCAAGGTCTCGTGGCATGCCCTTCGAGCCTTGGATGTTTGGAGAGACCGAATGTTTCTGTCCCGAGGCCCCGTGTTGGGGACTCCATGACGTCACATGACGCTAACGACGGACACTCCCCTCACTGGGTGGGGAGCAGTCATGAGTGGCCACTCTGCCCAAGGTCTGTGGAGTGGCCCACGTCTCTCATGGCACATAAATTGCCTGGAGATGGTGGCAGTATTTTTGGGGTTAAAACACTTCCTCCCGGACTTAAGAGATCACCATGTATTGGTCTGCATGGACAGTACTGCGGTGGTCTCCTACATCAACCACCAAGGGGGTCTCCGATCTCGCCCTTTGTACAAGCTAGCACGAGCGGTCCTTTTGTGGTCTTGGGACAGACTCCTCTCTTTGAGGGCCATTAATATCCCAGGACAGTTGAATGTCAGAGCAGATGCCCTGTGGAAGCAGGGGCCGAGGCCTGGGGAATGGCTTCTCCACCCCGAGGTGGTGGAGCTCATATGGCGGAGGTTCTACAGAGCCCAGGTGGCTCTTTTTGTGACCCAGGAGACCTCGCACTGTCCCTTCTGGTTCTCTCTCTCTCACCCAGCCCCATTAGGTCTGGATGCCATGGTATGGTCGTGGCCGAGGCTACGCCTGTATGCCTTTCCCCCAATCGCTCTGCTCCCTGGAGTTCTGGAAAGAGTTCCCCGGGATGGAGTCCGTCTCCTCCTGGTAGCACCTCGATGGCCGGGTAAGCCATGGTATGCTGATCTGGTGTACCTACTCGAGGGCCCTCCATGGGAAATTCCACCCAGGAGGAAATGTGACCCTGATCTCATGCTAACACACCCTGCTCTCTTAAATAACATCTGAGAATTGTTCTAGTTTTTATAGGCTTTTAGAGAACCGTTGTGTTGTGATCCATTTTGTACACAATACAAAAACATCACTAGTTAATGAAGTAAATGTCAGCAAAGATGCTGTAAGGGTGGGCCAGAAGTGATGACTCAAATGCAGGATGCCGATATAAATAATAAAAGTCTTTAATGGGTGTTACAAAATAATCAGGCGAGGCAGGCAAAGAATACTGGGCAGGCAAAACCACAGAGTGAAAAACAGTCCAATAATTCAGTATACAGGCAGGCAGGGTAATACAGGGCAGGCAAAAACACAGAAACCAGAAACAAACAGAATCAAACCAGCCAGGGCAGTACAGGGACAAAGCTGGATGAATCACAATGCACAGGGCAAGCTGAAAAGACCATCTGGCAAGGAACCATATGAAAGCAGCATCCTTATATAGTCACTGGGAGGCCCCGGGTTGTCTTATGCTGAGCGCAGGCAGAACATGCCCCCACAAACACCTGGACATCCTTCCTTATCTTATGCCACCAGAAGTACTACTGGAGGACTGACAAGGTGCAGGCAGAGCCAGGGTGACGGAACAGGTGAGATCTGTGGCACCATTGGAGGACTTGTCAGGACGGTCAGGAACGAACAACCATCTCTCTGGACAGCCCTTTGGAATCGGGAGACTGAAGGTGACCTGATGGACCCTCCTTTAAATATCAAGGCAAAGGGCTCGGACCATGACGGAGGAAGGAAGTATACAGTACGTTCCATGACAGGTTCTCCATCATCCTCCATGGTGAATTTCCAAGATAGAGTGTCGGTAGGACAGGGTGAAATTAAAATGTTCAAAGAAAAGACCGCAACAGACTTGCCTGGAATTAAGACACTTGACCGAGCAAGGAAATTCAAGATTCCGGTCGATTCTGTTTGCCTATAGGATATATCCATTAGTCATCCAGACTAAGGCGCCTTGAGAAGAAAGCACAGGGATGGAGCCGGTTGCCTTGAGCGGATCGCTGAGACAGAATGGCCCCCAAGGCGACATTGGATGCTCACCTCCACAATAAACTGCTGGTCTGGGTCGAGGAGAGCCAGGATGAGAGCTGTCGTAAAGAGGCCCTTGAGTCTGGTGAAAGCTTGCTCAGCTTCATGATTCCAGTTGAAGGCTTGAAGTGTGGAGGTTAGCCAGTGTTGGGGGCTGATCGACATTGCTGAAGCCCCTGATGAACTTGAAGTGCCTGATGAAAAGTTTGCAAACCCCAGGAAGCACTGGAGATGCTTCCTGTTATCCGGGTTTGGCCAGTCCCTAACTGCCTTAACCCGGTTGGAGTCCATCTGTATGCTCCTGGGTGAGAGAATGAAGCCCAAAAAGGTGGTACTGGTGGTGTGGAATTCCCATTTCTCAGCTTTCAGATACAGATGATTCTCAAGGAGTGTTGAAATGAATTTTCTTTATGGTAATTAATTTTTGTGCTTATTTCATTTTCTTTCTACATTTCTCTTTCTATGTCGAAATGAATGTGCTGACCTTCAATGCTTGGATGAGAGTTGTGAGGAAGCAGCATTCTAGCATACCCCTATCTATGTTGACAAAACTTAGCCCCCGCCTTATCTCATACACCATAGCTTAATGTATTTCATGGCGTATATATTCTGTTCTGTCGCTCAGTTCTTTGAGAAGCTGTTTGGAATAAACCAGATTTGATTTCACTCGTGTGGTTTGTTCTCTCAGTGCTCCAGAGCGCTCCTATTGTTTTGCAGAGGTAAAGAGACGCGGACAAGTGCGAGGAGGAATCTTTCTTACAAGGAGGCACTGGAGCACGACTCAAACATGGTTTCTGTGTTCCTCCAAGGAGCGGGAAAAGATCAGAATATCATCCAAGTAAACAAAGACAAACTTGTTCAGAAGGCCTAACAGGACATCATTGACCAAGGCCTGAAAGACCACCGGTGCATTGGTCACACTTGTCTCCCTCCCAAATACCCAAGAAAATGGTGGCTCCCTGGAGGAGTTCAAAGGCAGAGGTCAAGAGAAGCAGGGGGTACCGGTTCTTAATAGTAATGGTGTTAAGCCCTCGGTAATCAATACAATGGCAGAGCGAGCCATCATTTTTCCCCACAAAGAAAAACCCTGCCCCGCTGGAGAAAAAGAGGGATGAATCAGCCCTGAGAAAATCCTGGATGTACTGTGCCGTGGCCTCTCTCTCGGGTCCGGTCAGCTGGTAAAGAAGGCCACGGAGGGAGTAGTTCCAGTCAGTAGGTAAATGGCGCAGTCGTAGAGCCGATGTGGAGGGAGGACAGAGGCTCAGGTCTTGCTGAAGACAGCTCCCAGGTCATGGTAGTCCAAGGTGACAGAACTAAGGTCTGGTGGAGGTTCCTCAGAGACTGGATGCTGAGTCTGGGGTTTCGAGATGAGGCAGTGAATGTGACAGTGTGTTCCCCAGTTCAAGATGAGGCCACTGGTCCAGTCCAAGTGGGGATTGTGTTTCTGAAGCAAAGGGAATCCCAGCATAAATGGTGCTTGCAGATAAATGATGCCCAGCAGATTGGCCAATTCCTTGTCCAGAAACTCTGAATCCGCTCCAGAGTCAATGAAGGCTGCCCGGCAAAGGTCTTGATGGTTAACAGAGATGTGAATCTTGGGAAGTAGTTTGGAGGGCGCTGGAGATTGTGGGCAAACCGCTGGCCCTTCCTTCAACGGCAAAGAAGAGAGGGCAGGCAACAGCGGCAACGGCGAGGGAAGGCAAAAACAGAAACCAGAAATAAACAGAATCAAACCAGGCAGGGCAGGACAGGAACAAGCCTGGATGTATCACAGTGCACAGGGCACGCTGAGAAGACCATCCGGCAAGGAACAATGTGAAAGCAGCATCTGTATATAGTGCCTAACACCTAAAATGGCCACTGCCCTGAAAGTGAACATGCAATATGGCCACCGACCTGGAAGTAGTGTAGCAAACCAGGAAGTCTAGGCAGAGTGCTGACATATGCATGACTTGAACCAGCTAGCATGATTACACACATGATGTGCTCGGAATGTTAGCATCACATGCTAAGCGCTTTCCTTTCTCTGTTTTTAAAAGGAGCTTTTTAATAAATGTGCACTAAATGTAACTGACAATGTAAACCCACAGTTGTAGCATAAAGAAGAAGGAAATGGTGACAATTCTGTTACAAAGAGCACTTTATAGTAGAGGATATCATTCAGTCATGAAGCTGAATATTTATATTAATAAAATATTCAATGATATTTTCAGAATGTTGTTTTAAAATTAGATTTAATGTTATTTGAACAGATAAGCAAAATGTTTTATTTCATATATTCTTTATTTCATAGGAAGTGACTTTAGCAGAAAGAGAAGGAAGACAACAGCAACACTTGTTAACCACACACACTCAACTTCACACTTTATTTTCTCCTCAGTTGTTGGACACAAGAGTCTAAATGTTAAGGTAAGAAAAAAACTTCATATATTTAATGGCTAATTTCTCTCATTAATCTAATATCTACATTTCCTGAACATTGACAGGTTTGCAGTTCAAAATACTTAAATACACGCCTCATTTCTTTATGTTTAGCAACTTTTAATTATCACATATGAGCTCAAATATTGTGATCAGTTATTTCTAATGTTTTGTGGTGCTGGTGGTAAAAGTGCAGCTTATTAAGTGACTAATTTAGAAATTATGTGTTTATGCAAAACATCATCCAGACCTCTTAAGCACACACTCTTTAACTCACACTTTTCTTTCTTTGCTATTTGGCTGTTGAACATGAGGGTCATGTAGGCACTGTGGAGGCAGAACATACAGTACAAAGGCATTTTTATTGTGACACATATCATGTAACACAAAAATGTTTTTAGGTATCATGAGATTATATTGAGATATTTTGTGTGACATTTTACTTTGCCAAATTCAACTAAACATGGTGGAAATGTTGAAAACTATACCAAGGAAAGTGTAAACGAAATTCTCTCGTATAAATTATATGTGGAATAACGAATGAAGTAAAACTGAATGAATGAATTACAACAAGGAGTTTTCCATTACATGACATTTGAGTGTCTCCCCGTACTTGCAATTTTTTTTAATGCACAATCAATTCTATGTAATTGTAGTAGTTTATGTGCACAGTAGACTGTAAGAGGATGAATTGTGATGCATCAACTGACATTAATAAAGCAGCTACTATCATAACCACTGCTGTTTGTTCAACTACTCCATAATACTATATTTACATAACATCATACATTAGTTATAATGCTGCTGAAAAGCAGGACGAAAGAAGCTGCAGGATGCATAAAGAAACTGTCATTGATCACACAGCAGTATGTAATGGACGTTGATAAATCACACACATTCTAAGCTGCTCTGCTTCTGCACAACCACATTCATTTCCACATCACCATCTATGGTCAACAACCTTCCATCAAGAGCACAGTCGTCTGCTGAAACCTATTTATAATCAGTATACTGTCATTACACTTTCCTACCACTAGGGGTTTGAGCTCAGGAGTAGTTCTAAAATACAAACATCCTCATGCACAGGAATAAATCACTTTCAGTCCATTGAAACACATGCAAACTTTAAAGTGATGTTGTTTTGTTTTTGTGTTTAACTTTATTTTAATGTATTGTGTTTAACTTTAGATGTGTTTAGAAAATCTCTCCTTCAAATATCAGATTCTGCTAAATCTATTAACCCGTAATCATTCATTCATTCATTCATTCATTCATTCATTCATTGTCTACCGCTTATCCGAACTTCTCTGGTCACGGGGAGCCTTCTTATGTAAGAAATGACAGACAGTGTCTGTGTTGTAAACTCCTGAGTGATGGAGTAGTGTGATGAAGCAAACTTACTGTCTCCACCTTACTGAAGTTGATTATTTTATGTTTTAGGTTGTATATAGAATCTTTATAGAAGAATGATGTCCCTTAAATCGTTTTCTCTGCTTTGCATGATCGTTCTCCTCATGATCCCAGGTGAGTCTTACCTTTATATTATCACAGTCACACAGACTGGAGACAGTACAAACTGATTTAATCACCAAATCTGTGCTTGTTCTTAAGGTCTATTTAAGAATCATGAGTAAAATACACAAAAAATATATGCCTGTTTTTTTTTATTTCCCTTTGAATAAAGGATTAAATGCAGATTCAGTTTGAATATTAATCCACATTACAGTTTTCTTCCAGTCGTGAAGAATAGTTTTTATTTGTGAGTGAACTGAGTGTTTGATGGGGTTCAGGATAATAATCTCTAATCACCTCTTTTATGTATCATGTTTCAGCTCTTGGGAATGAATGGAGTGTGAAATACAGCCAACTTAATCTCTGTGCTTTAAAAGGATCTACAGTGATTATGAACGTCACTTACACACACCCACCACGTCTTACAGTGACACAGAGGTTTTGGGTAATAAACCCATTTCAGGGCAAAGAGCCGACTGATCTGTGTAATGAACCAGGTTACTCAGGCAGAGTGACGTACATAACAGATGTACAGAATCACTTCCCCCTCAGTCTGAGTGATGTGAAGAAAACAGATGAACAGATGTACTACTTCAGAATCATAACAAATGAAGGGAAAGAAAGATACCTGGGTAAACCTGGAGTTACACTTAATGTTACAGGTAAATAAAATAATCTTTTTTTTATATATATTTACACCACAATTTTATTTTCTACATTTATAATTTTCACTACTGTCAGGACTCAGCCCGGACTGTGGCCACGTGCATTTGTTTGTTCTTCGTCACGTGTCTGCCCCGCCTTTGTCTGCTCCTCCCCATCTCTACACACCTGTTTCCCATTGTCATCACCTTGTCTATTTATCTGTGCCGTGTTGCCTTGTGCAGTGCGGAATCAACTGTTGTCCAGTCCTGTCTTTAGTCCGTGTTGTGTTTTGTGTTTCCTTTGTTATTAAACCCTGTTGATTTGGCTATCCTGCGTTTGGGTCCGCTTCCTTCCCTCACTCATGACAACTACATTAGAAAACATCTCAATCCAAACACCATTTATTTTAAAGAAAGACACCACAAGCTCACTTTCCAACCAAAACATTATAAAATGTTTAAAAATCTACATAATAATTAGACAGAAAGTAAGTGGACACTCAGTAGTGGCTTCATTACCGATCACAGTGTAGCGTGTTTGGAGGGTTCAGGGAAAGAGGAAACTAGAGGCAGGATTGGAGATCGTTATTTAACCTTTATTTATTTTTATAATTCACTTTTCAGTCCACACATTATGTCTCTACACACACACACACACACACACACACACACACACACACACACACACACACACACACACACACACACACTCTTCCTCTTCCGTCCCTGCCACAGCTCACTGCAACAGATAACAGTTATTAACACAAATCTCCACAGGTGTATAAACCTTACCACTCACTGCCCTCTATTCACAAACCAGCACTCGACCACAGCCACACTTCCACACACTCACAGTGGTTTTGTGTTGTTTGCCATCCGTTGTTTTACTGAATTTCCTCTGTTAGACTCTGTCACCTTGCTCTCTTTTGCATGAGGCTGATGATGATGGTTCTTTCCTTAATGATGGGTCTGCTGAATTATTCTCCCTCTGTGCCCATGCTCGTTCATTCTTTTTTAAGTCGTATCTGTATCATTGATGTCTGACACAAGCCTTGCTTCTGTTTCTTTCTTGTTTTTCATGATTTTATTCACAATAATCCTGCTTTCGGTTTCTGCCTGTTTATTGTCTGTTTTCATTCACACATCTCTAAATGTTAAGCTGGTCCCAAGCTAGTGGATGTATGTAATCACTTACCTGTTTCATTCAAGTGTCACTAGCAGAGTAACACATGGTGTAGTTCATAATATTAACTATGGACTAACTATTACTATCTATTATTTTTATATTCCTACACAGAACTGTTTTGGGGAAATGTTTTGCTTGTGGTACCTTTTTAGTGAAGACTAAGATAATGTTCTTACTGAAAAAGTTTCTTACTGAAGAGTCCTTGAAACATTTATACTGCTACATGTCAAGGTTTCTCTGTCAAAGTACAAAGTGTTTTGTCTGATTGTTCTGATCATTAAGGGGCTGGTAAATAGTGACTAGTCTCCAGATAGAAAACCACTTTGAGAGCAGAGTTTTAGAAGTAGACGCTCTACTGACTTCAGGACGACTTTCATGATTTAACGTTTCTCTCGTTGTTTAAGATCTTGATCTTCAGATCGCTCCTGCAGAAGTGACAGAAGGACAATCAGTCGTTCTGACCTGTAACACCACCTGCAGTCTGACTGATCCAACATTCATCTGGTACAAAAACAGCAGAGATTTAACCACAAAGACCAACAAGAACAATGAAGTCCGTCTGCAGTCGGTCAGCAGTGAGGATGCAGGCAGTTATAGCTGTGCTGTAAGAGGATATGAACATCTCCACTCTCCTGTTCAAACCCTCAGAGTCAGATGTGAGCTTTATTTACCTTCTTATATATACTTTATATCCTGATAGTTAATAAATGAAAACATGAAAACAATTTAATGTACTGGTGTAAGTAAAGAAACCAAAAAACTTTGACTATGATGTTGTCACGATAAGACGCAGTGAGAAAGGCGAGTGAGGATCCAAATACAGTTTCAAGTTTTAATCCAAAACACAAATGAACAGGCAGGGAACACAAGGCAGAACACGGAACAAAACAGGAAACAAGAACATGGACAGGAACACACCACATACCAACAACGACCAACACCAGGGAAGTGAACAAACAGAGTAAATGTAGTAAACAGGAACCAATCACAAAGCAGAGACAATCAGAGACAAAGACAAAACATCTGGGGAAGAGATTGAGTGCAAGTGTCCATGGTAACAAATAAGTGGGCGGGCCAACAATTAACAGCAGGACAAGACAGCAGACAGAAACAGGGCAAAAACATGGACAAACTCATTACAGATGTTGATTTCTTTCATTTTCTTTGTTTTCTTTGTAGAACAATAAGAACAGTTTAATATGCCTAAATAGAACAAAACAGTAAACACATACATTTCTAATGAATGTAAACATCTCAGAAGTTTTCCTTATGGAATTCTGATCATTTCATTTATCATTTGTTATCATTGTTACTTTTATCAGTTTTATAATTCACTGGGGACCAAAAACTTTTTTTGAGGCCACATTTAAAAATTTTACATTGATTCTATATACAACCCAACACAAAAAGTTTTAGGTTGTATATAGAATCTTTATAGAAGAATGATGTCCCTTAAACCGTCTTCTCTGCTTTGTCTGATCTTTCTCCTCATGATCCCAGGTGAGTCTTACCTTTATATTATCACAGTCACACACACTGGAGACAGTACAAACTGATTTAATCACCAAATCTGTGCTTGTTCTTAAGGTCCATTTAAGAATCATGAGTAAAATACACAAATAAATATAAGCCTGCTTTTTAATTTCTCTGTAAATAAAGGATCAAAATGCAGATTCAGTTTGAATATTAATTCCACATTACAGTTTTCTTCCAGTCGTGAAGAATAGTTTTTATTTGTGAGTGAACTGAGTGTTTGATGGGGTTCAGGATAATAATCTCTAATCACCTCTTTTATGTATCATGTTTCAGCTCTTGGGAATAAATGGAGTGTGAAATACAGCCAACTGAATCTCTGTGCTTTAAAAGGATCTACAGTGATTATGAACGTCACTTACACACACCCACCACGTCTTACAGTGACACAGAGATTTTGGTTTATTAACCCAGTTCAGGGTAAAGAGCCGACTGATCTGTATAATGAACCAGGTTACTCAGGCAGAGTGACGTACATAACAGATGTACAGAATCACTTCCCCCTCAGTCTGAGTGATGTGAAGAAAACAGATGAACAGATGTACTGCTTCAGAATCAGAACAAATGAAGAGAAAGAAAGATACCTGGGTAAACCTGGAGTTATACTCAGTGTTACAGGTAAATAAAATAATCTTTTTTTTATATGTAATTACACCACAATTTAATTGGACCCTTAAGCAGCACTCATTCTTCTAAATTTTATTTTCTACACTTATAATTTTCACTACTGTCAGGACTCAGCCCGGACTGTGGCCACGTGCATTTGTTTGTTCTTCGTCACGTGTCTGCCCCGCCTTTGTCTGCTCCTCCCCATCTCTACACACCTGTTTCCCATTGTCATCACCTTGTCTATTTATCTGTGCCGTGTTGCCTTGTGCAGTGTGGAATCAACTGTTGTCCAGTCCTGTCTTTAGTCCGTGTTGTGTTTTGTGTTTCCTTTGTTATTAAACCCTGTTGATTTGGCTATCCTGCGTTTGGGTCCGCTTCCTTCCCTCACTCATGACAACTACGTTAGAAAACATCTCAATCCAAACACCATTTATTTTAAAGAAAGACACCACAAGCTCACTTTCCAACCAAAACATTATAAAATGTTTAAAAATCTACATAATAATTAGACAGAAAGTAAGTGGACACTCAGTAGTGGCTTCATTACTATCACAGTGTAGCGTGTTTGGAGGGTTCAGGGAAAGAGGAAACTAGAGGCAGGATTGGAGATCGTTATTTAACCTTTATTTATTTTTATAATTCACTTTTCAGTTCACCAATTATGTCTCTACACACACACACACACACACACACACACACACACACACAGACACACACACACACACACACTTCCTCTTCCGTCCCTGCCACAGCTCACTGCAACAGATAACAGTTATTAACACAAATCTCCACAGGTGTATAAACCTTACCACTCACTGCCCTCTATTCAAAAAACCAGCACTCGACCACGCCCACACTTCCACACACTCACAGTGGTTTTGTGTTGTTTGCCATCCGTTGTTTTGCAGAATTTCTTCTGTTAGACTGAAAATAAGATGTTTTGTTCATCTCACCTTGATCTCTTTTCCATGAGGCTGATGATGATTGTTCTTTCCTTAATGATGGTTCTGCTGAATTATTCTCCCTCTGTGCCCATTCTCGTTCATCCTTTTTTAAGTCGTATCTGTATCATTGATGTCTGACACAAGCCTTGTTTCTGTTTCTTTCTTGTTTTTCTTGATTTTATTCACAATAATCCTGCTTTCGGTTTCTGCCTGTTTATTGTCTGTTTCCATTCACACATCTCTAAACGTTAAGCTGGTCCCAAGCTAGTGGATGTATGTAATCACTTACCTGTTTCATTCAAGTGTCGCTAGCAGAGTAACACATGGTGTAGTTCATAATATTAACTATGGACTAACTATTACTATCTATTATTTTTATATTCCTACACAGAACTGTTTTGGGGAAATGTTTTGCTTGTGGTACCTTTTTAGTGAAGACTAAGATAATGTTCTTACTGAAAAAGTTTCTTACTGAAGAGTCCTTGAAACATTTATACTGCTACATGTCAAGGTTTTTCTGTCAAAGTACAAAGTGTTTTGTCTGATTGTTCTGATCATTAAGGGGCTGGTAAATAGTGACTAGTCTCCAGATAGAAAACCACTTTGAGAGCAGAGTTTTAGAAGTAGACGCTCTACTGGCTTCAGGACGACTTTCATGATTTAACGTTTCTCTCGTTGTTTAAGATCTTGATCTTCAGATCGCTCCTGCAGAAGTGACAGAAGGACAATCAGTCGTTCTGACCTGTAAAACCACCTGCAGTCTGACTGATCCAACATTCATCTGGTACAAAAACAGCAGAGATTTAACCACAAAGACCAACAAGAGCAATGAAGTCCGTCTGCAGTCGGTCAGCAGTGAGGATGCAGGCAGTTATAGATGTGCTGTAAGAGGATATGAACATCTCCACTCTCCTGTTCAAACCCTCAGAGTCAGATGTGAGCTTTATTTACCTTCTTATATATACTTTATAACCTGATAGTTAATAAAGGAAAACAAAATAAAGTGCTGGTGTAAGTAAAGAAAACACAAAATGACATTGACTGACATTCATAGCTTGAAGTCTGAGATCAGATGACAGTCCCATAGATTTGATCTAAAACGTTATCATAATGTTTTATAAAAAACTTGTGGAGTCCATGTCAACTCGAGTGCAAACTGTCATTAAAGCAAAAGGGGGAAGACCCAAATCCTCTTATATTTAAATACATATATAAAATACTATTTGTTGTCAATATTAATACTTACAATAAAAAGTCTTGTATTATTGTTGCATTAACTGAATCTATTAATTAATTAATTCTGGAAGCAATTTCATATTTGTCTTGATTAGTGAAATAGAGTAATATTTAGATAAAGAGTTTATTTGTTTTTTGGTTTATGAAAGTGGAATTCATGTGTGGTGGTAAATTCACTGGTTATTTCTTTATTTCTTCTGTAATTCTAATGAACTGTTGTCCTAAAATACTTATAGTATTGATCAGGAACTAAACCTGCCCCTGGTGATTTGTTATTGTGGTGTTGGAGTTAATAATATTATTATTGTTCTGTGTGATTTGTATCTTGAAGTATTTTTAAGATTTTTTTTTATTTTAAAGAATTTTAGAAAAGTAGATAAAATCTGTCGAATCCCATTCTGACACCAAAGGAAAGAAATACAGCCATTTACAGAAAGGTGTCTCTGATTTATCACAATGAAAAAGATTCAAATAAAATATGGAGCCAAATGTAATAATGAAAAAAGGTGCAGAAATAATAGTTCATTCAAACTTCATTCAATTTTTGATGAAAGACAGAAAAAAGCATTAATTATGACCATGAACTGCTTTCCTCACTCTGGTCATGGAACTCTCTAGATCGTCCAAAGAATGTCTCAGTGTCCATCAGTCCCTCTGGTGAGATAGTGGAGGACAGTTCAGTGATTCTGACCTGTAGCAGTGATGCTAACCCACCTGTACAGAACTACACCTGGTTTAAGGGGAAGACATCAGTAGGAAAGGAAAAGACCTACAACATCTCCAAGATCAGCTCTGAGGACAGTGGAGAGTACAAGTGCAGGTGCAGTAATGAAGTCGGACATCAGGACTCCAACAGTGTGACTCTGAATGTTCTGTGTAAGTTAAAGCTGAAGATTTCCTCACAGACAATTAGAGATAAAACTATTATGGATTTACTTTAGTGTTATCATCCTGTTCATTTTAGATCCTCCAAAGAACGTCTCAGTGTCCATCAGTCCCTCTGGTGAGATAGTGGAGGACAGTTCAGTGACTCTGACCTGCAGCAGTGATGCTAACCCACCTGTACAGAACTACACCTGGTTTAAGGAGAAAGAATCATCACCTGTAGGATCTGGACAGAGTTACAGAGCTGTACAGAGTGGACAGTATTACTGTGAGGCTCAGAATAAACACGGCTCTGAGAGATCAGCTGCAGTGTCTGTCACTATTAATGGTGAGGTGATGATTTTTCATTGCTGTGTGGTCACTGCTCTGTTCATAATGCACTGTGGGTGAGGTTTTAAATAAAATTGGTGTTTGTGTGTGTGTGTGTGTGTGTGTGTGTGTGTGTGTGTGTGTGTGTGTGTGTGTGTGTGTGTGTGTGTGTGTGTGTTTGTACCAGCAGGTACTGTGATTATGATTGTGTATGTGGCTGTTGGACTGGGACTTTTTGGGCTTGCAGCTCTTCTCTCTGCACTCTTCTGGCTGAGGTGAGAATATTTGTGCTGATAAATTTATCACTAATGACTCTGAAGATGCTGACGGTGGGTAAATATTTGTCTTTGTGTGAGCAGAAGCAAGAGACAGAAGAAGAAGGAGGCAGATGAAGGTGACAATCAGGTAAGTTATTACAGAAATGTCCATCAGGTGGCTGCTTCGTTCATAATAATACTGGCTAGCTGTAAATCTTCAGTAGAACCTGCTCATGTTCTCCACTCCTCCTCTCTGTAGAACACTGGGTCGAGTGCTAAAGATGACATTTACCAAAATCTCGAGATGTTACAGATTTCTCATCCCAGTCCTCATGCTGACTCTCCCACATCCTCGGACTATGAGAATATTGCTGTGAGTTTGAAACTTTTGATCCCAAAACCAGCACTAGATTAAATACTAATTTGATAATAAATGTTTTATATGAAAATGTGCTACAATACACAGCTGTAACTCCAACAGTAATTTTATATTTATTTAATATTTAGTAAGATTAATGATCATATATCAGAGTGTGTGTGGTGATGACTGATGTAAATAAATGTTAGTAAAATTCTTTAACACACGTTTCTGATGTTTCTGAGATATACATATATATATATATATATATATATATATATATATATATATATATATATATATATATATATATATATGTGTGTGTGTGTGTGTGTGTGTGTGTGTGTGTGTGTGTGTGTGTGTGTGTGTGTGTGTGTGTGTAATTGTGTGTGTGTGTGTGTGTGTGTGTGTGTGTGTGTGTGTGTGTGTGTGTGTGTGTGTGTGTGTGTGATTTCTTTATTTTTTGCTTTCAGCTGTATGGAAACATCTAAGAAACACTGAATCCTTACACAGATCCTCACAGATCCTCAGCAACTTAGAATGTAACTGACGTTATGGGAAGAATTTTTACGGAAGCGGTGTTTGAAGCTCTGTGTTTGAAGCTCGCCTCCAAGCCAAATATTTAGCCCACAAAGCAGATGGCCCACGTTATTGTATGAAAATATGCAAAAAAGTATGAAAATATATTTCACAGCTGCATTGGTTGCCACAGAGAAGCAATTTGATGGTTCTTCCAATACTGCCATTACTGTGCTAGGGCTAACATGCATTAGCGGTGTAGCCAGAGTGCCCAGAGTAAAATCTGAGCGGCTGTCCAGCAGCAGCAGAAATCTCGGCCGGGCGGCCCAGAAAGGAACCCTACACCCGAGAAGTAGGGTTTTTAGAGATGTCCGCTTTTACGACCTCTGGCACAGAAATCACTAGGTGTGTGGCAGTGCTGGTTTTGTTTATTCACATAGCATCAGCCATGACACAGCACAAAGTTCCCTTGAAAAGGAATTACACCAAATTACATACTGTATGTACCACAGATCCCAGAGAAGGGAACGAAACACTCTGTTGCTCGCCACACTCTGGGCATCCACTCATGCCTCCTTCAGACTAGTAGAAGCTGGAGTAATATGATGGGAAAAAAAGACCTCATATACAGAGGTTTTGCTGGTCAGAATGGAGTTGTAGGATTCATGAATTCACCTCGAGCCAAATCTAAAACTCAACCCAAATACACTTTAGGAGATATTTCTGCCCAAAAGCAAAGTGAACAAAAACAAATGAGAAAGGTAAAAAGGAAGAAGCATAGAGAAGCTAAATGGGATAGGAAAGAGGAACAAAAGCAACTGATGTTTGCTAAAAAACTTCTGAAAGTAGAAAACTTGGTTACAGAAATGAAACAATTGAATATGAATTAAATACAATTACAATTGCTAAAAATGCTACCGCAAGCTTGCAGAGGATCAGATGCTGAACCTAGACAGAAGAAGATTTCAACTGACTAAGAAGATTTATGCAATAATAAGTGTTATTTATCAGAAGTTCAAGAGAGCTCTGTTTGCTTTTATTTACATTTATATGTATAATTTTTTCTATAATTGAAATATTTATATTAAATGTTGAATGTGGCTAGAAGAAAAAGAACAAGCTGTTCCATATAACTATAGGATTTTATAATCCTGGCTGATGTAAATCTATGATGTGCAAGATATGATGTGTTGCATAGGCACTGCAGGGGCATATGCCTTGCATGAACAAGGGAGATTTACGTAAGTCAACCACAAAATGATGTAAGCAAATGATTTCCTAATAGACTCTTGGGCCTATCACTCTTTTTCAAGAGCTTGTGCATGGTCCTGGATAGTGCCAAGCAAATTCAAGGCAAATGCAAGGAAGTGCAGGGCAGATGCTCCGCAAGTGCCCAGCCCTAAAAAGAGTAAATAAAGTTTGCTGTATTGAAAAACTGTTGTGCATTCTACTATAGGCAAGCTTATGCTTAGTTACTGTACTACATTTGTATTGCTTAAGTATTTTGCATCAGAGAACAAATACAGGCTAACACTTGAATAGTATTTCTTGGTTTGTTACTATCTTTTAATGCAATTATTTGAAAGAGATTTCATTTGTAATTTTATTTTATTTTACTTTACATATATTACACACATTTATCTGTATTACGTTGCTTTTAATAAAAACAAGGCCTCCCATTGTGAGGACCCTGAAAAGACAAGAAGGTCTAAGTCTGAGTCGTACGCACACCTGTAAGCAATGTTTCCTTTATAAATCACAGATCACCCGCAGATGTGCGTACGTGAACCAGCCTCAAATCCCGCAATGTACACGCCCATTTTTAACCATAAATAGTCAATGCAGATCACTGCACGGGCACGAGAGTGGACCTCGTTATAATGAGTTTCCTATGCGCTCTGTGTGTTTAAAAATGGGGTGAGAAGTCAGCATCTCAGGGGTAGCCACAGTCGCCTGCAGGTTATAATTATATTAAAAAACAAAATTGTTACATTTTCTACTTTTTAATATTGTTAAACTCACCAAGAAGCCAGCCATCACGCCTGCATTTAGTCTGTTCCCTAAACTGTTATATGTCAAGATAAAGGAATCATGTGTTGAACCAGGCCAGCGTGCCGCAATGTTTGTGAGGGTCACGTTGGAGTCACATATGATTTGCACATTAATAGAATGCACATGCTTTCTGTTAACATAAGCAAATTCATTTTCAGATGGTGCCCTTATAGCAACATGAGCGCAGTCAATTGCGCCGATTACATTTGGGAAACCAGACATTGCTGCAAATTGCATTTTAATTTCGGCCTGTTCTCGCACAGTGTAGGGGAACCTGATGTATCGACTACCCATATTAAGTAGTCAAAACGACAGATATTATGGCAGTCAGGGACGGCTGTGATATACCAGACCTATAGGGTGAGATGATAGATTCTAATAGAATTATTTCATATACAAAAAGCTCTTAGACACAAAGTTGAGGATTACTTGTAGTTTTTTTTATATAAATAATTTACCTGTCTGCCAATTCCCGCTGGACTTGCATTTGGAATGGGATGGCATGGTTCCGGCATGTTGCCCTCTCTAATACTGGACCCAATTCAACACATAGATCTAAGAGCACAGCTCTAGGGAATCTAAATCGGCTTATTAGCCAGTCATCATCATGGGCAAGGAAATCATCATGGTCCCTGAAAACTCGTTCTCTCCTTATTCTCCCATTGCGTAATCCTCCAACAGTGCCAGCAGTGCCATCATGAAGCATTACATACCCGGGTCACCGGAGGATTTATATGTTTCTATCAATTAGACTGATCGTTAACACCTTGACAAAATCACAGAATTAATTTGTGGGCGAAAATGTAAGACGAAAATGTTATAGTGAACTTCTTCCTGACGGTTTTGTAATGAACACCGTAATAGTTAGGACCGATGATGAGTAGCGATTGTGCTTCATCACTGTATTTGCAGACTTTGACATTTTATGATATATGTACATTAAGGAAAATATTTAGTTTGTACACTGTGTTCTGTATTTCTCTAATAAAAGGGTATTTCATGCTATTCTTTATCACATGTAGTCGTGCCATCTCCGTCTGCGCTCCCGTTGTGGACAATGTGACTGTAAGTGCTGGTTATTCATTCATTCATCTTCTACCGCTTATCCGAACTACTCGGGTCACGGGGAGCCTGTCCCTATTCTCAGGCGTCATTGGGCATCAAGGCAGGATACACCCTGGACGGTGTAGCGCTGATAATTATTATTTTATTTTTAATACATTTTGAATTACGTTTGGATTTTACTAGATGTATATAGCCTAAAACAATCAGCACAAATAACACTGTTGGATTTAATCTTCATGATAATGTGGATGTAAAGTATAAAATGGAGTGAAAATTAAATATCATTAATTCTTATAATCGTTCTTCTCACATTTATTTTCTACAACCTAACTTCAGTTCACGACCTCACCATCTGTGTCGCCATTTCCCTTTGTCTACAGAATGTGCGTACGCACGGCTCAAAGTTTGCTTAAAGGTGTGCACATTCTCCCGTCAAGTTTGTTTTTTATAGATCACAACCTTTGCGTGGGAACTGGCGTACGTACATTTCCAGCATCGTTTTGTGCGTATGCACGCTTTATAAATGAGGCCCGAGGTGAGTATTACAAGACGTGACAGAAAACACACTTCCAGAAGGCCCCCTATTGTTCCGGCAGAGAATGTCCAAGTACTGACACTTTCATACACTCACTGTCTCTTGCTTGTGTTAGAGAAACGATAAGTAATCCATATATACATTTAACATAGGCTTGATTATTTTTATTTCATATTTAAAGTATGATCTACATTAAGATGGAAACATGTAATTTAACACTGAACAGTTCTGTTCCTTTTAATTTTAAGGAGCACAGGAAAACATATTATATTATCCATATTATAATAAGCGTGTGGTTTAGCTCTTGTTTAACAGTTAAACAGTTTGACATTTGACATTGTATTTATTGTCCTACTGGGTGTTGATGAAGTACAGAGTTGATGTGTTCACACATATAGACTGACGTGTTAAGACGACTCTGTACACAGAACATGAAATGTGTTTAATCTCATGCTAACACACCCTGCTCTCTTTAATAACATCTGATAATTGTTCTAGTTTTTATAGGCTTTTAGAGAACTATTGTGTTGTGATCCATTTTTTCAGCAGTAATTCAGCTGTGGTATTAAATACACAAGTACACAATACAAAAACATCACCAGTTAATGAAGTAAATGTCAGCAAAGATGCATGACTTGAACCAGCTAGCATGATCACACAGGATGTGCTGGGCATGTTAGCGTCACAAGCTAAGCGCTTTCCTTTCTCTGTTTTTAAATAAAAGCAGCTTTTTAATAGACGTGCTCTGAATGTAACTGACAATGTAAACCCACAGTTGTAGCATAAAGAAGAAGGAAATGGTGACAATTCTGTTACAAAGAGCACTTTATAGTAGAGGATATCATTCAGTCATGAAGCTGAATATTTATATTAATAAAAAAAATTAATAATATTTTCAGCATTTTTTTTATATTTTATTTAAACAGATGAACAAAATATTTTTTCTCATATTTTCTTTATTTTATAGGAAGTGACTTCAGCAGAAAGAGAAGACAAGACAACAGCAACACTTGTTAACCACACACTCCTCTTCACACTTTATTTTCTGCTCAGTTGTTGGACACAAGAGTCTAAAAGTTACGGTAAGAAAAAAACTTCATATTTAATGGCTAATTTCTCTCATTAATCTAATATCTACATTTCCTGAACATTGACAGGTTTGCTGTTCAAAATACTTAAATTCACGTCTCATTTCTTTGTGTTTAGTAACTTTTAATTATCACATATGAGCTCAAATATTAATATTGTGATCAGTTATATGTGATGTATTGTGGTGTTGGTGGTAAAAATGCAGCTTGTTTAAGTGACTAATTCAGAAATTAAAGCAAAGAAAATTGTGTTTATGCAAAACATCATCATCCAGACATCTTAAGCACACACTCTTTAACTCACGCTTTTCTTTCTTTGCTACTTGGCTGTTGAACACGAGGGTCATGTAGGCACTGTGGAGGCAGAACATACAGTACAAAGGCATTTTTATTGTGACACATATCATGTAACACAAAAATGTTTTTAGGTATCATGAGATTATATTGAGATATTTTTTGTGTGACATTTTTCTTTGCCAAATTAAACCAAACATGGTTCTTACTACACACTCAATTCTGTGTAATTGTAGTAGTTTAAGTGCACAGTAGACTGTAAGAGGATGGATTATGATGCATCAACTGACATTAATAAAGCAGCTACTATCATAATCACTGCTGTTTGTCCAACTACTCCATGATCTTATATTTCCATAACATCATAGACTAGTTATATAGCTAATGAAGAGCAGGACAAAAGAAAGAAGCTGCAGAATACAACAACTTCCCAATAAGAGCACAGTCGTCTGCTGAAGCCTACTTATAGTCAGTTTACTGTCATTACACTTTCCTACCACTAGGGGTTTCAGCTCAGGAGTAGTTCTAAATATACAAACATCTTCATGCACAGGAATAAATCACTTTAAGTCCATAGAAACTCATGCAAACTTTAAAGCGAGGTTATTTTGACCTGCTGTCATGTTTAACTTTATTTTAATGTGTTGTGTTTAACTTTAGATGTGTTTAGAAAATCTCTCCTTCAAATATCAGATTCTGCTAAATCTATTAATCTGTAATTAGTGCATGACAATTAAACACATTTGAATCATTCATTATCTGCTTTGAACAGAGCTGGTATCAGTGAATTCATGCAGAGATTTTCATTTGTAGCTTGTGAATGTTCCAGTACAGTGATTTATTAATATTTCTGTAAATGTTTAAATGTTTGTTGATTCTCAGTCGAAAAAGGGTGGTTTGCCCCCTTCAGGTTGGTGGAGAGCTCCTGCCTCAAGTGGAGGAGTTTAAGTATCTTGGGATCTCGTTCACGAGTGAGGGAAGGATGGAGCGGGAGATCGACAGGCGGATTAGTGTATCTTCTGCAGTGATGCGGTCGATATACCGATCTGTTGTGGTGAAGAAAGAGCTGAGCCACTAGGTGAAGCTCTCTATTTACCGGTCGATCTAGGTTCCTACCCTCACCTGGGGAGGTGTTCCGGGCATGTCCAACCGGGATGAGGCCCCGGGGAAGACCTAGGACACGCTGGATGGACTATGTCTCTTGGCTGGCCTGGGAACGCCTCGGTACTCCCCCGGAAGAGCTGGAGAAAGTGTCTGGGGAGAGGGAGACTGCTTAGACTGCTGCCCCCGCGACCCGGCCCCGGATAAGCGGTAGAAGAGGGATGGATGGATGGACGGATGGATGGATAAATGTTTAAAGAGTCTCCTATTATTGGTAGAATATAGTGTGATTATTATCACACACACACACATACGCACACACGCACAAACACACACACGCACACACACACGCACACACATACACACGCACAAACACACACGCACACACACACAAACACACACGCACGCACACACACACACACACACAGACACACACACACACACACTTCCTCTTCTGTCCCTGCCACAGCTCACTGCAACAGATAACAGTTATTAACACAAATCCACACTCATTTATAAACCTTACCCTCTATTCACAAACCAGCACTCGACCACGGCCACACTTCCACACACTCACAGTGGTTTTGTGTTGTTTGCCATCCGCTGTTTTACAGAATTTCTTCTGTTAGACTGAAAATAAGATGTTTTGTTCATCTCACCTTGCTCTCTTTTCCATGAGGCTGATGATGATGGTTCTTTCCTTAATGATTGGTTCTGTCGGAACTCAGAGCCCGCCTCCGAGTGGACACATTGCAGGGTGAATTGCACTTTTAGACTTTTAGCCGAATATTGAATACTATTTTATTTAACTATTTAAGTATTTACTATAAAATTAACTATTTACATTAACTATTAAACAATTTATCTAAACTAAACTTTACTGTTACACTATAATTGATACAAATTAAACAATGAGAAGACTTTCCAAACCTGGATGAGAATGAGGAAAACTTCTTTATTGCCGCCAATCAGCCAACAATTCCATTGAGCTCAAGGAAAAATCTCTAAGTCAAAAGTAATCAAACAAAAACCCAAAAGAACCCATGCCACTCAAAAAAGTTCAAACACAAAAAAGCAAGCAAGAAAGAGCAAGAGCCCCCTCCAAAAGAAATCTCCTCAATATATACCCTGGCACCTCTAGGTGCGTCTATACCTTCTTAAGTCAGTCCACCTGACCTGTCTGTTTTTTTTCCCTGACTCTACAGAATCGCCCCGAGTCTAGCCTTTTGTTTTTTCTGTTGTTGTTCCCGCCGTACTTCTGCCTTATTATTAAAAAATATGCTGCGTTGTCAAAACTGTTGTTAAAAATGTGCTCCAGAGAACTTCTTGTACGCTTCCCTGTCACGTATCACACAGAAGACACGTCTCGCGGACCAATCTCCCAATCTCCCTTTATAATTACAATGAGTGAGTTTTCCTCTATCTTTTTCTATATTTTGTCTGTATATGATTTCCACATATACGCATACATATATATATATATACATACAGATTCAGCAGGTCTGTCCATCTGGTCGCCTGATACAGCTGTCTCGCCCTACTCCCTTCATGAGGCCTGTTTCAGCTGAACTCTTGACTTTCACTTCCTCAAACATTGTTGATCAGAGAGCTCAGACAACACTGGTTACTTTTACTAAGTTTATGATTACAATAAACATCTATTCTAGTTTACATCTGGCCTACAACATCGCCTACATATGTCCTATGACACCAATTGTAATATTTTGCAAGGCTTAATACTTTACTTTGGTTATAGTGTCGGAACTCAGAGCCGGTCTCCAAGTCGACACATCACAGGGTGATCTCTTCTCTTAGGCCTTTAGTTAGATTTCACTGTTAACTCTATAATTACTACAAAAATACTGAGAAAACTCCTCAGACCTGGATGAGAATGAGCAAACTTCTTTATTGTGGTCAATCAGCCAACAAATTATAATTTGCCAAATTAAAAGTAACAAATTGCCAAATTCAAAGTAACAAATTAAAACCCCCAAAAAGAGCATGTCATGCAAAATCAATCAAGAAAAACAAGAACTCTCGCGACGTCCTTGCAAAAATAAAAACACCCACCTTGACCCGCGGACACGGGCATGTGCCCGCGTGCGCACACACACCCCTACGCGCACACACACCTTCGCCCCCAAAGAACCAAAAAAAACCTCAGATATCTTCTCAATATATACCCTGGCGCTCCTAGGAGCCCAGGTGCCATATCACCTTATTTACCGGCCTTACCTCCTATGTTTTCTAAATACACTGACCCAATTTCCCCTTATTTCCCATTACCTTTCACCCATATGCCCATTTATGGATTTTCCTCCCCTTATTTTTCATGACCTTAGATTAAACACCTGGGCCTTCTTCAGTCTGCACAACAAGTTTATGAGCACCACATGCCCATTTATGGATTTTCCTCCCCTTATTTTTCAGGGCCTAGGTCTGTGGACCACTGTTTTTTTTCATTCTACATAACATGTTATTGCTATGGACCAAGGTCTGAGAACCATGGTGTTCTTCATTTTCCATAACAATTTATGAGCTAAGGTCTGGGAACCATGGTCTTTTCCCTTCTACATAACAAGTTGTTATTACAAATGTGCTCAGACTGACTAGGCCTGACAGCACCGAATCTGGTTGCAATAAACATCTTTGGCCTACAACATCACCTACATATGTCTTATGACAGCAATTGTAATATTTTGCAAGGCCTAATACTTTACTTTGGTTATAGTATTGTAAGAAATAATATTTTAATTATTTCTACTAAGATTTTTTTCCAACAATAGTATTGTAAGGAATAATACCTTAATTAATTTTACTAAGATTTTTCACAACATTACTCCCCGCTTTGAGTCTGTAAAGCCTCACTCAAACCTATATTGTTTTAATCCTGACCTAAATCCTAACCCTAACCTTATGAACATCAACAGGGGCTATAACCAAAAAATGAAATCAAAACATTTAAAACATTTAAACAAAACAAAAATTTCAAACAATATGTAAACAAAACAAAAATCTTAAACTTTAAACAAAACTCCACCAAATTTTAAACTTTAAACAAAATTTCAACATCACCACTTTTAAGCATCCCCATTTACCAGATTTTAAAAAATCTTAATATTTTAATAACACTTTAATTCTTTCTCCATTTTGACTACTTTTGACCTTTGTGTCTAACACAATAACATTTCAGTGCTCTATTATAACCATTACTCCCCGCCACCCCCATACACATATCACACACATATCCAGAAAAATACATGCTTATTCTCAATGGGTGAATCAGGAGTGAGCGAAAAACCCTCAGAGGCCAATTCCAGGGAAAATTCTCACTCTGCCCGCAAATATAGCGTGACAGTGAAGTCAGTGTCACTGGGGTCACCATAATATAAAACATACACATATAACAACAGTATTACAGGAAAGAGAGTCAGTGTACACGCAGAGTCACCCTAGTATTAGTCCCTCAGGGCCATGATCAAGACAGGCCTTGTGGTGTCCTCGAGGCGGAAGGAGTCAGAGACGTCGGGATGGGTGGCACTCCATGGATCTGCACACAACACTTACAAAAGATACACAAACACGGAGACGCAGACAAACAGGGACAGTAGACACAGAACATATGACAATATTTTTTACAATTTACAGTTTTATAGCCCTTTTATAGTCACTGGGTCGGAAACTGAATTTGGAAAAGTGCCTGTGTAAACGAACGAGTACACAACAAACTAATTCGTGTTGCTTTGTATTTTTCTTTTGCATGCTAACATGGGCGAGTAGACCTAGGGCGTACTTCATGTGTCCTTCTATAGCTGGTTGGGCCAGAAGGACACAGAATGTTCACCCCAATTTTATCCTCATTTATCATAATAATGTTTATCATCGCCGGAGATTTCAATCATGCAAATCTCAAGTCTCCGTGTATTCAGTGTACATCAGTATGTGGACTTTGCAAAGACAGAGAAAACACATTGGATCTTGTTTACACAAACATTCCAGGCACGTATCGTGCGGAACCCCGCCCCACCTCAGCTATTCAGACCACATCTCTGTTATGCTAATTCCAGCATACAGACCACTCATCAGATCCTCTAAACTGGTTCTGATGCAGGTGTAAACCTGTCCAACAGGAGCCACCTCTGCCCTTCAGGACTGCTTTGAGTGCACTGACTGGAACATCATCAGGGAGGCTGCAACCGATGGTGATTTCATCAACTTCCGCATATGGCAGGGCATACAGGCAATCATGAATTACTTGCCTGTGATAGTGATGCCTCCCTCCCAAATGCACTAAATGACTTCTATGCTCAGTTTGAGGTGCAGAACAAATAAACAGCAAGGAAGACTATCCCTCCCCCTAACGCTCAGGTACTCTGTCTATCTACGGCCGGTGTGTGGAGAATTTTGTAATAAAGTGCTTCGAGAAGCTTGTCATGATGCACATCAAGACCCAGTTACTACCCTCACTGGACACCCTACAGTTTGTGTATCGTCCAAACCGCTCCATGGATGATGTCACTGCCACTGCCCTTCATTTAGCCCTCACCCACCTGGACAATAAACACACGTAAGAATGCTGCTCATAGACTTTACTTCAGCATTCAACACAATCATCCCTCAGCACCTTATTGAGAAGTTGAGCCTGCTGGGACTGAACACCTCCCTCTGCAACTGGATCCTGGACTTCCTGACTGGGAGACCTCAGTCAGTCCGGATCGGGAACATCATCTCCAGCACCACCACACTGAACACTGGAGCCCCTCAGGGCTGGGTGCTCAGTCCACTGCTGTTCACTGCACCCTGGTCCTGGAGAAACATTGTCTCATTTCACTGTGTACTGCAAGTTATACAGTATATGGTTTAAATAACAATAAAAGCTTTTTGACTTGGCTTGAATTGACTAATAACAGTGGTGACTTGCTGTAAATCTTCTGCAGAACCTAATCATGTTCTCCACTCCTCCTCTCTGCAGAACAATGGGCCGAGTGCTAAAGACGACACGTATGCAGCTCTAGACTCCACAGGCTGGGCAGCTGATGATGTGTATCACACACTTGCAGTAAGTGTTTACTCAAAAACATAGTTCAGTCAAAACCACTTGAGTCAAAATAAAGACAATTCTTTGACATATTTAAATTTTTTATTTGCAAGCTTATGAAATTTACATTTGGCGGTAAGGCTCTGTTCTGAATTCCCCATCCTTTTCATGAGCTCAATGAAAGCTAGTCAGGGAACAGCAGCAGATTTGTGGGGGGACAATGTCCCATTTAACTGGGAAAGCAGCCAGACAACCCCCCCCCCCCCCCAAGCAGAGGATTAAAGCGAGGTTTTCACTAGCCAAACTTATTAGTAAAATACCAACAGAGCAGAGGACATGTTATCAGGCACGCAAAGCAGTTTCTTTACCATTTACTACCAACAACTGACCATTAACCCCCCCCCCAAAACCAACGGAAGGCACAGCGCCTGTATACGATTCAAGGCTGCAGAAGACTCCAGAACATCATGAACATCATGCCATCCCAATTTCCCAAGGAGCAACCAGAACCTTTAACGTTCCACTCCTGGTTCAGCTACTTTAGGGACAGCAGCAGAGGAGGAGAGCTAGCAGCAGCAGAGGAGGAGAGCTAGCAGCAGCAGAGCTAGCTCAATCACAAACAGAACACGAGAAACCAAGTGCCTCCTCCCTGAATATCCCCCGAGTAGCCCTCTAGGATCCATCCAACAACCTGAGAAAGGAGACTTCCAAAAGATCCAACAAGAAATCCAGTCTTAACTTCCTTTTCCAACAAATAATTGACAATTTCAGGTTCTTTAACAGCAGAAAGCAAACTAATGAGGAGGCAACCAAGAAACTCCTGTGAAAACTTCGGATAAGTCCAGCTATTAAATAATTGAAGAAACAGCTGTTAGGATGCTTCTCAGTGCCTTTCCAGCTTTGGAACATTTACTTTTTTTTTTTAATTTATATTTTTTCATTAATTTATTAATTTATTTATGTAAAGAACAGAAACACAATACCAGCAGAGCTAGTAGCCATTGATTATCAATCCAAAAGGTCACTATCTTTCTTTCGCTGGACACTGCTACAGAGAGGAGAGAAATTTAATCAAGCTTTTCATTTTCATTGCTGGCTAGAATTTAACCATTGTCAAGTTAAGAAGTTAGACCATTTGCCAGTAAATATTTCCTGCATAACGTATCATAACAGCCTAGCAAGGCATGGCTAACGCATCATAACAGCCTAGAGAGTCCTAGCACAACGCAACATAACACCCAGCAATGCATGGCATAACATATTACAATAACCCAGCGAAGCACAGCCCAACGTATCACAACAGTCTAGTGAGGCATAGCGTAACGCAACACAACACGACCCAGCAAGGCACAGCACAATGTAACCCGACACAGCCCAGCAAGGCATATCATAACATAACGCAACACAGCCAAGCAGGGCGCAGCACAATACAAAATAACGTATAAAATAGCGCATAACGTATCACAACAGCCCAGCGAGGCACAGCACAACGCATCACAACAAGGCCCAGCAAGGCATGACATAACATAACAAAACATAGCCCAGCAAGGCATTGCACAATGTAACCCAACACAGTCCAGTGAGGCACAGCACAACGTAACCCAACACAGCCCAACACAACGCAACGCAACACAGCCCAGCAAGGCACGGCACAATGTATCATAACAGCCAAGCAAGGCACAGCATAACGTAACAACACACCTAGCAAGGCACGGCCTAACGTATCACAACATCGTATCACTATATCCTTGCACAACGATCTGATCTCCCCTTCAGCCACAGCTCGCAACCTTAGGTTGTGCTGTGCCTAAAGAGGCACAGCACAACCTAAACACCTAGCAGGCATGGCCCAACGTAACCTAACAGAGCTTAACAGGGTATAGCATAATATAACCTAACATAGCCTAGTGAGGCATAGCATAACGTATCATAATAGCCTAGCGAGGCATAATATAGCGCAACGGAACACAACATCGCCTAGCAAGGCACAGCACAATGTATCACAACAGCCTATCGAAGTACAACATAGCATAATCTAACCTAACACGGCCTAGCAAGTCACAGCACAACGCAACAAAACAAACCCAGCAAGGCGCAGCACCAAGCACCATAACACAGCTTAGCAAGGCATAGAATAATGTATCATAACAGCCAATGAGGCCTACCATAGCGTAACGCAACATGGCCTAGCTAGGCAAGCATAACATAACCCAACATGGCTTAGCAGGACATAGGATAATGTAACCTAACATAGCTTAGCAGGGCATAGCATTACTTAACCTAACATAGCTGGCAGGACATAGCATAACGTAACCTAACATAGCTTAGCAGGGCATAGCATAACGTAACCCAACATAATCTAGCGAGGCATAGCATAATGTACCCTAACATAGCGTAGCGGGGCATAGCATAACGTAACCTAACATATCCCAGTGAGGCATAGCATAACGTATCATAACAGCCTAGCAAGGCATAGCATAACGTAACCTAACCTGGCCTAGCAAGGCATAGCATAACGTAACGTAACATGGCCTAGAAGGGCATAGCATAACGTAACCTAACATGGCATAGCATAACGTAACCTAACATGGCATAGCAAGGCATAACATAGCACAACGTAACCTAACATAGCTTAACAGGGCATAGCATAACGTAACCCAACATAGACTAGCGAGGCATACCATAACATTTACAGCATTTTCCAGACACCCTTATCCAGAGCGACGTACATAAGTGCTTAAATCTCTAACATTGAATACATTAATGCTGGTTCACTATGTTACATACTTAAGATACAATGAGTTTAAAACATTTGTTCAAAGTTACAATGAAAAAGTGTTAAAGGTTTTTTTAAATGTAAAAGATAAGGAAAGAAGTGCTAGTTGAAGTGTTTCCTGAATAAGTAGGTCTTCAACCGCCGCTTGAAAATAGCCAGTGACTGAGCTGTCCGGACCTCTAGGGGAAGTTCATTCCACCACCTTGGTGCCAGAACAGAGAAGAGTCTTGTAGTATACTTGCCTCTTACCCTGAGAGATGTTATAACCAGTCGAGCAGTGCTGGTAGATTGGAGGTTGTGGGGTGCAGTGCGAGGAATGATGAGGGCTTTGAGGTAAGAGGGAGCTGGTCCATTTTTGGCTTTGTAGGCCAGCATCAGTGTTTTGAATTCGGATGCGTGCAGCTACCGGAAGCCAGTGGAGGGATCGCAGCAGCGGGGTGGTATGCGAGAACTTTGGCAGGTTGAAAACAAGCTGGACAGCTGCATTTTGGATCATTTGCAGAGGACGGATTGCGTTCATAGGTAGACCTGCCAGCAGTGCAGCTAACCCACCTGTACAGAGCTACACCTGGTTTAAGGGGAAGACATCAGTAGGAAATGAAAAGACCTACAACATCTCCAAGATCAGCTCTGAGGACAGTGGAGAGTACAAGTGCAGGTGCAGTAATGAAGTCGGACATCAGGACTCCAACAGTGTGACTCTGAATGTTCTGTGTAAGTTAAAGCTGAAGATTTCCTCACAGACAATTAGAGATAAAACTATTATGGATTTATTTTAGTGTTATTATCCTGTTCATTTTAGATCCTCCAAAGAACGTCTCAGTGTCCATCAGTCCCTCTGGTGAGATAGTGGAGGACAGTTCAGTGACTCTGACATGTAGCAGTGATGCTAACCCACCTGTACAGAGCTACACCTGGTTTAAGGAGAAAGAATCATCACCTGTAGGATCTGGACAGAGTTACAGAGCTGTACAGAGTGGACAGTATTACTGTGAGGCTCAGAATAAACACGGCTCTGAGAGATCAGCTGCAGTGCCTGTCAATATTAATGGTGAGGGTGATGATTTTTCATTGCTGTGTGATCACTGCTCTGTTCATAATGCACTGTTGGTGAGATTTTGAATAATATCTGTGTTTGTGTGTGTGTGTGTGTGTGTGTGTGTGTGTGTGTGTGTGTGTGTGTGTGTGTGTGTGTGTGTACCAGCAGGTACTGTAATTGTGTATGTGGCTGTTGGACTGGGACTTTTTGGGCTTGCAGCTCTTCTCTCTGCACTCTTCTGGCTGAGGTGAGAATATTTGTGCTGATAAATTTATCACTAATGACTCTGAAGATGCTGACGGTGGGTAAATATTTGTCTTTGTGTGAGCAGAAGCAAGAGACAGAAGAAGAAGGAGGCAGATGAAGGTGACAATCAGGTGAGTTATTACAGAAATATCTGTCAGGAGCTTTGTTCATAATAACATTACACACCAACAAAAATGTAGCATTGTGCATTAAGGCTCTTGGTGGTGGTTTGTGTGTTTACATAAACACAGAATGGTGCAAGAACTTTGTGCTTGTTTCTATTTACTGTTCATCATTAATAGAGTTTGTGACTGTTAGATGCAGGCCATTTTATTTACTATGGGAATTCACCACAGTTTTCATTGTTGTAGTGTACATTCCCCCCAGTGCTAATGTTAAAGAGTCTCTATGTGAACTATATGGGGCGATTAGCAATCTGCAGAATGTTCACCCCAATTTTAGCATCATTTATCATAATAATGTTTATCATCGCCGGAGATTTCAATCATGCAAATCTCAAGTCTCCTGATATTCTGTATACATCAGTATGTGGACTTTGCAAAGACAGAGGAAAACACACTGGATCTTGTTTACACAAACATTCCGGGCGCGTATTGGGCAGAACCCCGCCCCACCTCAGCTATTCAGACCACATCTCTGTTATGCTAATTCCAGCATACAGACCACTCATCAGATCCTCTAAACTGAAGCAGGTTTAAACCTGTCCAACAGGAGCCACCTCTGCACTTCAGGACTGCTTTGAGGGCACTGACTGGAACATCATCAGGGAGGCTGCAACTGATGGCAATTCCATCAACTTCCACATATGGCAGGGCATACCGGCAATCATGAATTACCTGCCTGTGAAAGTGATGCCTCCCTCCCATGACTTCTTTACTAAATGACTTCTATGCTCAGTTTGAGGTGCAGAACAAATAAACAGCAAGGAAGACTATCCCTCCTCCTAACGCTCACATCTTCTGTCTATCTACAGCCGGTGTGTGGAGAACTTTGTAATAAAGTGTTTCGAGAAGCTTGTCATGATGCACATCAAGACCCAGTTACTACTCTCACTGGACCCCCTACAGTTTGTGTATCGTCCAAACCGCTCCACGGATGATGCCGTTGCCACTGCCCTTCATTTTGCCCTCACCCACCTGGACAATAAACACACATACAAATGCTGCTCATAGACTTTACTTCAGCATTCAACACAATCATCCCTCAGCACCTTATTGGGAAGATGAGCCTGAGTTAGGACTAAACACCTCCCTCTGCAACTGGATCCTGGACTTCCTGACTGGGAGACCTCAGTCAGTCTGGATCGGGAACATCATCTCCAGCACCACCACACTGAACACTGGAGCTCCTCAAGGCTGCTTGCTCAGTGCACTGCTGTTCACCTTGCTGACTCACGACTGTGTAGCCATGCATAGATCGAACCATAATATCAAGTTTGCCGATGACACGACCGTGGTGGGTCTCATCAGCAAGAACGACGAGTCAGCATACAGAGAGGAGGTGCAACAGCTAACTGTCTGGTGTAGAGCCAACAACCTTTCTCTGAATGTTGATAAAACTAAAGAGATGGTTGTTGATTTCAGGAGAGCACAGAGCGACCACTCTCTGCTGAACATTGACAAATCACCTGTACAGATCATCAAGAGCAGCAAATTTATGCTTCACCTGGTCACTCAACACCAGCTCCTTTTTTTGTTTGCACTGTCTTTTGTCCTGCACTGTCTTTTGTCTTTTGCCTTGCGTTGTTTGTACCAGTTTGCACAGTTGCACTTTATGTATCTAGGACTACTTACTAAGCCCTTAGCTCTGTCTTTGTCTAATGTAGCACCCTGGTCCTGGAGAAACATTGTCTCATTTCATTGTGTACTGCAAGTTATATATGGTTTAAATGACAATAAAAGCTTTTTGACTTGGCTTGAATTGACTAATAACAGTGGTGACTTACTGTAAATCTTCTGCAGAACCTAATCATGTTCTCCACTCCTCCTCTCTGCAGAACACTGGGCCGAGTGCTAAAGACGACACGTATGCAGCTCTAGACTCCACATGCCGGGCAGCTGATGATGTGTATCACACACTTGCAGTAAGTGTTTACTCAAAAACACAGTTATTTTTAATATCGTTTATGATGATGAAATGATTATGAAATATTTCATTGTTGTAAATCTGTCACATTAAACAGCTTTGTACAATGTTTTAGATATTTATAAATACAACAAGGTGTGACTTTGGGTTTTTCACAGATTTCTCATCCCAGTCCTCCTGCTGACGCATCCACATCCTCTGATTATTAGAATATTGCAGTGAATCTGAGCATTTTGATCCCAAAACCACCACTAGATTAAATACTAACTTACTAATAAGTGTTTTATATGAAAATGTGCTACTCTGCAATGAGGCCGACTCTGTGAGAATCCTGAGACATCTAGAGATCTACCAGCTCCAGTTAGACTCTGTGATACTATAGAGGAGATGTGATCTCCATGTGATCTTTTACATCAATACAAAATTTATCAGACTGTATATTTATAATCACACCCCCAGTGTCACCCAGATGAGGATGAGGTTCCCCTTTGAGTTTGGTTCCTCTCAAGGTTTCTTCCTTTTATTCAAGGGAGTTTTTCCTCCCCACAGGCACCTGAGTCTCCTCAGACTTGTTCATTGGGGATAAATATAAACATATTTAAATATATCTAATATTAATCTTGAATTTTGTAATTATATTAATCTTTATATTATTCTTTATAATAACCTTTTGTTCTATGTTTACGCTCTGTAAAGCTGCTTTGAGACAATGTCAGTTGTAATAAGCGCTATACAAATAAACTTGAATTGAACTGAAACAATACACAGCTGTAACTCCAACAGTACTTTTATATTAATGTATTAATCAGTAAAATTAATGATCATATATCAGAGTGTGTGGTGATGACTGATGTAGATAAATGTTAGTAAAATGCTTTAACACACATTTCTGACTTTTCTGATTTTTTTTCTATTTGTGATTTCAGACATTTAGTAACAGTAATGTGGATTAAATGAATCCTGATACAGATAATGAATAAAGAGCTTCTCACTAAAGTGGAGAAACTCAGTAACATCAGCAACTTAGAATATAACGCTATGGGAACCTCCTTGTGGAAGCTCTGAAGCTCTGTGTGAAATCACTCCAATCTATTGGCTAACGAGATCATGTGACGAAGCATAGAGTGCCAGTAAGACCTTATAAGGGCATGTACATCACATGACTCCAGCTTCTTTGAATTTAGGAATCGCTCTGTGTATATTGGTGTCAATTGTCTCTCGAGTTGTCTTAGACAAGTAAAAAACAAGAGATATAAATAATAAGGTCTTCTCTTCTTTACCATGGCATGTTCTCACCTCTCTAGAGAGCCGATTATGCCCTCTGTGTCACAAAGTATGGCTGCATTGCTTGCCACAGGGAAGAAAAGGACAAAAACATTTTTTTAAACAGCCCTGATTTTCCTAATGGCCGGTTCTTTCCTTGCTGCAGTGAGAGGCTTGGGTTATCATGGGCTAGCATTGCAGCCCAAATTCCCTGTGTAAATTCTGAGCCTGCCGTCCAGCACCAGCGGTCAGCTCCACCAGGCAGGGAAAGGAACCCTACGCATGAGGTGTAGGGTTTCTAGGGAAGTGCCTTTAGGGCCATCAGTTAGTCAGTTTATTGATCATTAATATATACTTTTTCAAGTGTTGATGGTGTGAGTCGCCATGCTGGCCATGTTGGTCTGTAGTAATATGATAAACTCTGGGATGAAGAGACCCTCCTGACTCTCTGAGTAGGAATTCTGAGTTGAGGTGCCAGTTTTCTTTATTTTTCCTCTGAGTTCTGAGCTTTAGTCAAACACAGCATGACGTCCTGATTGGCACACAGTGATCCTGGAATAGACTCCTGACTCACTGTGACTCTGACCAGGATGAAGCACATGTATATATCACAGTACAGCTACTTTAACCAGCCTAAAGCTACTCAAATACATTGTTTTATTTTGTTTCACTGCAAATAAACATATAAAACATATGATGTCACTTTGTATATGAAAAACTCATGTCAGTATTTAAATATATTTACTCTGTGTGTGAATTCTGTAACCACATGAATGTTATTATGAATAAAGGACAAACTTCTGCTGCAACATCACAGTCTTGAAATTTGATTATTCACACTTTCTGTCAGGATTTCTGCTTGGACATTCTCTGCAGGAACATTAGGGGGCGCTCTGGCAGTGTGTTATTATGATAATTATATTAAAACCATTCAAAACGACAGATATTATGCCACTCAGGGACAGCTGTGATATACCAGACCTATAGAGTGAGATGATAAATTCCAGTAGAATTATTTCATATACAGAAAGGTCTTAGAGAAAAAGTTGAGGATTTCTTAGTTTTTTTATATACTGTAAATAATTTGGCTTCCATCAAGTTTGTTTTTTATAGATCACAACCTTTGCGTGGGAACTGGCGTACGTACATTTCCAGCCCCGTTTTGTGTGTACACACACTTTATAAATGAGGCCCCAGGTGAGTATTACAAGACACGTGACAGAAAACACACTGCCAGAACGCCCCCTACTGTTCCGGCAGGAAAGTCCAAGTCCTGACATTTTACTACACTAAAGTAAAGTAAAGTGACTAAAGTAAGAGACAGTAAGTAATCTATAAATACATTTAACATAGGTTTGATTAATTTTATTTTTAATTTTATGTATGATCAGTGTTGGGCAGTGACGTGTTACTGTAACGCTGTTCCTTTGATAGTAACGAATACTCTAACATGTTACTTTTTTAAATAAAGTTACTCCGTTACCGTTACTATATGGTGCGTTACTTGTTACTTTTTAAATTAATTAATTTTGGCTGAAGTGTAGCCTACAGCCTAACCTGTTTACAGCAGCGACGCATTGTAGGATCGGTGGATGCTAACCTGTAAACACAAACAAGACGCTCTGTGGGCGTGTTTCCATTTATTCAAGTATGTCGGCAGTAATTCCGAAACACATGGGCTATAGCCCGCCCACACTGACAATTGATTGGTTGACTTACCGAAACAGGCCAATCAGGATTGGCCCCCTCCCTCTCTACCGTGCGCTACAAGGTTTGGAGCTTGAATACTTGTCTCTGTCACGCATGCGCGCTCTTGCTTGCTCGCTCTAGGTTCCGGGAGATTGTAAGTAATTTGCGGGAATCAGGGAGCCGCTATCAATATGCTGGAGAATCCGGGATACTTGGGATGTCTGGTTTTGTGTTTGTATAGACCATAAAAGGGCATTAATGGGAACATTAAAGAACGTTCTTTAAAAAAGTAACTAAAAAGTTTTTTTTAACAGTAACACGTTACTTTTTAGTGTAATTGTAAGTAATCAATAACGTAATTGAGTTACTTTTTAAATGAAGCAACTAGTAACTGTAACTAGTTACTATTTTTTAGTAACTAGCACAACACTGTGTATGATCTACATTAACATTGGGAAAACGTATATAAAAATAAATAAAATTTTTAAATAAAAGCAGCTTTTTAATAGAGGGGCTCTGAATTGGTCCAAGATGGCGCTGCAAAACACAGCCTCAGTGCTTAGCTCCGCAGTATTTGTTCTTTTGTTAGTTTTTCCTGTTTTCTGTGAAGGAAACCCGATCAGTTTCACCAGAGATGAACTGCTGGACATTCTGCAGCACACACCACAAGATATTTTTTCGGTTTTTGAGTATTCTGATGTTTTGCTGAATATCGTAGTTGGAGGAGCGGCTGCGCTGTTTAAGCGTTTCAGGACGGGGAAAGCACTCCGGCACGCTCGTGAAACTCAGACAGCGCAGTTTAAGAACACCGCTGCCTAGCATCCATCTGGCGAATCTCCGCTCTCTATCCAACAAAAACAGACGAACTCCTTCTGCTCACCTGGAAAAATAAGGACAGTTCACGGAAACATGGCTGAACGACTCTGTTCCGGACAGCACAGTTTCTGATGTAACTGTGTTGAGGAATATGTGCTGTCCAGATCTTGAAACACTCTTCATTAACTGCAAACCGTTCTATTTGCCACGGGAGTTTTGCTCGTTCATTCTGGTGAGTGTTTACATTCCACCGCAAGCGCACGTGAGCTCGGCCTTACAGACACTCGCTGATCTGATCACAGAGAGTGAGCAACAACACCCGGACTCTGTAGTAATAATACTTGGGGACTTTAATAAAGCGATTCTCTCACGGGAATTGCCTAAATACAGACAGCATGTTACATGTCCCACCAGAGACAGTAACACACTGGATCACTGTTACACTACAGTAAAGGATGCATATCACTCTGTCCCACGGGCAGCTCTAGGACTCTCTGATCACTGCTTAGTTCATCTGATACCGACCTACAGGCAGAAGCTAAAAACAGCTAAACCTGTATCAAGGACTGTAAGAAGATGGACTAAGGAAGCAGAGCAGGATCTACAAGCCTGTTTCGCTCTCACGGATTGGACTGTTTTTGAAGCTGCTGCCTCCAACCTGGACGAGCTCACACTGACTGTAACATCATACATCAGTTTTTGTAATGATTTGTGTATTCCTACCAGAACTCACTTAACCTACAACAATAACAAGCCATGGTTCACTGCGAAACTCAGCCAGCTCCGCCAGGCCAAAGTGGATGCTCACAGAACTGGGGATAGAGTCTTGTACAAACTGGCCAAATACACACTGGAAAAGGAGATCAGAGTGGCAAAGAGGAATTATTCCGAAAAATTACGGATTCAATTTTCCTCCAATGACTCAGCTTCAGTGTGGAAAGGTTTAAAAGCCATCACCAACTACACGACACCATCCCCCAGCACTGTGGTGAATCAACAACTGGCAGACGACCTGAATGAGTTCTACTGTAGGTTTGAAAAAGCCCAATTCACACCTTCTGTAACCCCCGAATCAGTCACACCTTCAATCCAGTTCAGTGAAGATGATGTGTGTCAGGTCTTCAGGAAGACCAAGAGAAGAAAGGCTCCAGGCCCAGACAGTGTTTCACCAGCCTGTGCTGATCAGCTGGCCCCCATCTTCACACGGATATTCAACACGTCACTGGAGCTGTGTGAAGTACCCTCATGCTTCAAAAGCTCCACCATCATCCCCGTCCCAAAGAAACCCAAAATTACCGGACTTAATGTCTACAGACCTGTGGCTCTAACATCTGTGGTCATGAAATCATTTGAAAGACTGGTTTTGGCTTATCTGAAGGACATCACTGGACCCTTACTGGACCCCCTCCAGTTTGCCTATAGAGCAAACAGGTCTGTGAATGATGCAGTCAATATGGGACTGCATTATGTTCTGCAGCATCTGGACAGACCAGGGACTTATGTGAGGATCCTGTTTGTGGACTTCAGCTCTGCTTTTAACACCATCATCCCATCACTCCTACAGCCCAAATTAACCCAGCTCCTCTGTCTGCAGGGGATCACCAGCTTTCTGACAGACAGGCAGCAGCTAGTGCGACTGGGGAAACTCAAATCTAGCACCCGCACCATCAGCACTGGCACCCCCCAGGGCTGTGTTCTCTCCCCACTACTGTTCTCACTGTACACGAATGACTGCACCTCTAATGACCCATCTGTCAAGCTCCTGAAGTTTGCAGACGACACCACACTGATCGGCACAGGACGGTGACGAGTCTGCTTACAGACTGGAGGTTGACCGGCTGGCTGTCTGGTGCAGCCTTAACAACCTGGAGCTGAACACGCTCAAGACAGTGGAGTTGATAGTGGACTTCAGGAGAAACCCCCTGCTCTTCCCCCACTAACCATCATGGACAGCATTGTCACAGCAGTGGAGTCATTCAGATTCCTGGGAACAATCTCCCAGGACGTGAAGTGGGACATTCACATTGATTCCATTGTGAAAAAGGCTCAGCAGAGGTTGTACTTCCTTCGTCAGCTGAAGAAGTTAAACCTGCCACAGGATTTGCTGAAACAGTTTTACACTGCCATCATCGAATCCATCCTCTGCACCTTGGCAACTGTTTGGTTCAGCTCAGCCACCAAATTCGACATCAGAAGACTACAGAGGGTAGTCTGGACTGCTAAGCGAATCATTGGCACAACTCTTCCCACTCTTCAAGATCTGTACTCCTCCAGAGTGAGCAAAAGAGCAAAGAAAATCACTCTGGACCCGTCACATCCAGCACACTCCCTCTTTGAACTGTTGCCATCTGGTCGGCGCTACAGAGCCCTGAGCTCCAGAACGAACAGACATAGGAACAGTTTCTTCCCTCAAGCAATCCACCTGATGAACAATTAACACCATGGAACACACAACACCTAATATTTGCACTATGTATACCTCAATTTGCACATTTAACACTTGCGATCTGTACATACATGCATACATATTGTCCAAATAGTTATGTTTACTTCAACTGCACACTTCACAATTGCACATGTGTACATACAAATTGTATATATTGTATACATATTTGCATATGTATATTTTCATTTTAACTGCACATTTCACACCTGTAAATGTGTACATACAATTTAATCTATACTACATATGTCATTCTGTTACACAGTGGAGATTATGTCACTAAAACAAGTTCCTCGCATGTGAAAACATGCCTGGTAATAAAGCGGATTCTGAGATTCTGAGATTCTGAATGTAACTGACAATGTAAACCCACAGTTGTAGCATAAAGACGAAGGAAATGGTGACAATTCTGTTACAAAGCACTTAAAAGAAGAATATTTATATTAATAAAATAATCAATAATATTTTCAGCATTTTTTTTTCTTTACATTGGCTTTCATTTCATTTTAGCATATGAACAAAATATTTTCTCATATTTTTGTCATATTTTCTTCATTTTATAGGAAGTGACTTCAGCAGAAAGAGAAGACAATACAACAGCAACACTTGTTAACCACACACACTCCTCTTCATACTTTATTTTCTGCTCAGTTGTTGGACACAAGAGTATAAAAGTTACGGTAAGAACAAACTTCATATTTTTAATGACTAATTTCTCTAATATCATTAATCTAATATCTACATTTCCTGAACATTGACAGGTTTGCTGTTCAAAATATTTCAATTCACGTCTCATTTCTTTATGTTCAGCAACTTTTAATTATCACATATGAGCTTGAATATAAATATTGTGATCAGTTATTTCTGATGTATTGTGGTGTTGGTGGTAAAAATGCAGCTTGTTTAAGTGACTAATTCAGAAAGTAAAGCAAAGAAAATTGTGTTTATGCAAAACATCATCATCCAGACCTCTTAAGCACACACTCTTTAACTCACACTTTTCTTTCTTTGCTATTTGGCTGTTGAACACGAGGGTCATGTAGGCACTGTGGAGGCAGAACATACAGTACAAAGGCATTTTTATTGTGACACATATCATGTAACACAAAAATGTTTTTAGGTATCATGAGATTATATTTAGATATTTTTTTGTGTGACGTTTTTCTTTGCCAAAATAAACCAAACATGGTTCTTACTACACACTCAATTCTGTGTAATTGTAGTAGTTTAAGTGCACAGTAGACTTTAAGATGATGAATTGTGATGCATCAACTGGCATTAATAAAGCAGCTACTATCATAATCACTGCTGTTTGTTCAACTTCTCCATATTCTTATATTTACATAACATCATAAACTAGTTATAATGCTAATGAAGAGAAGGACAAAAGAAAGAAGCTGCAGAATACAACAACTTTCCATCAAGAGCACAGTCATCTGCTGAAGCCTACTTATAATAAGTTTACTGTCATTACACTTTCCTACCACTAGGGGTTTCAGCTCAGGAGTAGTTCTAAATATACAAACATCCTCATGCACAGGAATAAATCACTTTCAGTCCATAGAAACACATGCAAACTTTAAAGTGAGGTTATTTTGACCTGCCTTCATGTTTAACTTTATTTTAATGTATTGTGTTTAACTTTAGATGTGTTTAGAAAATCTCTCCTTCAAATATCAGATTCTGCTAAATCTATTAATCTGTAATTAGTGCATGACAATTAAACACATCTGAATCATTCATTATCTGCTTTAAACAGAGCTGGTATCAGTGAATTCATTTTCATTTGTAGCTTGTGAGTGTTCCAGTACAGTTATTTATTAATATTTCTGTAAATGTTTAAAGAGTGTCCTATTATTGGTAGAATATAGTGTGATTATTATGTAAGAAATGACAGACAGTGTGTGTGGTGTAAACTCCTGAGTGATGGAGTAGTGTGATGAAGCAAACTTACTGTCTCCACCTTACTGAAGTTGATTATTTTATGTTTTAGGTTGTATATAGAATCTTTATAGAAGAATGATGTCCCTTAAACCGTCTTCTCTGCTTTGTCTGATCTTTCTCCTCATGATCCCAGGTGAGTCTTACCTTTATATTATCACAGTCACACACACTGGAGACAGTACAAACTGATTTATTCACCAAATCTGTGCTTGTTCTTAAGGTCCAATTCAGAAATTAAAGCAAAGAAAATTGTGTTTATGCAAAACATCATCATGCAGACATCTTTAGCACACACTCTTTAACTTACGCTCTTCTTTCTTTGCTATTTGGCTGTTGAACATGAGGGTCATGTAGGCACTGTGGAGGCAGAACATACAGTACAAAGGCATTTTTCATGTAACACAAAAATGTTTTTAGGTATCATGAGATAATAGAGACATTTTGGTTGTGTGACATTTCACTTTGCGAAATTCAACCAAACATGATGAAAATGTTGAAAACTAAACCAAGGTTTTTCTTGGTTTACCGCATAGACAGAACACTGGAGTTGGGGAAGTCAAGGGGAGGTGGAGTGTGTCTGATGGTGAACAACCACTGGTGTGACAGCATAAGCATCGTTCCTCTTTTACGCTTCTGCACACCAAATCTGGAACTACTGACCATCAAATGTCAGCCCTTCTATCTACCTCGCGAATTCAGCTCGGTCATAGTCAGTGCCATTTGTATTCCACCTCATCGGACACAGACACTGCAGTATGAGACTTACATGAGATACTAACGCTACACAAACAGCGCATCGGGACGCTGCGCTCATTGTGGTGGGAGACTTTAACAGTGCCAACCTCAAGTGCGCACTACCGAACTTTCAGCAGCACATCACCTGCCCCACCAGGGGTGAAAGGACACTGGATCACTGCTACACACCATTCAAGAACAGCTACAGTACAAGGCACAATCACGTCCACCGTTTGGGAAATCGGACCATGCCGCCATCTTCCTCATGCCGGTATTCAAGCAAAGGCTGAAAGAGGAAGCTCCGGTTCAGAGGGAGGTCACGTCTTACAGTGTGTGCAGTGTGCTTTGAGGCTGCAGCTAACATCATTCACGCTGAGAGAGCTAGAGAGGTAAACATGTTCACCATCTCGGAGCATGACGTGAGGAGGGCATTCAAGAGAGTGAATACCAGGAAGGCAGCAGGACCAGATGGCATCATAGGTTCTGAAAGCCTTCATTGACCAGCTAGCACCAGTGATCACTGAGATATTCAACATCTCACTGGAACTGTCTGTTGTCCCCTCATGCTTCAAGCCGTCCACCATTGTTCCTGTACTGAAGAAACCCCAGCCCGCCTGCCTCAATGATTACCGGCCCTGTAGCCCTGACCTCAGTAGTGATGAAGTGATTTGAAAAACTGGTCAGACACTTCATCACTACCAGACACACTGGATCCACTACAGTTCTTGTACCGCTGGAACCGCTCTACTGAGAATGCCATTGCTCATCATCTCCACACTACGATGAGCCACCTGGACTGAAGAAAAGGGAATTACAAACCATAAGCCGGAGAAGTGGGCAAACACACCTCGTCCACCCGCACGCTCAGCTTTGGAGCTCCCCAGGGTTGTGTTCTGAGCCCCCTACTATACTCACTGTACACATATAACTGTGTGGCCACTTCCAACTCCACCAGCACCATCAAGTTTGCTGATGACACTGTTGTGGTGGGCCTGATCTCCAACAACGATGAGATGGCCTACCTACAGGAAACTAAAAACCTGGAGAGATGGTGCCAGAAAAATAATCTTGTCCTGAACATCAGCAAGACTCAGGAGTTGATAGTGGTCCTCAGCATGCAGCACGAGTGCTCATACCAACCGATAAACATCAATGGGACCCCAGTAGAGAGAGTGGACAGTTTCCCGGTACCTAGGCGTTCACATCACACAGGACCTGTCTTGGTCCTGTCACATTAACACCCTGGTGAAGAATGCCGGCAGCATCTATACCATCTGAGATGCTTAAGGGACTTCAAACTACCCTCACAGATGCTAAAGTCTTTCTACACCTGCACCACTGAGAGCGTCATGATGGGTAGCATCACTTCCTAGTTCGGGAACAGCACCATTCAGGACTGTCGAGCCCTCCAGAGGGTGATGTGGTCAGCTGAACGTACCATCCACACCAACCTTCCAGATCTGCAGGATATCTACAGCACGCGGTGCCTTACCAGAGCCAGGAAGATTGTAATGGATCTCATCATCCCAACCGTAGACTCTTTTCTTTGTTGCTGTCATATCCGGAAGCAGAAGGAGACAGACTCGTATGCAGGATAGCTTCAAATGAAAGGGGTTTAATAAACGATAAAGACAACGACATAAAGACGATAACAAAAGCAATACAAATGAAGACACTTAACAAAGACTAGACATGACGAGGGGTAAACGTAACTCATGATTCCGCGCTGCACTCAGCAACGCGGCCCACTTAAATATAAAAAGACACAATGACACAATAAGGATCAGGTGTGAAGACAGGGAGGGGCAGACGAAGGCGGGGCAGACACGTGATGAGGAAGATAAACAAAAAGGCACATGGCCAAAAGTCCGGGTTGAGTCCTGACAGTACCCTCCCCCCCTCGAGGCGCGGCTCCCAAAGCGCCAAACCCCGACAAGGTCCAGGAGGGGGGGGGTGAGGCACACGGCGAAGGCAGATGGGGGAGCAAGGAACACGGCAAAGGCAGATGGGGGAGCGAGGAACACGGCGAAGGCAGATGGGGGAAGCGAGGAACACGGCGAAGGCAGATGGGGGGAGCAAGGTCCACGGCGAGGCCGGTGGGGGGAGCAAGGCACACGGCGAGGCCGGTGGGGGGAGCAAGGCACACGGCGAGGTAGGTGGGGGGAGCAAGCCACAGCTAGCGAGGGCCGAGCGACGTCCACAGCCAAGCAGAGGGGCCGAACGACGTCCACAGCCGAGCAGAAGGGCAGAGCGATGTCCACAGCCGAGCAGAAGGGCCACGCGACTTCCATAGCCGAGCTGAAGGGCCGAGCGACATCCACAGCCGAGCTGGAGGGCCGAGTGACGTCTACAGCCGAGCTGGAGGGCCGAGCGACATCCACAGCCGAGCTGGAGGGCCGCACATAACCCCCGACGCACCGCTGCCAGATCCAAGTCCCGATAACCAGAATATGAAGGGTGGGAGGGTGGGAAAAGTCCTTCGCCCTGGGCCTGCAGCACCCCCCGCGGAAGGAGTGAAGCGTCGCCCTCCTCAGAACGGAACCGAAAGTGGAGCGACGTCCTTCACCGAAAAAAATGCGGGGCGATGCCGCAGGGCACCAAAAAATAAAAAAGGGGCAAAAACGGTATGGTGACATCCTCCGCGAAGGAAGTGAGGCAACGACCGCTTCGGACGGAACCGAAAGTGTAGCGGCGTCCCTCACCGGAAAAAGTGCGGAGCGATGCCACCGAAAAAAGAAAAAAAGGTTCAGAAGGACTGCCGGAACAGTCCAGGTGAAGAAAAAAAAAAAAACGGTCCGAGCTGGAAGCTATCCTGCTGGGTCTCAGTTCGTAGGCGGAATCATTCTGTCACATCCGGAAGCGGAAGGAGACAGACCCGTATGCAGGATAGATTCAAATGAAAGGGGTTAAATAAATGATAAAGACAACGACATAAAGACGATAACACAAGCAATACAAATGACGACACTTAACAAAGACTAGACATGACGAGGGGTAAACGTAACTAATGATTCCGCGCTGCACTCGGCAACGCGGCCAACTTAAATATAAAAAGACACGATGACACAATAAGGATCAGGTGTGAAGACAGGGAGGGGCAGACGAAAACGGGGCAGACACGTGATGAGGAAGATAAACAAAAAGGCACGTGGCCAAAAGTCCAGGTTGAGTCCTGACAGTTGCGTTCAGGGAAATGCTTCCGCTCCTTGAAAGTAAACAGAGAGAATGAGGAGAAGCTTCTTCCCACAAGCCATTCAGAGTTTAAACCAGAAACACCAAGGATCTAGTACTGGACCTCTCACTCCATCTTCACTTTTTATTCTGCACAACCCTTTTTGCACTATGACACTTTAACCCTGGACTGTCACTTTAACTCTGGACTTACACAGCACAGTGCCACTTTATACCACACCAGACTGCACATGGACATTTTAAGGACAATCATTAAAACTATATGCATTTATGTATATTCATATATTTTTCACATATATTTTTATATATTTATATATATTTTTATATATTTATATATGTTGACCAAGATGGCGGAGTGAGGATCTGCTGCGGCCACTCCGGGTCCCAAAATCAGTTTGTGTATGTCTGTTAGTCTTGTCCCCTGTTCCCGGACCCATCAGTAAATTACCAAGACAACTGGAAATACATTTACAGCGCCTCCTAGAAATCGGCAGCACGTACAAACAGCAGCTGTCACTGGAGACCACCGAAAGGCTAAGGGGCCTCTGTTTGCTGCGGGAGCCGAACCCAAGACCCCAGACTCGCCTATTGACACTATACGACCAAGAAGCTCGAAAAGTGCGGAGATATACGAGCTAGGCTAAGGGCTTAACACACCATACCAGCGATTCCATCCATTATGCTCTCTAATGTTCGCTCTCTGGAAAACAAACTGGACTTAATCCAACTCAGTCGCTCAACATACCGCGAGACAAGGGATTGTTGTGTGTTTGTTTTCACTGAGACATACCTGAACAATAACATACAGGACTCCGCCATTCAGCTACATGGGTTAGCCTGCTATCGGTCAGACAGGAACAAAACACTGTCTGGTAAGTCATGTGGAGGTGGACTGTGCGTGTATATTAATAAAGACTGGTGCAATAACGCTGTGGTGGTGAAAACTCACTGCTCATCACTGGTGGAGTTTATGTCTGTGAAGTGCCGACCGTTTTATCTGCCAAGGGAGTTTAAAACCATTGTTATTATAGCAGTGTACATTCCCCCGTTTGCTAATGCTAGGGACGCGCTGCACGAGCTGTACAGCGACATTACCAAACTTCAAACACACAGCCCCGATGTCTTTTTCATAATAGCCGGAGACTTTAACCACACCAACTTAAAGACAGTGCTACCGAAGTTCTACCAGCATGTGAACTTTGGAACAAGGGGAAATAATATACTGGACTTGGTTTACACTACAGTGAAGCATGCATACCGGGCTGAGCCCTGCCCCATCTCGGGTTCTCAGATCACATATCTGTTATGCTAATCCATGCATACAGACCACTACTGATATTCACAAAACCGGTTCAGAAACTTATCACAGTCTGGCCAGAGGATGCCACCTCAAAACTCCAGGACTGCTTATAGTTCACAGACTGGAATATGTTCAGAGAGGCAGCCACCTACAACAACCGCACATATCTGCAGGAGTACACTGAAACCGTCAGTGCATACATCAAAAAGTGCATTGATGATGTCACAGTAACCAAGACTATCACCACACGGGCAAACCAAAAGCAGTGGATGACAGCAGAGGTTCATGAGCTGCTAAAGACCAGAGATCAAGCTTTAAGGTCAGGAGATAAAGCAGCTCTTAAACCAGCAAGAGCAAGTCTGTCATGGGGCATCAAAAAAGCGAAACGGACATGTGCAGATAAAATCAACAGCCAGTTCACAGACAGTAAAGACACACTGAGCCTGTGGAAAGCCATCCGAACCATCACAGACTACAAGCCTCCGCCACAGGGCTGGGAAAACAACACATCACTCCTTGACACATTGAACCTTTTCTACTCGTGGTTTGACATGCAGAATAACACACCTGCACAAAAACTGCCCACATCGCCCAACGACAAGGTGCTCATTCTCTCTCCAGCTGTTGTAAGGAAAACCCTATCCAGGATTAACCGACGCAAGGCTGCGAGCCCTGATGGTATACCAGGCAGAGTACTGAGAGATTGTGCGGCACAGTTGACTGACATCCTTAAGGATATCTTTAACACCTCACTGAGCCAGGCAGTTGTCCCCACATGTCTCAAGTCCACGACCATCATACCGGCCCCAAAGAAACCACCTGTGTCCTGCTTGAATGACTACCGTCCCATAGCACTGACTCCAATCATGATGAAGTGCTTTGAGAGGCTAGTCATGAAAAACATAACAATCAGTCTCCCTAACACCCTCGATCCGCTCCAGTTTGCATATCGCCAGAACTGATCCACAGATGATGCAATTGCCCGAGGACATCTTCATGAAGCGATGCCTCAGCAGGGCCAAAAGCATGGCGGCGGTCCCCACCCATCCCTCCTACAACATCTTTCAGCCTCTACCATCAGGAAGAAGGTATAGGAGCATCAGAACCCGCTCTGCTAGACTGCGGAACAGTTTCTTCCCCCAAGCTGTTATAGCCCTGAACTCAAACCTCCACTGCCACCCCCTGAATATACACAGGCCTCCTGTGACGTGACCCACCTGACTGCCAACAGTCACACTCACCTCAGCATTAGCACACTGGCACATCAAAAATGTTTAAATGTTTACATGCTCATGTTACACAAAACATCTTGCACTAGTCTGCTACCAGCTGCTGACCTTGAATGCCTCCTGTTACACGTGTACAATATCAAGGAAGCATTGTAGAGTCTTCATACCTATATTTACTGCTTGAGGGTATATTATTTTGTGTATTTAAATTATAAATGTCTTGTTTAATTGTTTAATGTCTGTATGGATGTTGCACCGTTTGACCTGTGAGACACAACATCGTGTTCCACTGCATGTCTCAACATGTAGCGAAATGACAAATAAATAAACTTGAAACTTGAACTTGAATTGAATATATATTATATAATTTATACTTTTTATTTATCTACCTCATTTTGGTTCTATTTTCATTCTTAATTCCATTCCTTTTTATGTTTGAATACCAGACAGATGTAAAAAGCATTTCACTGCATGTCGAACTCTGTATGAAGGTGTATGTGACGAATAAAATTTGATTTGAATTGATTTGACTTCTGCTTGGACATTTTCTTGCTGAACAGTAGGGGCGTTCTGGCAGTGTGTTTTCTGTCACATGTCTTGTAATACTGACCTGGTTGTAATTGGTTAATTATCATGTGTATTTATGTCCTCCACTTTTCCTAATTTTTTGTCGGCTTCTGTGTCTCGGTTCCTGTGTCCTCGTTCTTTCAATTATTTTTTTGTGTTTTATTTATAAAATCTCTGTTTTTGTTATCCCTGCATTTGGGTCTTTTTATGTGTGAAGACACCCCAGTTCTCTGACAGATATAAATACACATAATAATTAAACCAATTACAACCAGGTGAGTATTACAAGACGTGACAGAAAACACACCGCCAGAACGCCCCCTATTGTTCCAGCAGAGAATGTCCAAGTCTCTTGCTTGTGTTAGAGAAACGATAAGTAATCCATATATACATTTAACATAGGTTTGTTTTATTTATTTTTATTTCATATTTAATGTATGATCTACATTAAAATGGAAACATGTAATTTAACACTGAACAGATCTGTTCCAGTTAATGTTAAGGAGCACAGAAAAACATGTTATATTATCCATATTATAATAAGGGTGTGGTTTAGCTCTTGTTTTACAGTTAAACAGTTTGACACATTGTCCTACTGGGCGTTGATGAAGTACAGAGTTGATGTGTTCACACATATAGACTGAGGTGTTAAAACAACTCTGTACACAGACCATGAAATGTGTTTAATCTCATGCTAACACACCCTGCTCTCTTTAATAACATCTGATAATTGTTCTAGTTTTTATAGGCTTTTAGAGAACTATTGTGTTGTGATCCATTTTTTTCAGCAGTAATTCAGCTGGTATTAAATACACAAGTACACAATACAAAAACATCACCAGTTAATGAAGTCAATGTCAGCAAAGATGCATGACTTGAACCAGCAAGCATGATTACACACAAGATGTGCTGGCATGTTAGTGTCATGAACACGAGATGGAACAGACCCAAACGCAGGAGGGTGATTAAACAGGATTTAATAACAAAGGAAACACGAAACACGACACGGGCTAGAGACAGGAGAAGACATCAGTGCTGCACATGGCAACGCGGCACAGTTAAATACTCAGGGTAATCACAATAGGAAACAGGTGTGTAGACAGCGAGGAGCAGACGAAGGTGGGGCAGACACATGATGTGGAACGTAAACAGATGCACGTGGCCAATGTCCGGGCTGAGTCCTGCCCCTGGGCAGGTGGGGGGAGCAAGGCACACGGCGAGGCAGGTGGGGGGGAGCAAGGCAAACGGCGAGGCAGGTGGGGGGAGCAAGGACCACGGCAAAGCAGGTGGGGGGGCAAGGACCAAGGCGGCACAGCTAGAGAGGGCCAAGCAACGTCCACAGCCAAGCTGATGGGCCGAGCGACGTCCACAACCGAGCTGACGGGCCGAGCACTACCCCCAACGCATTGTGGCCAGTCCCACCTCTCACGAACCAGGAACGGGGAGGGAGGGCGGGGAAGAAAAAACAATCTTCCAAAAAACAGAAAATCCATAGGGCCAAAATACGGGCCTGCAACACCCCCCACGGACAGGTAGTGGGGCGACATCCTCCATGGAAACCAAATGTGAAGCGACGCCCCCCACCGGACAAATGCGGGGCGATGTCACAGGGTCCGGTGCGGCGGAATCATCTGTCATGAAAATGGGAGTTTTGTATTAAATACACAAGTACACAATACAAAAACATCACCAGTTAATGAAGTAAATGTCAGCAAAGATGCATGACTTGAACCAGCTAGCATGATTACACACAGGATGTGCTAGCATGTTAGTGTCATGAACACGAGATGGAACAGACCCAAATACAGGATGGCGAAATAAGCAGGATTTAATAACAAAGGAAACACGAAACACAACATGTGCTAGAGACAGGACAAGACAAGATTCTGCACTGCACAAGGCAATGCGGCACAGTTAAATACACAGGGTAATCACAATAGGAAACAGGTGTGTAGACAGGGAGGAGCAGACGAAGGCGGGGCAGACACGTGACGAGGAACGTAAACAGATGCACGAGTCCTGACAGTTAGCATCACAAGCTAAGCGCTTTACTTTCTCGGTTTTTAAATAAAAGCAGCTTTTTAATAGACGTGCTCTGAATGTAACTGACAATGTAAACCCACAATTGTAGCATAAAGAAGAAGGAAATGGTGACAATTCTGTTACAAAGAGCATTTTATAATAGAGGATATCATTCAGTCATGAATCTGAATGATTATTCAATAATATTTCAGCATTTTTTTATTATATTTTATTTGAACAGATAACAAAATATTTTCTCTCATATTTTCTTCATTTTATAGGAAGTGACTTCAGCAGAAAGAGAAGACAAGACAACAGCAACACTTGTTAACCACACACACTCCTCTTCACACTTTATTTTCTGCTCAGTTGTTGTACACAAGAGTCTAAAAGTTACGGTAAGAAAAAACTTCATATTTAATGGCTAATTTCTCTCATTAATTGATTTTTCTACATTTCCTGAACATTGACAGGTTTGCTGTTCAAAATACTTAAATTAATGCCTCATTTCTTTATGTTTAGCAACTTATAATTATCACATATGAGCTCAAATATCAATATTGTGATCAGTTATTTCTGATGTATTGTGGTGTTGGTGGTAAAAATGCAGCTTGTTTAAGTGACTAATTCAGAAATTAAAGCAAAGAAATTTGTGTTTATGCAAAACATCATCATCCAGACATCTTAAGCACACACTCTTTAACTCACACTTTTCTTTCTTTGCTATTTGGCTGTTGAACACGAGGGTCATGTAGGCACTGTGGAGGCAGAACATACAGTACAAAGGCATTTTTATTGTGACACATATCATGTAACACAAAAATGTTTTTAGGTATCATGAGATTATATTGAGATATTTTGGTTGTGTGACATTTTTCTTTGCCAAAATAAACCAAACATGGTTCTTACTACACACTCAATTCTGTGTAATTGTAGTAGTTTAAGTGCACAGTAGACTTTAAGATGATGAATTGTGATGCATCAACTGACATTAATAAACCAGCTACTATCATAATCACTGCTGTTTGTCCAACTTCTCCATATTCTTATATTTACATAACATCATAGACTAGTTATAATGCTGATGAAGAGAAGGACAAAAGAAAGAAGCTGCAGAATACAACAACTTTCCATCAAGAGCACAGTCATCTGCTGAAGCCTACTTATAATAAGTTTACTGTCATTACACTTTCCTACCACTAGGGGTTTCAGCTCAGGAGTAGTTCTAAATATACAAACATCCTCATGCACAGGAATAAATCACTTTCAGTCCATAGAAACACATGCAAACTTTAAAGTGAGGTTATTTTGACCTGCCTTCATGTTTAACTTTATTTTAATGTATTGTGTTTAACTTTAGATGTGTTTAGAAAATCTCTCCTTCAAATATCAGATTCTGCTAAATCTATTAATCTGTAATTAGTGCATGACAATTAAACACATCTGAATCATTTATTATCTGCTTTAAACAGAGCTGGTATCAGTGAATTCATGCACAGATTTTCATTTTTAGCTTGTGAATGTTCCAGTACAGTTATTTATTAATATTTCTGTAAATGTTTAAAGAGTGTCCTATTATTGGTAGAATATAGTGTGATTATTATGTAAGAAATGACAGACAGTGTGTGTGGTGTAAACTCCTGAGTGATGGAGTAATGTGATGAAGCAAACTTACTGTCTCCACCTTACTGAAGTTGATTATTTTATGTTTTAGGTTGTATATAGAATCTTTATAGAAGAATGATGTCCCTTAAACCGTCTTCTCTGCTTTGTCTGATCTTTCTCCTCATGATCCCAGGTGAGTCTTACCTTTATATTATCACAGTCACACACACTGGAGACAGTACAAACTGATTTAATCACCAAATCTGTGCTTGTTCTTAAGGTCCATTTAAGAATCATGAGTAAAATACACAAAAATATATGCCTGTTTTTTTATTTCTCTGTGAATAAAGGATCAAAATGCAGATTCAGTTTGAATATTAATTCCACATTACAGTTTTCTTCCAGTCGTGAAGAATAGTTTTTATTTGTGAGTGAACTGAGTGTTTGATTGGGTTCAGGATAATAATCTCTAATCACCTCTTTTATATATCATGTTTCAGCTCTTGGGAATGAATGGAGTGTGAAATACAGCCAACTTAATCTCTGTGCTTTAAAAGGATCTACAGTGATTATGAACGTCACTTACACACACCCACCAGATCTTACAGTGACATGGAGGTTTTGGTTTATTAACCCAGGTCAGGGTAAAGTGCTGACTGATCTGTATATTGAACCAGGTTACTCAGGCAGAGTGACGTATATAACAGATGTACAGAATCACTTCCCCCTCAGACTGAGTGATGTGAAGAAAACAGATGAACAGATGTACTGCTTCAGAATCATAACAAATACAGCGGGACAAAGATACCTGGGTTTTCCTGGAGTTACACTCAGTGTTACAGGTAAATAAAATCATCTTTTTTATATAATTACATCAGAATTTATTTTGACCCTTAAGCAGCACTTATGCCCCTTTTCCACCGAGGCAGTTCGATGCTGGTTCGGAGCCTAATTTAGAACCAGTTCTTTCTGTTTCGACCGCCAAAGCACCTGCTCTGAACCAGGAAAAGTGGTTCTTAAGTAGCATCAAAACGTTGCTGGTCTAGATTTAAGAACCGCTTGCATCAGGAGCTGTGGGCGGGGCTGTGGGCGGGGCTACTGTTAGCGCATGTGATAATGTACCTTAAGTATAGTAATGTTTAATACACTTTTACTTTACTGCGATAAGATACATTATCAGCACACATGATAGTAGTTAGCTACATGCTAAGGCTAAATTTTTTTCTGTGTTAACGATAAAATAACTTTATGTACTTTATCGATTACAACCTCCGTTTATACAGATTACATGGAGCTGCACGTACACGTTTTATTCGCCGCGTTTGGATGCCAATGTAGGCTCGCAAAGCCATGAGCATTAACAGTAAAGCAACATCCGCCATTGTTGTTGTGTTTGTGTTTGCCGCTGCTGCGCTAACGTTGCTGGGACACGTGACACGTGATGGCTCTCTAGCCGGTGGAAAGGCAAACCGGTTCTTAGAAGGTTCGCCAGTGGAACCAAATTTGAACCAGCACTAGCGCTAGCTCTGAATCAGCACCCGGTTCTTTCCGGTGGAAAAGAGGCATCAGTCTTCTAATTTTATTTTCTACACTTATAATTTTCACTACATTAGAAAACATCTCTAACCAAACACCATTTATTTTAAAGAAAGACATCACAAGCTCACTTTTCAACCAAAACATTATAAAATGTTTAAAAATCTACATAATAATTAGACAGAAAGTAAGTGGACACTCAGTAGTGGCTTCATTACCGATCACAGTGTAGCGTGTTTGGAGGGTTCAGGGAAAGAGGAAACTAGAGGCAGGATTGAAGATCGTTATTTAACCTTTATTTATTTTTATAATTCAATTTTCAGTCCACACATTATGTCTCTACACACACACACACACACACACACACACACACACACTCACAAGAGGTGGCAAAAGTACACACATCCTTTGCTCAAGTAGAAGTACAGATACTCATTTTTTTAAAAGACTTCAGTAAAAGTAGAAGTAGTGACTACACTCTTTTACTCAAGTTAAAGTAAAGAAGTTTGGGCTCTGACATGTACTTAAGTAAAAAGTCACCGATACTACTACCTGTTTAGTGTCATGCTGGTAATTGGACGTCATGTTTTTATATATATATAATGTGTGTGTGTGTGTGTGTGTGTGTATGTATATGTATATGAATATATAATTTTGCAGTGTGCTGATGGATCAGCCACAAGAGTGTTATGAAAGTCAGGCACTGATGTAGGTGAGGTAGGGTGGAGTCAGCGTTCACATTCATCCCAAAGGTGTTCAGTAGGGATGTGATAAGAAAACATCCACATATAGCAGGAAAGGTCAGGTGACCCAATACTTTTGGAAATGTAATGTATACCAAGTGTATCACCAAGGCCATATCCCAAACTGTAGGGAGATTCCAGCTCTGTGCTTCAAAACAACTCAAAATTATTGTGATGTTTTACAAATGACAAAATTAATGTTCATTAAATTAAGCACTTCGTGTTTTTTGGGTTGACACCAGGGGCAGTTCTAGGGTTTCATCTTTAGGGGGTTTTAGCCCTCAGTGTGAATTCTCTCAAGAAGAGTTCTATATTATATATTATATGACAACTCTGGTAATAAGAATAGTGACATGTCCTGCATTTTAACGTCATTTTTATTGTTTATTTATGAAAGTAAAAATGCTCCTTATAGTTTTAGGGTGGCTGAGATTACAGACAGGGGGCTGAAGCCACCCTAATAAAGGGCTAGAACCGCCCCTGGGTGACACAATTCGCAACGCATTCGCCAGGAATCCTTTTTGACGGCGATTATTACAAACATCTCCCTCATATATGGCCATGTGTGTTCAGGAATGTCCTCGTTGTTAGTTACTTTAACATCGGTGACTCCCTCTGAATGAACATTAGCCATTCCTTTTGTAGGCGCTGCTCATTGTTAGCTCCGCTATCCTTAGTCTATGTCTGATAGCCAGTAAATAATACAGTACACCAGTCACATGGGGAAAAAGCCGCACAATGATAGGATGATAGGCTGGAAACAGCGTCCAATGAGAAGGAATAATACTAAAAGTAACGAGTCCGTTTTGAAAATGTAAGAAGTAAAAAGTACAGATATTTGTGTAAAAATGTAATGAGGAAAAGTCAAAAGTTGTCCGAAAAATAAATAGTGGAGTAAAAACTGATACCAGGAAAATGTACTTAAGTACAGTAACAAAGTATTTTTACTCCAATACTTCCCACCTCTGACACACACACACACACACATACACACACACACACACACACACACACACACACACACACACGCACCCACACACACACCCACACACACACACAAACACACACCAGGGCTCTCAAGTTTTGAAGACAGGCAAGCGTGACATCTATAAAAAAAAAAAAGAAAAGAAAAGAAAGAAAAAGGAAAACAATAATGGGGAGTTGTTCAATTTAGTATTTGTTCAATTTCCATTTATTAACTTGTATGTGTGTGTGTGTCTGTGTGTGTGAGAGAGAGAGAGGGAGAGAGAGAGAGAGAGAGAGAGAGAGAGAGAGAGAGAGAGAGAGAGAGAGAGAGAGAGATTATGACGTGGTGTTTATTGTAAGTGTTTGTTACCTTTTTGGACCCTTTTATCATGTGTAATGTTGCTCCCATATAAAACAGTTCAGCACAAGCCCAGACATTTTTAGGGACATGATTGAGGACAATGTCCCGTCCAGAGACAAGCTGTTTCGTGTTGAGTTGTTGTTCAAACCCACCATCGAAAATACCCTCGCTAATGAATGTTTTTTTTTAATTGGTTGTTGCGTTAAATCTTACCCAGATACAATAGTGCTATTTTCTGATTGGCTGTTGTGTAGCCTCTTTTCTGATTGGCTGATAAGTGTCAGGCTCGACTAAGAACTCCAGGGGAGACAGATACATTTTGGGTGCTGCAGCTTATTAAATATATAATAAATAGTCACAAAGTTTTTCTGTGTGAGAAATACGATGTGTGACAGAAGACCGACATGAGGGACTCACTCTCAATGTGTGATACTTGACAGCCCTGCACACACATAAACACACACACACGCACACACACACATATACACATACACACACACAAACGCAGACACAAACACGTGCGCGCACACACACTCTCACACACACACACACACACACACACACACACACACACACACACACACACACACACACACGCACACTTCCTCTTCCGTCCCTGACACAGGTAGCAGCTGGTCTTTTATTTTTAACCGAGTTCACAGCTACTTCTGGGCAACCAATGCTTCTCAATTTTGACCGAAATGATGTGTAGCGATTTTGGCTCGCGAAGCAAGGTAAATATTTATAAGCAACTATAACGTGTTATAGTGACTTCCAAATATTTTAACCTAAGTTGAAATTAACGGTACTGGAATTAACGTTACGCTTATTTGGTCTGTTCGTCCGCCGAACAGGCCGTGTAACCTTTATTAATTCTATGAAGGCGGTATCTTCCCTCCTTTTACTGTATACCGTAATTTAAATTAAATTAACTTAATAGAGCATGTAGTTCAGACCAGATATTGCAGGTACCTTAATTTGTGAGCGAGACTCAGAGACAAATCACCTGTGGCTCAAAATTATGAGTGGCTTGTGTCATGGATGTTAAAGGAAATTTATTTCCATTGGGGTTGTAACAGTAACTCACAAACCTGCTGTTGATTATTTCCCTACAACAGAAACAAAGTGTTTAAAAAGTTTTTTTTATAAAAGTATTTATTTACCTGATTTAAACTTTGGCCAGCTGTTGAACCAGTTGCTTTCTTTTTCCTGTTGAAAACGAAATATAATAATTCCATTAGTCCTGTCACGGTAAACAGTAAACTTAGACTGTCTGGACTGAGAAGCACTGATCCTCACACCACAATGACTGAAGCAAACAATTCTACAGAAAGTCTCTGTAACATTACAAGTTATCTTCACTGGAACTAAGAGGCCCAAACACTGTTCCAGCATGACACTGTCCCTGTGCACAAAGCCACTGAGCTCCATGAAGACTCCATGAGGAACTCGGGTGTCCTGCACTGAGCCCTGACTCTGACTCAGTCCCACTGAACACCTTTGGGAAGAACTGGAAATGGAGTCTCCTCAACATCTCAACATCAGAGTCTGATCTCATTAATGATCTTTAGCTGAATGAACACTAATCCCCACAGACACAATACAACATCTAGTGGAGAACTTTCCAGGAGAGAAGAGTGGAGCAGATTATAACAGAAAAGGGAATAAATCTGGAGTCTGGAACTGTGTTTACTGGGAAAATATTTAAACACAGATCTGTACAACAGAAAAGTCTTTTGGACTCCACTTTTTATAATAAGGTGAAAATATTCTGTAATTTCTTACCTTATAGACAAGAAGGTGACAGTTAGACAAATACACACAACCAGAACAACACCAAGACCTGCGTACACACTTGAGCTCAGGGAGTCTGTGTGGATGACAATGTAATAAATATCAGTGTTAAATATTTATTAGTTTGTTTCTCATAGATTTACATCATCACCCTCACCATTAATATTGACAGACACTGCAGCTGATCTCTCAGAGCCGTGTTTATTCTGAGCCTCACAGTAATACTGTCCACTCTGTACAGCTCTGTAACTCTGTCCAGATCCTACAGGTGATGATTCATTCACCTTAAACCAGGTGTAGTTCTGTACAGGTGGGTTAGCATCACTGCTACAGGTCAGATTCACTGAACTGCCCTCCACTATCTCACCAGAGGGACTGATGGACACTGAGACATTCTTTGGAGGATCTAAAATGGACAGGATGATAACACTAAAGTAAATAATGTGAGTTTCATCTCTAATTGTCTGTAAGGGGATCTTCAGCTTTAACTTACACAGAACATTCAGAGTCACAATGTTGGAGTCCTGATGTCCGACTTCATTACTGCTCCTGCACTTGTACTCTCCACTGTCCTCAGAGCTGATCTTGGAGATGTTGTAGGTCTTTTCCTTTCCTACTGATGTCTTCCCCTTAATCCAGGTGTAGCTCTGTACAGGTGGGTTAGCATCACTGCTGCAGGTCAGAGTCAGTGAACTGTCCACCACTATCTCACTAGAGGGACTGACAGAGACTGAGACATTCTTTGGACGATCTAAAATGAACAGGATGATAACACTTTAAAGTTAATCCATAATAGTTTTATCTCTAATTGTCTGTGAGGAAATCTTCAGCTTTAACTTGCACAGAACATTCAGAGTCACACTGTTGGAGTCCTGATGTCCGACTTCATTACTGCACTTGCACTTGTACTCTCCACTGTCCTCAGAGCTGATCTTGGAGATGTTGTAGGTCTTTTCCTTTCCTACTGATGTCTTCCCCTTAAACCAGATGTAGTTCTGTACAGGTGGGTTAGCATCACTGCTGCAGGTCAGAGTCACTGAACTGCCCTCCACTATCTCACCAGAGGGACTGATGGACACTGAGACATTCTTTGGACGATCTAGAGAGTTCCATGACCAGAGTGAGGAAAGCAGTTCATGGTCATAATTAATGCTTTTTTCTGTCTTTCATCAATAATTGAATGTAGTTTATAACTATTATTTTGCACCTTTTTTCATTATTACATTTGGCTCTATATTTGAATCTTTTTCATTGTGATAAATCAGGGACACCTTTCTGTAAATGGCTGTATTTCTTTCCTTTGGTGTTAGAATGGGATTGGACTGAAATTGTATCTACTTTACTAAAATTCTTAAAAATAAAACATTTTCTTAAAAATACTTCAATATGCAAATCACACTGATCAATAATAACATTTTTAAGTCTAATGCCACAATAACAAATCACCAGGGGCAGGTTGAGTTCCTGCTCAATTCTATAAGTATATTTAGGACAACAGTTCATTAGAATTACAGAAGAAATAAAGAAATAACTAGTGAATTTATCACCACACATGAATTCCACTTTCATAAACCAAAAAACAAATAAAGTATTTGCTCTAATTATCACTCTATTTCACTAATCAACACAAATATGAAATTGCTTCCAGAATTAATTAATAGATTCAGCTAATACAAAAATTATACACAACACAACAAATACACAACAAATAGCATTTTAAATATGTATTTAAATATAAGAGTATTTGGGTCTTCCTCTTTTTGCTTTAATGACAGTTTGCACTCAAGTTGATAATGTTTTAGATCAAATCTATGGGACTGTCATCTGATCTCAGGCTTCAAGCTATTAATACCCCTATTCGGACGGGACTAGTTTTCCAAATGACGTTTGAGTTAGAATTTTTTTCAGCCGACGGAGGTAGGAGTGTCTGTGTTTTACATGTGGGCGTTACACAAGACCACATGTCCTGGATGTGTGGATTGCGTATGGTCAAAAAAAAAAAAAAAAAAAAAATTTAAAAAATGTTTATTATCATATGGTTTTATATAGAACTTCTTATAAACCCACTGGAATAAATACATTTTTATATAATTTTCACATTATGTAATTGACTATAGAAATGAAGACCTTACCTGAGACTGATATTACAGTAGCCAGTCTTAACAATTTAGGTGATTTGGCTCTTCTTGTTGGTTTCATTTTTTTATTTCTTCACAGGGTAACAAACACATTTACATTCATTATTGGTGTGCAGAAAGCAGAAACCTGAATACCGGTGCGCTAGAGTTAATAGGGTAGTTCACGTTGACCAAAACGGACAAGAAAACGCGTTTTGGAAAAAACATTTTCGGCAATCACAGACATTCGCATTCAGACGAGATTAGATTTCTCAGAGGAGCGCCGAGTTTGCGGAAAAACAGAAGGTAATTTGCTCTGAAATTTTTACACAGGTTGTGTGAGAAAAACACAGACATGGAAGATTCGGACGGGATTAAAATCACAAAGTACGTCTGCGAAACTGAAATTTCTCTAACGACCCCCTGTAAAACTAGTCCTGTCCGAATACTGCTAATGTAAGTCAATGTCATATTGTGTTTTCTTTACTTACATCAATAGTTTATTTTGTTTTAGTTTATTAACTATCAAGTTATATATAGCAGGGGGCACGGCGGCTTAGTGGTTAGCACGTTCGCCTCACACCTCCAGGGTTGGGGATTCGATTCCCACCTCCGCCTTGTGTGTGTGAAGTTTGCATGTTCTCCCTGTGCATCGGGGGTTTCCTCCGGGTACTCCAGTTTCCTTCCCGGTCCAAAGACATGCATGGTAGGTTGATTGGCATCTCTAAATTGTCCATAGTGTGTGTGTGTGTGAGTGAATGAGAGTGTGTGTGTGCCCTGCGATGGGTTGGCACTCCGTCCAGGGTGTATCCTGCTTCAATGCCCGATGACGCCTGAGATAGGCACAGGCTCCCCGTGACCCGAGAAGTTCGGATAAGCGGTAGAAAATGAATGAAGTTATAAAGCATATATAAGAAGGTAAATAAAGCTCACATCTGACTCTGAGGGTTTGAACAGGAGAGTGGAGATGTTCATATCCTCTTACAGCACAGCTATAACTGCCTGCATCCTCACTGCTGACCGACTGCAGACGGACTTCATTGTTCTTGTTGGTCTTTGTGGTTAAATCTCTGCTGTTTTTGTACCAGATGAATGTTGGATCAGTCAGACTGCAGGTGGTTTTACAGGTCAGAACGACTGATTGTCCTTCTGTCACTTCTGCAGGAGCGATCTGAAGATCAAGATCTTAAACAACGAGAGAAACGTTAAATCATGAAAGTCGTCCTGAAGCCAGTAGAGCGTCTACTTCTAAAACTCTGCTCTCAAAGTGGTTTTCTATCTGGAGACAAGTCACTATTTACCAGCCCCTTAATGATCAGAACAATCAGACAAAACAGTTTGTACTTTGACAGAAAAACCTTGACATGTAGCAGTATAAATGTTTCAAGGACTCTTCAGTAAGAAACTTTTTCAGTAAGAACATTATCTTAGTCTTCACTAAAAAGGTACCACAAGCAAAACATTTCCCCAAAACAGTTCTGTGTAGGAATATAAAAATAATAGATAGTAATAGTTAGTCCATAGTTAATATTATGAACTACACCATGTGTTACTCTGCTAGCGACACTTGAATGAAACAGGTAACTGATTACATACATCCACTAGCTTGGGACCAGCTTAACGTTTAGAGATGTGTGAATGAAAACAGATAATAAACAGGCAGAAACCGAAAGCAGGATTATTGTGAATAAAAACAAGAAAAACAAGAAAGAAACAGAAGCAAGGCTTGTGTCAGACATCAATGCTACAGATACGACTTAAAAAAGGAACAACGAGCTTGGGCACAGAGGGAGAATAATTCAGCAGACCCAATCACTAAATGTGGGGTGCACGTTGTTTGAAAAATGCTTCAAAAAGCTGAGCCAGGCCCACAAGCAAAACAAACTTGTAGCCAATGAGCAGATTTCAGATGACAACATTGGCTTTCAAACATCGTACACCCCACCTTTAAGGAAAGAACCATAATCATCAGCCTAATGGAAAAGAGAGCAAGGTGAGATGAACAAAACATCTTATTTTCAGCCTAACAGAAGAAATTCTGCAAAACAACGAATGGCAAACAACACAAAACCACTGTGAGTGTGTGGAAGTGTGGCTGTGGTCGAGTGCTGGTTTGTGAATAGAGGGCAGTGAGTGGTAAGGTTTATACACCTGTGGAGATTTGTGTTAATAACTGCTATCTGTTGCAGTGACCTGTGGCAGGGACGGAAGAGGAAGAGTGTGTGTGTGTGTGTGTGTGTGTGTGTGTGTGTGTGTGTGTGTGTGTGTGTGTGTGTGTGTGTGTGTGTGTGTGTGTGTGTGTGTGTGTGTGTGTGCGCGTGTGTGAGTAGACATAATGTGTGGACTGAAAATTGATTTATAAAAATAAAGGTTAAATAACGATCTCCAATCCTGCCTCTAGTTTCCTCTTTCCCTGAACCCTCCAAACACGCTACACTGTGATCGGTAATGAAATGTGGTGTAATTATATATAAAAAACAGATGCTTTTCTTTACCTGTAACACTGAGTGTAACTCCAGGTTTACCCAGGTATCTTTCTTTCTCTTTATTTGTTCTGATTCTGAAGCAGTACATCTGTTCATCTGTTTTCTTCACATCACTCAGTCTGAGGGGGAAGTGATTCTGTACATCTGTTATATACGTCACTCTGCCTGAGTAACCTGGTTCATTATTCAGCTCAATCCACTCTTTATCCTCATCTGGGTTAATTAACCAAAACCTCGTTGTCACTGTAAGACGTGGTGGGTGTGTGTAAGTGACGTTCATAATCACTGTAGATCCTTTTAAAGCACAGAGATTAAGTTGATTGTATTTCACACTCCATTCATTCCCAAGAGCTGAAACATGATACATAAAAGAGGTGATTAGAGATTATTATCCTGAACCCCATCAAACGTCTATTTTACTCATGATTCTTAAATGGACCTTAAGAACAAGCACAGATTTGGGGATTAAATCAGTTTGTACTGTCTCCAGTGTGTGTGACTGTGATAATATAAAGGTAAGACTCACCTGGGATCATGAGGAGAAAGATCAGACAAAGCAGAGAAGACGGTTTAAGGGACATCATTCTTTTATAAAGATTCTATATACAACCTAAAACATAATATGATCAACTTCAGTAAGGTGGAGACAGTAAGTTTCCTTCATTACACTACTCCATCACTCAGGAGTTTACACCACACACACTGTCTGTCATTTTGTGAGATCAGGTCCCTCAATCGGCGCTGAGGTTCAGAACACTTCCGGGTGAACGCTGGCGCTATTAGCTGCTGCTGCTCTGGGAAGAAATTTTAAAAAACTTTTAGTGATTCATAATCATCCTGTGCTTATGAATGCATGGATGTATCTATGAACTGTTTTTAAATCGAATTAAGGAGTCTGACTTCGGTATCCACTCTGATTCGGCGGGTTTGTATGCTGGTTGATCTACCTGCGTACCTGTGACTGTTGATGCTCTCCGCGGTTGTCGATTTGACTGCTATTGACAGTTATTGACTGTTCTTTGTGGTACTTCTGGCACACGGTTCAACTTTGAAGATCATTGAGCTACTGGTGCAGATGAATTACATCTGGGTCGTCCTTTCTACAGTATACCACTCGGTAGCATGGACGATGCTCCAGTATTCGGCGGTGGAACTTATTCAGCTCCGTTTGCGTTCTTTTAATCTTCTGTCAGCTCATATCTTCCCCTGGATATTGTGTACATACCACGTCAGAAATATATACATCGCGGGTCTCGGCGGAGTTAGAACATCGATGACTCAGGTCAAATACGGTCCTTTTGGTCACCTAAACCATGGCTTACACGGACTGTCAATCACAGTCTATTAATGAATCCGGCCAGATCAGTTGGTTACGATTCTGGTAAAAACATTTTTTGGATTACTTAATATACGATCGCTTTCCACTAAAGGACCCCTGGTGTACGATCTACTGTCTGACCGTGAGTTTGACTTTTTCTGTCTAACTGAGACATGGCAGAAACCAGATGACTTTTTCCATCTAAACCAGTCTGTTCCCCCAGGATATAGCTATGTTTGTAAATCTCATGAAACGGGAAGGGGAGGTGAGCTAGCAATTTTTTTCTAAAAAGAAATTGAAAGTATCCCATTTAACTTTGTCTACATATTCTTCTTTGAGTCAATTGCCATAAAAATCAATGGTGCGATTCCTACCATCCTCATAACTATTTACCGCCCTCCCAAGAACAATAATGCCTTTTTAACTGAACTATCTGAACTCTTGACTTATCTATGTTCCATATCCTCAAATGTTATCCTTCTGGGTGATTTTAACATTCATGTAGATAATGTCAATAATGCATCTACAAGCGAATTTTTATCATGTTTGGATAGCTTTGGTATACAACAATTTAACACACTGCCCACCCATACTAAGGGGCATACTCTTGATCTCGTTTGCTGCTCTGGTATAACACGTTTTAATTGTAATGTTTGTTACAACCCGTGAAAATAGGGTATTGTATTGTGTGTTTTTGTACATGTGTGTGTGCAGGTTGATTCCAGGCCAGAGTTTGCAACCTGCCCTAGCCTGTCCTGATCCTGTCCCCATATTGATGACATCATCACTAATAGTCTATATAAAGAGGAAGCAGAAGAAGATGGAGGAGGGTGTTGTTAGTAGTGGTGGTTTGTTGTTGGTGTTGTGATAATTGGATTGTTGTGGTTTTGTGAGTATTCTGGTATTGATTTCTGCCTGTTTTTTGACTCTGAGCTTGGTTGACCCTTTATATATATATATATATATATATATATATATATATATATATATATATATATATATATATAAAATTACTGTACAATTGTTACTGTTTCATTGAAAGTAGGGTTGTGGTTGCCTTTTTTCTTTGGCAGTGGGTTCCTTTTTCCCCTGTGTGTGTTTGGTAGGGAGTTAGGGAAGTTCCCCTGTATTTTTCTTTTCTTTGCTTTCAGGTAAGCATAGTTCTCATTGCTAACTCCAATTATGTTGGAGTAGCAATCGGATTTAGCTTTAGTCAGTGCATTTTTATAATTTTGAATATGTTCAGCATACAGTTCATTATGAAAAGTAAGGCCAGACCTGACATACGACCGGTCTAGCCTACGTCATTTAGTTTTAAAGTTCATGCAGTTCAGGTGTAAACCAAGGAGCTGAATGTACAAATGAAACAGTTCGAGTTTTCACAGGTGCGAATTCATCTAAAATCATGCTCAGTCCATCATCGTCATATTTTACCAGTTCATCAACAGTAGAGAAATCAGATTTACTGGAGAAGATGGCAAGTTCATCAGCAAAAGTAGGCAAATCAATATTCTTAACATTCCAAATATTTTAATATTTTACCTTAAAAATAGCTAGTTTGGCACAAAATGACACCAGAAAGTGATCAGACATGGATAGATCAGAAACATGTTACAACCCAGTCTAGGGTTGGGCTGCAAAGCGTTAAAGCTCGGGATACCACAAGAAACCACACAAGGTAGAATTTGTAGGTAAGCGCATTTACAGATATAAAGAATATGTATACAGCCAACAGTACACAGGCGTTTCTTCAAGGTGGGCCCAGGCCAAAATAATAAACAAAAAGGTCTAATAGTGAGATAACTCTAGGTTTTTTTTTTCCTTGGTGGTAAACAATATTCTGAAACCACCTGATTCTTTGCCGATATGTATTATACTGACCTATGTGATCGCTTGTTGACTTTTTTATATCTAAGATTGAGAATGTACATCGGCAATTACCTACTGGTACCCTTCACAATGATTCTTGTCAGTCTATCACTCACCCACCTTAACACTCTGTTTTCTCTAATTTTACACTAACAACTATTTCAGAGATAGTAGGTCTGATAGGTAAATCTAAATCTTCGACTTGTCAGTTAGATCCCCTACCAACTCCTTTAGTAAAAGCTTGTTTACCGGCCCTTTTGCCGTTGATTACCAAAATTGTTCATGCTTCACTTGGTTCTTGATTTGTACCTCCAGCTCTTAAATCTGCTATTATCACACCCATACTTAAGAAACCAGGGGGTGATCCATTAAATTTTGAAAATTATCGTCCAATTTCAAATTTACCATTTATCTCTAAGGTAGTTGAAAAGTGTATTGCAACTCAAATTCATGTACATTTGTCCAACAATAACTTGTATGAAACATTCCAATCCGGTTTTCGTCCCCACCACAGCACTGAGACTGCTCTTGTCAGAATAACCAATGATCTACTGTTGGCAGCTGACTCTGGGCTTTTAACTATAGTTGTCTTTCTAGACTTGAGTGCTGCCTTTGATACTATCTCACATAACGTACTTATTGACAGATTAGTTTCTATTGGTATTACTGGCACTGTTCTGTCTTGGTTTAGGTCATATCTATCTGGGCGCAGTCAGCATATTTAATTAAAAGGTTTTAGTTCAAGAACATCTACAGTCACTACTGGTGTTCCGCAGGGTTCTGTCTTGGGCCCCTTCTTTTCATTATATATGTGCTTCCTCTTGGTGATATCCTTAAGGAAATATGGTACTAATTTTCACTGCTATGCGGATGACACCCAACTCTACCTGTCTGCTAAACCCACTGGTTCTTTTTCTCTGCCGTCTTTGTCAAGCTGTTTAGCTGAAATTAAAGACTGGCTCTCAGCGAACTTTTTGAAAGTAAATGGCAATAAAACTGAGGCTCTGCTTGTTGGCACTAGATCTGTTGTGTTTAAATCTAACTGTTTCTATATATATATTGACAATACTGCAATCTGTCCTTCCTCTCAGGTTAAAAGTTTGGGTGTCATCATGGATAGCACACTATCTTTTAAAGCTCAAATTAACAATATCACACAGATTGCATACTTCCATTTGCGCAACATTAATCGTGTCCGTCCCGTTCTTCCAAATAATAATACTGCAGTTCTCATTCACTCACTAGTCACTTCACGTATAGACTTCTGCAATGCTCTTCTTACAGGTATTACCTCCAAATTGCTGCATAAGCTTCAACTGCTTCAGAATTCTGCAGCTCGTGTTCCCTCTAGAACACCTTATACTGATCACATTTCTCCGGTTCTCCAGCAATTGCATTGGCTTCCAGTAAAATATAGAATTCAGTTTAAAATCCTGCCACTCAATCATAAGACACTTCATAATCTTGCACCACAATACCTTACTCAACTTCTCCATGTTTACACTCCTTCACGTGCACTCAGATCTTCATCTTCAATTTCCCTTGTGGTACCTCAGATTCAACCTACTACTATGGGTGCCAGATTTACATTACATTTACAGCATTTGGCAGACACCCTTATCCAGAGCGACATACATAAGTTCTTAAATCTCTAACATTGAATACATTAATGCTGGCTCACTAGGTTACATACTTAAGATACCATGAGTTTAAAACATTTGTTCAGAGTTACAATGAAAAATTGTCAAAGGTGTTTTTTTTTTTTGTTTTTTATATGCAAAAGATAAGGAAAGAAGTGCTAGTTGAAGTGTTTCCTGAATAAGTATGTCCTCAACCGCCGCTTGAAAATAGCCAGTGACTCAGCTGTCCGGACCTCTAGGGGAAGTTCATTCCACCACCTTGGTGCCAGAACAGAGAAGAGTCTTGTAGTATACTTGCCTCTTACCCTGAGAGATGGTAGAACCAGTCGAGCAGTGCTGGTAGATTGGAGGTTGCGGGGTGCAGTGCAAGGAATGATGAGGGCTTTGAGGTAAGAGGGAGCTGGTCCATTTTTGGCTTTGTAGGCCAGCATCAGTGTTTTGAATCGGATGCGTGCAGCTACCGGAAGCCAGTGGAGGGATCGCAGCAGCGGGGTGGTATGGAGAACTTTGGCAGGTTGAAAACAAGCCAGGCAGCTGTATTTTGGATCATTTGTAGAGGACCGCTTGCGTTCATAGGTAGACCTGCCAGCAGTGCATTGCAGTAATCCAGTCTAGAAATGACAAGAGACTGAACAAGTACCTGAGCAGTCTGTGTGAACAAAAATGGCCAAGTCCTTCTAATGTTGAAGAGAAGAAACTGACATGAGCGAGTCACATTAGCAACATGAGAGGAAAAGGACAGTTGATTGTCCATGGTTACCCCAAGGTTGCGAGCTGTGGCTGAAGGGGAGATCAGATCGTTGTGCAAGGATATAGCAAGATCATGCCCTGGGGATGAATCACCTGGGGTGAACAGCAGTTCAGTTTTGCTAGGATTGAGCTTTAACTGATGAGCAGTCATCCATGATGAAATTTCTGCCAGACATGCTGAGATCCGGTCAGAAGCTGTGGCATCTGAGGGTGGGAAAGAGAAGATAAGTTGTGTATCATCAGCATAGCAGTGGTAAGAGAACCCATGTAATGAAATAACTTCACCAAGAGAGTGAGTATACAGGGAGCAAAGAAGAGGACCAAGTACTGAGCCCTGTGGGATGCCAGTGGAGAGTCTGTGTGGAGCAGATGTCACTCCCCTCCATGTTATCTAATATGAGCGTCCTTCCAGGTAGGAGGCAAACCATTCCCAAGCTGATCCGCAAATCCCAAGACTCTTGAGTGGTTGACCGTATCAAACGCTGCTGAAAGGTCAAGGAGGATAAGGAAGGATGACAGTTTGTCTGATCTAGCAGTATGTAGCTTCTCAGAGACATCCAAAAGGGCTGTCTCTGTAGAGTGAGCTGCTTTAAAGCCAGACTGGTTGGGATCTTGGAGATTGTTCTGTGAGAGATAGACAGACAGTTGATTATAGACAATGTGTTCAAGAATTTTTGAAAGAAATGAGAGAAGTGATACCGGTCTGTATTTACTGATGTCTGATGGATCCAGAGCAGGTTTCTTTAGGATTGGAATAACTCTTGCTCTCTTGAAAGTAGTTGGTACCTGATCAAATGCTATGGATCTATTGACGATAGTGGAAATGAAGGGCAAGAGGTCTTGTGAGATGGTCTGGAGCATAGTGGTAGGGAGTGGATCAAATGGGCAGGTGGTAGGATTGCAGGACTGGATGAGTTGTAAAATCTCTTCTGCTGCCACAGTTGAGAAATGTGACAACGAAGGTGTAGGGGAATGCATACTCTGAGATGTAAGTGCAGTCGGGGCTGAAGTGAAGGTCCGGCAGATTTCCTCAATCTTCTCCTGGTAGAAAGAAGCAAAGTCTTCTGCAGTCAGGGAGGATGAAGAAGGTGGAGCCGGGGGGTTGAGCAGAGAAGAGATGATGATGTGGAATTTCCGAGGGTCATGTGAGGAAGCTTCAAGCTTTTCCTTGTAGAAGGAAGTCTTGGCAGAAGTCACATCTGAGGAGAACTTGACAAGAAGTGTTCTGTAAAAATCAAGATCTGCATCAAGTTGTGATTTCTTCCACTTTCTCTCTGATGATCTTAGCTCTCTTCGATTGTTGCGCAGCACATCTGAAAGCCAAGGAGCAGAACAAGAAGTTTTCTTGGGTTTAGTTAACATAGGGCAGAGGAAGTCCATAGTTGAGGAAAGAGAAGAGAGGAAAGTATCTGTGGCTGAGTCCAAGGGTAGTGAGGAAAAAGACTCAGTATCAGGAAGGGAAGAAAGAGTGCCAGGAGCTACAGATGAAGGGGAGACAGAGTGAAGGTTGCAGCGAGTAAGAGCGAGTGGGTGAGAGGTAGTTTTAGGTAAGATAGGTAGAGTGATGGTGAAGGATACCAGGTGATGATCAGAGACGTGTAGTGGGGTAGCAGTCACGTCTGTAGCTGGAGAAGGACGGGTGAAAACCAGGTCCAGGACATTGCCTCCTTTGTGTGTGGGGATGTAGCTGTTGAGTGTGAGGGAGAGAGTCGAGAAGAGACAGGAGGGAAGAAGAATGTAGCTTGTCAGAGGGGAGGTTGAAGTCACCAAGCACTGTCAGGGGGGAGCTATCGGAAGGGAAAGCACTAAGCAGGGAGTCCATTTCTTCCAGGAAGTCTCCTAGGGGACCAGGAGGGCGGTAGACAACAATGATAACAAGGTTGATAGGAGAGGTAACTGAAATGGCATGGAATTCAAAAGAAGAGATGGTTAATTGAGAGAAGAGTAGAGGTGTAAAGCACCATTTCATTGACAACAATAAACCTGTACCACCACCCCTGCCTGTTTTTCTCGTGGTGAGTGAGAGAAAGCATAGGCAGAGGATAAAGCAGCTGGTGTAGCAGTGTTCTGTGGGGATATCCAGGTCTCAGAGCAAGAAAATCAAAGGAGTAATGGGAAGTTAAAGCAGAGATAAAATCAGCTTTCTTTACAGCAGACTGACAATTCCAGAGCCCACCTACCACCACTGTTTGAGACTTACACAACAGAGGAGGGTAGATGAGGTTACTGGCATTGTGACCTCTGCTCTGTGGATGAGAGCGTCTGTGAGAGTAGGCCTTGAGTACAGAGATGGGTTTAATGCACATATTTGTAGTCAAACAAGAGTGAGGATTAAGGTATGGTAGAATATATCAAAACCGTACTAGACACTAATGTTAGAGATCTTTTAGTTATGTTGCCCCCCCGCCTATGGAATTCTCTTCCCCTAGATGTTTGCAATAGCAAGTGCTTGGTGACTTTTAAAACACGTCTTAAGACTTATCTTTTTATGCAGGCTTTCTTATAACATGTTTTATTGAGACTTAAATGCACTTTATATGTATATGCTGTTTGTTTGTGTTTTGTCTTATGCAGTAACCTGTATATTGCTTGTAAGGTGACCTTGGGTGTTCTGAAAGGTGCCATGAAATAAAATGCATTATTATTATTCTTACATAATAACCACACTATATTCTACTAATAATAGGAGACTCTTTAAACATTTACAGAAATATTAATAAATCACTGTACTGGAACATTCACAAGCTATGAATGATTCAAATGTGTTTAATTGTCATGCACTAATTACAGGTTAATAGATTTAGCAGAATCTGATATTTGAAGGAGAGATTTTCTAAACACATCTAAAGTTGAACATAATACATTAAAATAAAGTTAACCATGAAGGCAGGTCAAAATAACATCACTTTAAAGTTTGCATGTGTTTCTATGGACGGAAAGTGATTTATTCCTGTGCATTTAGAACTACGCCTGTGCTGAAACCCCTAGTGGTAGGAAAGTGTAATGACAGTAAACTGACTATAAATAGGCTTCAGCAGACGACTGTGCTCTTGATGGAAAGTTGTTGTATTCTGCAGCTTCTTTCTTTTGTCCTGCTCTTCATTAGCATTATAACTAGTGTATGATGTTATGTAAATATAAGGTCATGGAGTAGTTGCACAAACAGCAGTGATTATGATAGTAGCTGCTTTATTAATGCCAGTTGATGCATCACAAATCATCCTCTTACAGTCTACTGTGCACTTAAACTACTACAATTACATAGAATTGAGTGTGTAGTAAGAACCATGTTTGGTTTAATTTGGCAAAGAAAAATGTCCTCAGCCTGTTCCTGACGCTGGATCGTTTCCTCCACGGAAGTTTTCTTCGGTTTAGTTTTCAACATTTCCATCATGTTTGGTTGAATTTCGTAAAGTGAAATGTCACACAACCAAAATATCTCAATATAATCTCATGATACCTAAAAACATTTTTTGTGTTACATGATATGTGTCACAATAAAAATGTCTTTGTACTGTATGTTCTGCCTCCACAGTGCCTACATGACCCTCGTGTTCAACAGCCAAATAGCAAAGAAAGAAAAGCGTAAGTTAAAGAGTGTGTGCTTAAGATGTCTGGATGATGATGTTTTGCATAAACAAATTTCTTTGCTTTAATTTCTGAATTAGTCACTTAAACAAGCTGCATTTTTACCACCAACACCACAATACATCAGAAATAACTGATCACAATATTGATATTCGAGCTCATATGTGATAATTAAAAGTTGCTAAACATAAAGAAATGAGGCATTAATTTAAGCATTTTGAACAGCGAACCTGTCAATGTTCAGGAAATGTAGATAATAGATTAATGAGAGAAATTAGCCATAAAATATGAAGTTTTTTCTTACCATAACTTTTAGACTCTTGTGTCCAACAACTGAGCAGTAAATATAGTGTGAAGAGGAGTGTGTGGTTAACAAGTGTTGCTGTTGTCTTGTCTTCTCTTTCTGCTGAAGTCACTTCCTATAAAATAAAAATATGAGAAATATTTTGCTCATCTGTTCAAATAAAATATAATTAAAAAAAAGCTGAAAATATTATTGAATATTTTATTAATAATATAAATATTCAGCTTCATGACTGAATGATATCCTCTACTATAAAGTGCTCTTTGTAACAGAATTGTCACCATTTCCTTCTTCTTTATGTTACAACTGTGGGTTTACATTGTCAGTTACATTCAGAGCACGTCTATTAAAAAGCTGCTTTTATTTAAAAACCGAGAAAGGAAAGCGCTTAGCTTGTGACGCTAACATGCCCACCACATCCTGTGTTTAATCATGCTAGCTAGTTCAAGTCATGCATCTTTGCTGACATTTATTTCATTAACTGGTGATGTTTTTGTATTGTGTACTTGTGTATTTAATACCACAGCTGAATTACTGCTGAAAAAATGGATCACAACGGTTCACTAAAAGCCTATAAATACTAGAACAATTCTCAGATGTTATTAAAGAGAGCAGGGTGTGTTAGCATGAGATTAAAACACATTTCATGGTCTGTGTACAGAGTCGTCTTAACACGTCAGTCTATATGTGTGAACACATCAACTCCGTACTTCATCAACACCCAGTAGAACAATGTGTCAAACTGTTTAACTGTAAAACGAGCTAAACCACACCCTTATTATAATATGGTTAATATAATGTTTTCCGGTGCTCCTCAAATTTAAATGGAACAGAAATGTTCAGTGTTAAATTACATGTTTCTATCTTAAATGTAGATCATACTTTAAATATGAAATAAAAATAAATAAAGCAAACCTTAAATGTTAAATGTATATACTGTATGGATTACTTATCGTTTCTCTAACACAAGCAAGTGACAGCGAGTGTATGAAAGGGTCAATACTTGGACATTCTCTGCCGGGACAATTCTGTCACGTCTTTTAATAGGTTTAATTATTATGTGTATTTATTTCTGTCAGAGAACTGGGAGGTCTTCACAGATAAAGAGGCTCAAATGCAGGGTTAACAAATAAAAACAGAGATTTTATAAATAAAACACAAAAAATAATTGAAAGAACGAGGAAACAGGAACCGAGACACAGAAGCCGACAAAAAATTAGGAAACTCGGAGGATATAAATACACATGATAATTAAATTGCAATTGCAACCAGGTGAGTATTACAAGACATGTGGCAGAAAACACACTGCCAGAACGCCCCTAATGTCCTGGCAGAAAATGTCCAAGCAGAAGTCAAATCTAATTTTGTTTGTCACGTACACATACATACAGAGTTCGACATGCAGTGAAATGCTTTTTACATCTCTCCGGTATTCAAGCATAAAAAGGAATGGAATTAAGAATAAAAAATAAAACCAAAAGGAGGTAGATAAATAAAAAGTATAAACTATATAAAATATAGCAAAATATGTGAAAAATATATGTATATACATAAATGTGTATGGTTTTAATGATTGTCCTTAAAATGTCCATGTGCAGTATGATGTGGTATAAAGTGGCACTGTGCTGTGTAAGTCCAGAGTTTAAGTGACAGTCCAGGGTTAAAGTGTCATAGTGCAAAAACAGTTGTGCAGAATAAAAAGCTGGGAGAGGTCCAGTACTAGATCCTTGGTGTTTTCTGGTTTAAACTCTGAATGGCCTGCAGGAAGAAGCTTCTCCTCATTCTGTGTTTGCTTTCAAGGAGCAGTAGCATTTCCCTGAACGCAACATAGAAAAGAGTCCACTGTTGGGATGCTGAGATACTTTACAATCTTCCTGGCTCTGGTCCGGCACCGTGTGCTGTAGATATCTTGCAGGTCAGGAAGCTCGGTGTGGATGGTACGTTCAGCTGACCACATCACCCTCTGGAGGGGTCACCAGTCCTGCATGGTGCTGTTCCCGAACCAGGAAGACGCTGCCAGGCTTTCATCACCAGGGTGTTAATGTGACAGTACCAAGACAGGTCTTGTGTGATGTTAACACCTAGGTACCCCGTTGATGTTTATCGATTGGTATGACCGCTCGTGCTGAAGTCCACCATCAACTCCAACCAAATCAACTATCAACAAGTCCCATACAGCTGTGTCCGTGTCCGATTGAGGTGGAATATAAACGGCACTGACAGCTGTATTCCCGAGGTTGATAGAAGGGCCAACATTTGATGGTCAGTAGTTCCAGATTTGGTGTGCAGGTGCGTGAAAGAGGAACGATGCTCGTGCTGTCACACCAGTGGTTGTTCACCATCAGACTCACTCCACCTCCCCTTGACATCCCCAACTCCAGTGTTCTGTCCATGCGGGAAACTGAGAAAAACTTGACTGGCTGGATGGCGTGGCCTGGTATCGCTAGGTTCATTCATGTCTTGTGAAGAGAGAAGGTTGCAGTCCCGAATGTTTTCTGGAACTTGACCTTTGTCTTGAGGATGTCAAGCTTGTTTTCCAGAAACTGGAAGTTGGCTAACAGGATACTAGGTAAGGGAGCGCGTTGTCCGCATGCCCTCAGACTGTTCCTGACGCTGGTTCGTTTCCTCCACGGAAGTTTTCTTCGGTTTAGTTTTCAACATTTCCATCATGTTTGGTTGATTTTCGTAAAGCGAAATGTCACACAACCAAAATATCTCAATATTATCTCATTATACCTAAAACACATGATACATGATATGTGTCACAATAAAAATGTCTTTGTACTGTATGTTCTGCCTCCACAGTGCCTACATGACCCTCGTGTTCAACAGCCAAATAGCAAAGAAAGAAAAGTGTGAGTTAAAGAGTGTGTGCTTAAGATGTCTGGATGATGATGTTTTGCATAAACACAATTTTCTTTGCTTTAATTTCTGAATTAGTCACTTAAACAAGCTGCATTTTTACCACCAACACCACAATACATCAGAAATAACTGATCACAATATTGATATTCAAGCTCATGTGATAATTAAAAGTTGCTGAACATAAAGAACTGAGACATGAATTTAAATATTTTGAACAGAAAACCTGTCAATGTAGATATTAGATTAATGATATTATAGAAATTAGCCATTAAAAATATGAAGATTTTTCTTACCATAACTTTTAGACTCTTGCATAATCATACATAAAATTAAATCACAAAGCGGAGACAATCAGAGACAAAGACAACACACCTGGAGGAAAGCTTGAGTTCAGTTAGTGTCCATGGTAACCAATGAGTGGGCGGAGCAAACAATTAACAGCAGGGCAAGACAGCAAACAGAAACAAGGCAGACACGAGTTCTTCACATCCAAAGTGACATCATATGTTTTATATGTTTTATTTTTGTAGTGAGACAAAATAAAACAATGTATTCGAGTAGGTTAAGGCTGGTTAAAGTAGCTGTACTGTGATATATACATGTGCTTTGTCCTGGTCAGAGTCAAATCCTGAGCATCATCCTCATTCACCCAGAGAAAACCACTGGAGCTGCAAGCATCACTTTGAGCACAGAGTAAGTCATGATCTCCTGTTTTAATGTTACAACAAATTCAAAACTTGTTTGACACAAACAATGACATTGTGACTGCTGTTAAAGACATTTCCCAAATAATCAGCATCAGTTTTTTCATGAGTGTCTGTAACTTAGCCAACAGTTTTACAGCCTGTTTACTGACAACACCTTCTCAGAACAAGTAGTCTAGGCCAGTGGTTCTCAAACTGGGGGCCCTGAGATGGTGCCAAGGGCCCCGGTTCACTGACAACACCTGCTCAGAACAAGTAGTCTATGACAATTTGACAACAACCATTTATTTATATAGCACAATTAATTAGAACTTCCGTCGACCAATGTGCTTTCCATTAGGTCATTAAAAACACAAAACCCACAACAAACAGAAAAATTATAAAATTGTACAAATATCCCATCAGCCATATGCTTTTGAAAATAAAAATGTCTTTAGCCTGGACTTAAAAATATTAAGAGAAGAAGCTTGTCTAATGGACTTGTCTAAGCCAGTGGTTCTCAAACTGGGGGCCCTGAGATGGTGCCATGGATGCATTAATCATTGCATCTGTCTTTCAAAGATGTCAACCAAAAGGCAACTAAGCATTCTCTCATTCGCCATTAGAGGAAAGACCCCTAAAAAGGCCAGGTTGCAGGATGCTGGCCCAGAGAAGGTGGCACAAACGGTAGGCACATTAGAGGAAGAGACGGTGCAGGTGGAAGAGGAAGAGAAAGTGCAGGTGAAAGAGGAAGAAGCGGTGGAAGAGACGGAGGAGGAGATGGCTGTGTCAGAAGAGACCATCAAAACAAAAGGGAGAAAATACCAGGAGCAGCCACCTACAAGAGCTCTTTTAAAACCGACATAAGTCTGTCATAGTCAAATGATAAAAAATAGCTCATCAAGGAACGAGGGAAAAAAAGAGGGAAAATAATAATAATAAAAAAAAACAGCCAAACACAATATCAGAAATAATTGGAGGTGGTGTGAGTAAATTACCACATGCAGATGTATTTTAATAGTTCCACTGACTTGACCAACCTTTTTATTTATATGTACGTGGTTAAAAATGTCTTAAAGACCTGATCAGCTATCTTGTAGTTTTAATGTTCAGGCACTCGCCCCCTTTTTGCAGGTTTTTAGCCTACATGACCTACCCAACAAAAATTGGTACAGCTCCCACATACTTTGACACACATTGTCTCATAAAAGAAGAAAGAAGAGATTCTCTAGTTTCAGATACAAGTGTCAGATTGATTCTAGGCCTTTCTGGCACAAAGTTACATAGGCTAGAATGGAAGGTTTTGATTTCTGTCTGAGTTGTTTACCTGATAAACTGATTAATCTTATTGCTCTGGAACGTGTTAGGAACCAAATAACAACTGAGGGTCATAGCCACATGTCTTGGCTTTCACCAAAAACAAATTTCAAGTCAAAAGACCCAAAAATAGCTTCAATAAAAATATTTTTCTACGGACATGTCCGTCGGTCATGTTTTTCTTGTTTACTGTATAACTTTGAATTAAAAGACTGCATGCTCAGATTAAAAGGCCTAAAACAAAGAGAACATCTCTGCCTAGAATTCTGCAGTGTAAAAAGGCCTGTAACCTGACACCCTGAGCTGTGAGAGTGTGAAAAAGTCGAGAATTGCGCAATAAACTTTTTCCGTGCAGCTGAGGCCTCAGAGATGTGTCATGTTGCATATCGTTGGAATCGTCTCCTTATTGGCTAAAGAGCTCTAAAGGTCCCGGATCATTACATTGCTACTAGAGGGAGCAATTGTCAGTCAAATGGAGGGTTCCTACTTAGGATTGAGAGACATCATTGGCTTCTCAGCCGTCTATCTCCGCACTACAAGCGCCGATTGGCTCAAGTGAAGGCTTGTTTGATTCGTTAGGCCCTGGGCTACAAATCTGATGCAACAGTGTAGTTTTAGAAGCCTCATAGGAGAACTGAGAGCCAAAAAAATGGACGGAAGTGAACTGCTGTTTCCAGTTTTCAGTCAGAAACGGAATATTTGCAAGGCGACCAAAGCGATTTGGATTAAAAGGCTTACAGATTCCAGTTCCTTGGACTCTTGGGGATTTTTGTGGAGTTTTACCCCAGTGAAGAAAGGGAAGTGTCTAAAAGTAAGGGAACAACTGGTCTAGTGCCGCCTAGTTCAGTTCACTACCAATTTTGATTCAAATAGTATGATGGCTATAAATCATATTATGCTTTGTGTGTGGGCTTAAAAAAATTTTGAGAGTCTAAGCTTTAATACAAAAATAAGTTTACCCGTGTATTTAGAGGATTTAATGCTTAAAAGCTACAACGAAGTTGCTTCAGACTCATCCCCTAGTGGTCATTGTCCCTGTTGTGCTGTGGACGGCACAGCGGTCACATAACAGGTTTTAATACTATACATCTTTTCATTGGGAGTCGTTGATCAACATTGATCTTGCAAACCCCACAGTAAACAGGCACTTCTGTTCATTCTGTTAGAAGTGAATAATATTTCCAGTTCTTAACTCCATTCATTTCAGTATTTTCCAAACGGTTCAGTGAGTAAAGAAAATTCACATACTGAACCCAAATACTCCACATTACTTTAGTCTTCACCACCACAGCTTGAGTAGGAAGTGTTGAATTGTGCTGAAGTGTAGCATCTGTTCTGTGTAGCATCCGTTTTGTGTAGCATCTGTTCTGTGTAGCATCTGTTCTGTGTAGCATCTGTTTTGTGTAGCATCTGTTTTGTGTAGCATCTGTTCTATTTAGCATCTGTTCTGCCACAAGGGCCAGACTTGAACTTTTCTAAACACTACTCATACTTACTTTTCACACTGATTCACTCAGAATTGTGTATCACTTACTGTATATCACACAGGTGTGTGTGTGAGTTGTATGGAGAAGATTTTTCAGTACATACACACTCAACACTGAAAGTAAAAACACTTCAGTTATACAGAACATCAGAACTAGAAATAACCACAAATGAGGATAATTAAATTCAGTACTGAATATTTAAGCTGCTGTATTGACAATACACTATTATACTAAATAAAATACTTCAATTCTCTTTACTATATTAGAATACTGAGTATTATACTACTGTAGTATTATGCTAGTGTATAATATACTGTAATCATAATTGTGTCATGCTTAATATGATTCTGTAATATGGAATATAATACTACAATACTGCAATTCTGAATATAATGATATAATACAGGATACAATACTGTAATATTAAATATAATATGTGTAAAGATGAATTCTTTTAACACTTTATATTTCTACATTGTAAAATGACATAATAGAAAAAAGTCCATACTTTCTGACAACAGATTTTTATTTAGTAATGAAAGGGAGTTTTATAAAATAAAAGTTTAGAGAGATTACATGTGTGTCAAACTGTTCTTTCCACGTGACTGAGAGAAATGATCTCAACAGCTCCTCCTTCAGGACAAATGAGTCACAGCAGGAGAACCACTATGACTGTACAGGACTATTAACACTCTTATACAGTACACCACATGATGAAGTAAAAGAACAATATTTATTTACATAGTTTATTATAAATACTTCAAATGAATGGCCTCATTTAAAGAGACTATGTAAAATAATATATATATATATATATATATATATATATATATATATATATATATATATATATATATATATATATATACTAACTTAATTTTGAACTTTAAACTTTATATTCTGTTTCTATACTTATGTGAAGCTGCTTTGAGACAATGTGAATTATTTAAGTGCTACACAAATAAATTGAATTGAATTAATGCACCAGTGTAAACATGTTAAACACTATACACATACTGAATATTACACTGAATATTGTAAATCAGATTCAAAACGTGCAGAAAACACAAAATAGTCCAAAATTAACAGAACAGCAAAACTAGCAAGTAAACCTAATTCTAAAATCTAAACGATATGGAAAAAAAAAAAAAAACGTATATATATATATATATATATATATATATATATATATATATATATATATATATATATATATATAATGTAAAGTCTTTTTTGAAAGGAAAAAAAATACATGAAATCTTTATGTAGAGGTTATATATTTTTATATACCCATTTTCTTGCTTTGGTTTCTGAGCTCGGATGCAGAGTTTATACCGAGTCATCTTTATATAACCAAACTGACTGGATATTCTGTTAAATATTTACACGTATCCAATATTTTTTACTTAAGCTTATCATGGTTTGAGATTTGAGTGGTTTTTAATCCAAGTTTTCAGGAGACTTCAGAAGTCTTTAAACCTACGTTTAATGCTAACACTAGCATACTGAACCTCCACCTCCTCAGAAGCTGAAGCTTTCACTGCAGAACTCTCAGCAGTCCTGGGATCAACTGCCCTCTGATGTACAACACTCGCATACAGAACGTCATCCTGATTGGCTGAGGCTGAATCAGATACGGTGTTGTCTGGATTTGTCACTGCTATGTTTTCATAAAGATTCTCCTGAGGTGGGGAACATGACATCCAGAGGTGGGTAGAGTAGCTAAACATTTTACTCCAGTACAAGTTAAAACTACTTACAAAAACATTTCCTCAAGTAACAGTAAAAGTAGAAATGTTCACAGTTAATTGAGTAAGAGTAATAAAGTAATCAGTGAGAAGACTACACAAGTAAATGTAAGACAGTAAATGTATATATTGTGTCTGCTATATCTGCTTCTAGCTGCTACACTGTAAAAGAGAACAGGAAGTGGCTTGTGTCATGGATGTTAAAGGAAATTAATTTCCATTGGGGTTGTAACAGTAACTCACAAAACTGCTGTTGATTATTTTCCTACAACAGAAACAAAGTCTTTAAAAAGTCTTTAGGATATTCAAATACAAGTATTTATTTACCTGATTTAAACTTTGGCCAGCTGTTGAACCAGTTTTCTTTTTCCTGTTGAAAACGAAATATAATATTTCCATTAGTCCTGTCACGGTAAACAGTAAACTTAGACTGTCTGGACTGAGAAGCACTGATCCTCACACCACAAGGACTGAAGCAAACAATTCTACAGAAAGTCTTTGTAACATTACAAGTTATCTTCACTGGAACTAAGAGACCCAAACACTGTTCCAGCATGACACTGTCCCTGTGCACAAAGCCACTGAGCTCCATGAAGACATGGTGTGAAGAACTCGAGTGTCCTGCACTGAGCCCTGACTCTGACTCAATCCCACTGAACACCTTTGGGAAGAACTGGAAATGGAGTCTCCTCAACATCTCAACATCAGAGTCTGATCTCATTAATGATCTTTGGCTGAATGAACACTAATCCCCACAGACACAATCCAACATCTAGTGGAGAACTTTCCAGGAGAGAAGAGTGGAGCAGATTATAACAGAAAAGGGAATAAATCTGGAATCTGGAACTGTGTTTAGTGGGAAAATATTTAAACACAGATCTGTACAAGAGAAAAGTCTTTTGGACTCAGCTTTTTATAATAAGGTGAAACTATTCTGTAATTTCTTACCTTATACACAAGAAGGTGACAGTTAGACAAATAAACACAACCAGAACACCACAAAGACCTGCGTACACACTTGAGCTCAGGGAGTCTGTGTGGATGACAATGTAATAAATATCAGTGTTAAATATTTATCAGTTTGTTTCTCATTTATAGATTTACATCATCACCCTCACCATAATTAGTGACAGACACTGCAGCTGATCTCTCAGAGCCGTGTTTATTCTGAGCCTCACAGTAATACTGTCCACTCTGTACAGCTCTGTAACTCTGTCCAGATCCTACAGGTGATGATTCTTTCACCTTAAACCAGGTGTAGTTCTGTACAGGTGGGTTAGCATCACTGCTGCAGGTCAGATTCACTGAACTGTCCTCCACTATCTCACCAGAGGGACTGATGGACACTGAGACATTCTTTGGAGGATCTAAAAAGGACAGGATGATAACACCTTAAAGTAAATCCATAATAGTCTTATCTCTAATTGTCTGTGAGGAAATCTTCAGCTTTAACTTACACAGAACAATCAGAGTCACACTGTTGGAGTCCTGATGTCCGACTTCATTACTGCTCCTGCACTTGTACTCTCCACTGTCCTCAGAGCTGATCTTGGAGATGTTGTAGGTCTTTTCCTTTCCTACCGATGTCTTCCCCTTAAACCATGTGTTGTTCTGTACAGGTGGGTTAGCATCACTGTTGCAGGTCAGAGTCACTGAACTGTCCTCCACTATCTCACCAGAGGGACTGATAGACACTGAGACGTTCTTTGGACGATCTAGAGAGTTCCATGACCAGAGTGAGGAAAGCAGTTTATGGTCATAATTAAAGCTTTTTTTCTGTCTTTCTTGCATAATTGAATGCAGTTTATAACTATTATTTCTGCACCTTATTTGATTATTACATTTGTGTAGAGCCCTGCTAAAATAAGGGCCTAATAATTATTTAGTTTGTGTTTTATTTTGCAGTAAATCGTTAAAAATTATCACTTTCAAACAGAAAAGAAATAAGTAAGGGAAATACTGTTATAAAAAAAAGGTTTTGTATTGACCAATGAGGTGGGTTTCTCGCTGACCTGTGGAGGTCAGGGGGAGGAGCGGGGAAAAAAAAAAAAAGGGAGGAAGTGAGTGAGTGATTTGGTCGGAGGACACGAGGTGGCCGACAAACGTGTGCACATCGGCGGTTCGGGAAAAAATACTGTGGCATTTGGGGGAAAAAAAACCTAACAACTGAGTTTGCAGACGACATAAAAGGACACCTAGCAGATAATAGACTGCTGAACAAAAATAAACCGGAAATGAACTCTGTGAGGAGCGCATGGTGAGAGTGGCCCGCGTGCGTGCGTGCGTGCGTGCGTGCGTTCCCGCGTGCGTGCGTTCCCGCGACAGACAAAAAGGATATCAAGTGCTTTTCATCTGACTGCTTAACGGTTTGCAACGCGAATGGTCGTGTACAGTGTACTGTACAGTGTGTGGAGCACCGGAGAAACTAAGGATACGAAATTCGGCAGGAGAGACCGCAGGCCACGTGGAGACTTCTACTGCATCTTGGCTTCGGCTTCTCTTTTGTTTCCATGTTCCATTGGATTACGTGAGTACTACAGTATAAAGTGTTCACCTGAGCTCCAACTAAGTGCACCAACGAGACATTTAAATCCCAGCTGGGTAACATTACATTTGTGGGGTTTTGGGTTGTTTTATTTACACTTGTTTCAGAGAATAAATGTTTGTTTATTGTTTCTACGTTACAATCCCCTGTGATTTGCTTCTTTAAGCAAAGAGGTTGGTGAAAGGCCTGTTATGTAACTTTTTTGAGAGTGATGTTATTGTAATTTACTATTAAGTGATTTATTATTTACTGTTACTATTTACTGGTGGTTAATTAGGTTATTAGGTGGTTAATATTTTCTGAGTGATAGAAGAGAAAAAAATTAAAGAAACACTGAAGTCTGAAGCCGATGTTAAACACAGCAGTTTGAGTTACTTTGGTAGTACACATCACACCTTCGGTAAATTTAGATGTGCCTCTCACGTATAAAATCATTTCCCTAGACAGATCAGAGCCAGTTAATCGGTGAGAGGGCTACATTTGGCTTTATGTTTTATTAGAATCTTTATTATTGGGATAAATCAGAGACAGCTTTTTGTAAATGGCTGTATTTCTTTCCTTTAGTGTCAGAATGGGATTCAATAGAGTTTTTATCTACTTTCCTGTCATTCTTAGAATTAAAACTAAAACTCCTTCAAGATACAAATCACACAGAACAATAATAATATTATTAACTCCAACACCACAATAACAAATCACCAGGGGCAGGTTGAGTTCCTGCTCAATTCTATAAGTATATTTAGGACAACAGTTCATTAGAATTACAGAAGAAATAAAGAAATAACCAGTGAATTTACCACCACACATGAATTCCACTTTCATAAACCAAAAAACAAATAAAGTCTTTTAAGCTCTACTTATCACTCTTTCACTAGATTCAGTTAATACAACAATAATACAAGACTTTTTTATTGTAAGTATTGATATTGACACCAAATAGAATTTTAAATATGTATTTAAATATAAGAGGATTTGGGTCTTCCCCCTTTTGCTTTAATGACAGTTTGCACTCGAGTTGGCATGGACTCCACAAGTTTTTTATAAAACATTATGATAACGTTTTAGATCAAATCTATGGGACTGTCATCTGATCTCAGGCTTCAAGCTATGAATGTCAGTCAATGTCACTTTGTGTTTTCTTTACTTACACCAGTACTTTATTTTGTTTGCCTTTATTAACTATCAGGTTATAAAGTATATATAAGAAGGTAAATAAAGCTCACATCTGACTCTGAGGGTTTGAACAGGAGAGTGGAGATGTTCATATCCTCTTACAGCACAGCTATAACTGCCTGCATCCTCACTGCTGACCGACTGCAGACGGACTTCATTGTTCTTGTTGGTGTTTGTGGTTAAATCTCTGCTGTTTTTGTACCAGATGAATGTTGGATCAGTCAGACTGCAGGTGGTTTTACAGGTCAGAACGACTGATTGTCCTTCTGTCACTTCTGCAGGAGCGATCTGAAGATCAAGATCTTAAACAACGAGAGAAACGTTAAATCATGAAAGTCATCCTGAAGTCAGTAGAGCGTCTACTTCTAAAACTCTGCTCTCAAATTGGTTTTCTATCTGGAGACTAGTCACTATTTACCAGCCCCTTAATGATCAGATCAATCAGACAAAACACTTTGTACTTTGACAGAAAAACCTTGACATGTAGCAGTATAAATGTTTCAAGGACTCTTCAGTAAGAAACTTTTTCAGTAAGAACATTATCTTAGTCTTCACTAAAAAGGTACCACAAGCAAAACATTTCCCCAAAACAGTTCTGTGTAGGAATATAAAAATAATAGATAGTAATAGTTAGTCCATAGTTAATATTATGAACTACACCATGTGTTACTCTGCTAGCGACACTTGAATGAAACAGGTAAGTGATTACATACATCCACTAGCTTGGGACCAGCTTAACGTTTAGAGATGTGTGAATGAAAACAGATAATAAACAGGCAGAAACCGAAAGCAGGATTATTGTGAATAAAATCAAGAAAAACAAGAAAGAAACAGAAACAAGGCTTGTGTCAGACATCAATGATACAGATACGACTTAAAAAAGGATGAACGAGCATGGGCACAGAGGGAGAATAATTCAGCAGAACCATCATTAAGGAAAGAACCATCATCATCAGCCTCATGGAAAAGAGAGCAAGGTGAGATGAACAAAACATCTTATTTTCAGAAGAAAATCTGCAAAACAACGGATGGCAAACAACACAAAACCACTGTGAGTGTGTGGAAGTGTGGCCGTGGTCGAGTGCTGGTTTGTGAATAGAGGGCAGTGAGTGGTAAGGTTTATACACCTGTGGGGATTTGTGTTAATAACTGTTATCTGTTGCAGTGAGCTGTAGCAGGGACGGAAGAGGAAGAGTGTGTGTTTGTGTGTGCATGTGCGTGTGTGTGTGTGCGCACGTGTTTGTCTGCGTATGTGTGTGTGTGTGTGTGTGGGCAGGGCTGTCAAGTATCACACATTGAGAGTGAGTCCCTCATGTCAGTCTTTTGTCACGCTCTCCCTTCACACATCGTATTTTTCACACAGAAAAACTTTTTGACTATTTATTATATATTTAATAAGCCGCAGAGCCCAAAATGTATCTGTCTCCCCTGGAGTTCTTAGTCGAGCCTGACACTTATCAGCCAATCAAAAAAGAGGCTACACAATAGCCAATCAGAAAACAGCACTATTGTATATGGGTAAGATTTAATGCAACAACCAATGAAAAAAAAAGATTCATTAGCGAGGGTATTTTTGATGGTGGGTTTGAACAAAACAGCTTGTCTCTGGACGGGACATTGTCCTCAATCATGTCCCTAAAAATGTCTGGGCTTGTGCTGAACTGTTTTATATGGGAGCAACATTACAGATGATAAAGGGGTCCAAAAAGGCAACAAACACTTACAATAAACACCACCAGTCATAATCTCTCTCTCTCTCTCTCTCTCTCTCTCTCTCTCTCTCACACACAGAGACACACACACATACAAATTAATAAATGGAAATTGAACAAATACTAAATTGAACAACTCCCCATTATTGTTTTCCTTTTTCTTTCTTTTCTTTTCTTTTTTTTTATATAGTCACGCTTGCCTGTCTTCAAAACTTGAGAGCCCTGGTGTGTGTTTGTGTGTGTGTGTGTGTGTGTGTGTGTGTGTGTGTGTGAGTGTCAGAGGTGGGAAGTAATGGAGTAAAAATACTTTGTTACTGTACTTAAGTACATTTTTCTGGTATCAGTACTTTACTCCACTATTTATTTTTCGGACAACTTTTGACTTTTCCTCATTACATTTTTACACAAATATCTGTACTTTTTACTTCTTACATTTCCCAAACGGACTCGTTACTTTTAGTATTATTCCTTCTCATTGGACGCTGTTTCCAGCCTATCATCCTATCATTGTGCGGCTTTTCCCCCATGTGACTGGTGTACTGTATTATTTACTGGCTATCAGACATAGACTAAGGATAGCGGAGCTAACAATGAGCAGCGCCTACAAAAGGAATGGCTAATGTTCATTCAGAGGGAGTCACCGATGTTAAAGTAACTAACAACGAGGACATTCCTGAACACACATGGCCATATATGAGGGAGATGTTTGTAATAATCGGCGAATACGTTGCGAATTGGGTCACCCAGGGGCAGTTCTAGCCCTTTTTTAGGGTGGCTTCAGCCCCCTGTCTGTAATCTCAGCCACCCTAAAACTATAAGGATAATTTTTACTTTCATAAATAAACAATAAAAATTACGTTAAAATGCAGGACATGTCGTCGATGGGAAAGACAATTATTTATCAGTTTGATCCTAAAGCGAATTTTTTTTTACTTTGCTTTTATTCCATACTTTTACACACGTGTGTTGTAATCTTTCAAAAGTGTGTCTTCGGCTGTCTGCTTTATTTGAACGGAGAAGCACAGGTACGTGCAATATATATATATATATTTAAATAATACATGACGTCCAATTACCAGCATGACACTAAACAGGTAGTAGTATCGGTGACTTTTTACTTAAGTACATGTCAGAGCCCATACTTCTTTACTTTAACTTGAGTAAAAGAGTGTAGTCACTACTTCTACTTTTACTGGAGTCTTTTAAAAAATGAGTATCTGTACTTCTACTTGAGCAAAGGATGTGTGTACTTTTGCCACCTCTTGTGAGTGTGTGTGTGTGCGCGAGTGTGTGTAGAGACATAATGTGTGGACTGAAAAGTGAATTATAAAAATAAATAAAGGTTAAATAACGATCTCCAATCCTGCCTCTAGTTTCCTCTTTCCCTGAACCCTCCAAACACGCTACACTGTGATCGGTAATGAAGCCACTACTGAGTGTCCACTTACTTTCTGTCTAATTATTATGTAGATTTTTAAACATTTTATAATGTTTTGGTTGAAAAGTGAGCTTGTGGTGTCTTTCTTTAAAATAAATGGTGTTTGGTTAGAGATGTTTTCTAATGTAGTGAAAATTATAAGTGTAGAAAATAAAATAAGAAGACTGATGCCTCTTTTCCACCGGAAAGAACCGGGTGCTGGTTCAGAGCTAGCGCTGGTGCTGGTTCAGAGCTAGCGCTGGTGCTGGTTCAGAGCTAGCGCTGGTGCTGGTTCAGAGCTAGCGCTGGTGCTGGTTCAGAGCTAGCGCTGGTGCTGGTTCAGAGCTAGCGCTGGTGCTGGTTCAGAGCTAGCGCTGGTGCTGGTTCAGAGCTAGCGCTGGTGCTGGTTCAGAGCTAGCGCTGGTGCTGGTTCAAATTTGGTTCCACTGGCGAACCTTCTAAGAGCCGGTTTGCCTTTCCACCGGCTAGAGAGCCATCACGTGTCACGTTAGCGCAGCAGCGACAAACACAACAACAATGGCGGATGTTGCTTTACTGTTGATGCTCATGGCTTTGCGAACCTACATTGGCATCCAAACGCGGCGAATAAAACGTGTACGTGCGGCTGCGTGTAATCTGTATAAACGGAGGTTGTAATCGATAAAGTACATAAAGTTATGTGTGTACATAACTTTATAAAAAAAAAATTTAGCCTTAGCATGTAGCTAACTACTATCATGTTTGCTGATAATGTATCATATCGCAGTAAAGTAAAAATGTATTAAACATTAGTATACTTAAGGTACATTATCAAATGTGCCAACAGTAGCCCCGCCCCCAGCTTCTGATGCAAGCGGTTCTTAAATCTAGACCAGCAACGTTTTGATGCTACTTAAGAACCACTTTTCCTGGTTCAGAGCAGATGCTTTGGCGGTCGAAACAGAAAGAACTGGTTCTAAATTAGGCTCCGAACCTGCACTCAAACTGCCTCGGTGGAAAAGGTGCATAAGTGCTGCTTAAGGGTCAAAATAAATTCTGATGTAATTATATAAAAAAGATGATTTTATTTACCTGTAACACTGAGTGTAACTCCAGGATAACCCAGGTATCTTTGTCCCTCTGTATTTGTTATGATTCTGAAGCAGTACTTCTGTTCATCTGTTTTCTTCACATCACTCAGACTGAGGGGGAAGTGATTCTGTACATCTGTTAAATACGTCACTCTGCCTGAGTAACCTGGTTCATTACACAGATCATTCGGCTCTTTACCCTGAGCTGGGTTAATAAACCAAAACCTCTGTGTCACTATAAGACGTGGTGGGTGTGTGTAAGTGACGTCCATAATCACTGTAGATCCTTTTAAAGCACAGAGATTAAGTTGGCTGTATTTCACACTCCATTCATTCCCAAGAGCTGAAACATGATATATAAAAGAGGTGATTAGAGATTATTATCCTGAACCTCATCAAACACTCAGTTCACTCACAAATAAAAACTATTCTTTACGACTGGAAGAAAACTGTAATGTGGAATTAATATTCAAACTGAATCTGCATTTTGATACTTTATTCACAGAGAAATAAAAAAGCAGGATATATTTTTTTGTCTATTTTACTCATGATTCTTAAATTGACCTTAAGAACAAGCACAGATTTGGTGATTAAATCAGTTTGTACTGTCTCCAGTGTGTGTGACTGTGATAATATAAAGGTAAGACTCACCTGGGATCATGAGGAGAAAGATCAGACAAAGCAGAGAAGACGGTTTAAGGGACATCATTCTTCTATAAAGATTCTATATACAACCTAAAACATAAAATAATCAACTTCAGTAAGGTGGAGACAGTAAGTTTGCTTCATCACACTACTCCATCACTCAGGAGTTTACACCACACACACTGTCTGTCATTTCTTACATAATAATCACACTATATTCTACCAATAATAGGAGACTCTTTAAACATTTACAGAAATATTAATAAATCACTGTACTGGAACATTCACAAGCTACAAATGAAAATCTCTGCATGAATTCACTGATACCAGCTCTGTTTAAAGCAGATAATGAATGATTCAGATGTGTTTAATTTTCATACAGTAATTACAGATTAATAGATTTAGCAGAATCTGATATTTGAAGGAGAGATTTTCTAAACACATCTAAAGTTAAACACAATACATTAAAATAAAGTTAAACATGAAGGCAGGTCAAAATAACCTCACTTTAAAGTTTGCATGTGTTTCTATGGACTGAAGATGATTTATTCCTGTGCATGAGGATGTTTGTTTATTTAGAACTACTCCTGACAGAAACCCCTAGTGGTAGGAAAGTGTAATGACAGTAAACTGATTATAAGTAGGCTTCAGCAGATGACTGTGCTCTTGATGGAAGGTTGTTGTCTTCTGCAGCTTTTTTCTTTTTTCCTGCTCCTCATTAGCATTATAACTAGTGTATGATGTTATGTAAATATAAGAACATGGAGTAGTTGGACAAACAGCAGTGATTATGATAGTAGCTGCTTTATTAATGTCAGTTGATGCATCACAATTCATCCTCTTACAGTCCACTGTGCACTTAAACTACTACAATTACATAGATTTGAGTGTGTAGTAAGAACCATGTTTGGTTTAATTTGGCAAAGAAAAATGTCTCACAAAAAATATCTCAATATAATCTCATGATACCTAAAAACATTTTTGTGTTACATGATATGTGTCACAATAAAAATATCTTTGTACTGTATGTTCTGCCTCCACAGTGCCTACATGACCCTCGTGTTCAACAGCCAAATAGCAAAGAAAGAAAAGTGTGAGTTAAAGAGTGTGTGCTTAAGATGTCTGGATGATGATGTTTTACATAAACACAATTTTCTTTGCTTTAATTTCTGAATTAGTCACTTAAACAAGCTGCATTTTTACCACCAACACCACAATACATCAGAAATAACTGATCACAATATTGATATTCGAGCTCATATGTGATAATTAAAAGTTGCTAAACATAAAGAAATGAGACGTGAATTTAAATATTTTGAACAGCAAACCTGTCAATGTTCAGGAAAAGTAGATATTAGATTAATTAGAAGAATTAGCCATTTAAAATATGAAGTTTTTTCTTACTGTAACTCTTAGACTCTTGTGTCCAACAACTGAGCAGAAAATAAAGTGTGAAGAGGAGTGTGTGTGGTTAACAAGTGTTGCTGTTGTCTTGTCTTCTCTTTCTGCTGAAGTCACTTCCTATAAAATGAAGAAAATATGAGAGAAAATATTTTGTTCATCTGTTCAAATAAAATATAATAAAATGCTGAAAATATTATTGAATATTTAATTAATATAAATATTCAGCTTCATGACTGAATGATATCCTCTACTATAAAGTGCTCTTTGTAACAGAATTGTCACCATTTCCTTCTTCTTTATGCTACAACTGTGGGTTTACATTGTCAGTTACATTCAGAGCACGTCTATTAAAAAGCTGCTTTTATTTAAAAACCGAGAAAGGAAAGCGCTTAGCTTGTGATGCTAACTGTCAGGACTCGTGCATCAGTTTACGTTCCTCGTCAAATGTCTGCCCCGCCTTCGTCTGCTCCTCCCTGTCTACACACCTGTTTCCTATTGTGATTACCCTGTGTATTTAACTGTGCCGCATTGCCTTGTGCAGTGCAGAATCTTGTCTTGTCCTGTCTCTAGCCTGTGTCGTGTTTCGTGTTTCCTTTGTTATTAAATCCTGTTTATTTCGCCATCCTGCGTTTGCGTCTGTTCCATCCCGTGTTCATGACAGAAGATTCCGCCGCACCAGGACCCAGCAGGATAGCTGCAGCTTGGACTGGCCAAGTGGGAGTATTTATTTATTTTATTTTTTTCAAATTTTATTTTTATTTATTTATTTTTTTATTTTTTTATTTTTTTTATTTTTTTTTTTTCCTTCGACTTCGCGGGTTTGGTGAAATCGGTCCGCATTTCTTCGCTGATGGACGCCGCTCCGCATCTGGTTTCTCTGCGTGGCGCCGCCTCACTTCCTGGTTGCGGGCCATGTCGCCAGCCCGAGTTTTGTTTTGTTTTTTTTGGTGTCCTGTGACATCGCCCCGCATTTGTCCGGTTGGGGGCGTCGCTTCACATTTGGTTTCCGTGGATTACGTTGCCCCACTTCCTATCCGTGGGGGGTGTTGCAGGCCCGTATTTACGCCCTATGGATTTTCTGTTTTGTGGATGATTGTTTTTTCTTCCCCGCCCTCCCTCCCCATTCCTGGTTCGTGAGAGGTGGGACTGGACACGTTGCGTCGGGGGTAGTGCTCGGTCCGTCAGCTCAGCTGTGTAATCATGTGTGTAATCATGCTAGCTGGTTCAAGTCATGCATCTTTGCTGACATTTACTTCATTAACTGGTGATGTTTTTGTATTGTGTACTTGTGTATTTAATACCACAGCTGAATTACTGCTGAAAAAAATGGATCACAAAACAATAGTTCTCTAAAAGCCTATAAAAACTAGAACAATTCTCAGACATTATTAAAGAGAGCAGGATGTGTTAGCATGAGATAAAACACATTTCATTGTCTGTGTACAGAGTCGTCTTAACACCTCAGTCTATATGTGTGAACACATCAACTCTGTACTTCATCAACGCCCAGTAGAACAATGTGTCATACTGTTTTACTGTAAAACAAAAGCTAAACCACACCCTTATTATAATATGGATAATATAATATGTTTTCCTGTGCTCCTTAAAATTAAAAGGAACAGAACTGTTCAGTGTTAAATTACATGTTTCCATCTTAATGTAGATCATACTTTAAGAAATAAAAATAATCAAGCCTATGTTAAATGTATATATGGATTACTTATCGTTTCTCTAACACAAGCAAGAGACAGTGAGTGTATGAAAGCGTCAGGACTTGGACATTCTCTGCTGGAACAATAGGGGGCGTTCTGGCAGTGTGTTTTCTGTCATGTCTTGTAATACTCACCTGGTTGTAATTGGTTTAATTATTATGTGTATTTATATCTGTCAGAGAACTGGGGTGTCTTCACACATAAAAAGACCCAAATGCAGGGATAACAAAAACAGAGATTTTATAAATAAAACACAAAAGAATAATTGAAAGAACGAGGAAACAGGAACCGAGACACAGAAGCCGACAAAAAATTAGGAAACGTGGAGGATATAAATACACATGATAATTAACCAATTACAACCAGGTCAGTATTACAAGACATGTGACAGAAAACACACTGCCAGAACGCCCCTACTGTTCAGCAAGAAAATGTCCAAGCAGAAGTCAAATCAATTCAAATCAAATTTTATTCGTCACATACACCTACATACAGAGTTCGACATGCAGTGAAATGTTTTTTACGTCTGTCTGGTATTCAAGCATAATAAAGGAATGGAATTAAGAATGAAAATAGAACCAAAAGGAGGTAGATAAATAAAAAGTATAAATTATATAAAATATATTCAATTCAAGTTCAAGTTTCAAGTTTCTTTATTTGTCATTTCACTACATGTTGCGACATACAGTGGAACGAGATGTCGTGTCTCACAGGTCAAACGGTGCAACATCCATACAGACATTAAACAATTAAACAAGACATTTATAATTTAAATACACAAAATAATATACCCTCAAGCAGTAAATATAGGTATGAAGACTCTACAATGCTTCCTTGATATTGTACACATGCAACAGGAGGCATTCAAGGTCAGCAGCTGGTAGCAGACTAGTGCAAGATGTTTTGTGTAACATGAGCATGTAAACATTTAAACATTTTTGATGTGCCAGTGTGCTAATGCTGAGGTGAGTGTGACTGTTGGCAGTCAGGTGGGTCACGTCACAGGAGGCCTGTGTATATTCAGGGGGTGGCAGTGGAGGTTTGAGTTCAGGGCTATAACAGCTTGGGGGAAGAAACTGTTCCGCAGTCTAGCAGAGCGGGTTCTGATGCTCCTGTACCTTCTTCCTGATGGTAGAGGCTGAAAGATGTTGTAGGAGGGATGGGTGGGATGGGTGGGACTAGCCTCTTAAAGCACTTCATCATGATTGGAGTCAGTGCTATGGGACGGTAGTCATTCAAGCAGGACACAGGTGATTTCTTTGGGGCCGGCATGATGGTCGTGGATTTCAGACATGTGGGGACGACTGCCTGGCTCAGTGAGGTGTTAAAGATATCCGTAAGGATGTCAGTCAACTGTGCCGCACAATCTCTCAGTACTCTGCCTGGTATACCATCAGGGCTCACAGCCTTGCGTCGGTTAATCCTGGATAGGGTTTTCCTTACATCAGCTGGAGAGAGAATGAGCACCTTGTCGTTGGGCGATGTGGGCAGTTTTTGTGCAGGTGTGTTATTCTGCATGTCAAACCACGAGTAGAAAAATGTTCAATGTGTCAGGGAGTGATGTGTTGTTTTCACAGGCCTGTGGCGGAGGCTTGTAGTCTGTGATGGTTCGGATGGCTTTCCACAGGCTCCGTGTGTCTTTACTGTCTGTGAACTGGCTGTTGATTTTATCTGCACATGTCCGTTTCGCTTTTTTGATGCCCCATGACAGATTTGCTCTTGCTGGTCTGCTTTATCTCCTGACCTGAAAGCTTCATCTCTGGTCTTTAGCAGCTCATGAACCTCTGCTGTCATCCACTGCTTTTGGTTTGCCCGTGTGGTGATAGTCTTGGTTACTGTGACGTCATCAATGCACTTTTTGATGTATGCACTCACTGTTTCAGTGTACTCCTGCAGATATGTGCGGTTGTTGTAGGTGGCTGCCTCTCTGAACATATTCCAGTCCGTGCACTGAAAGCAGTCCTGGAGTTTTGAGGTGGCATCCTCTGGCCAGACTGTGATAAGTTTCTGAACCGGTTATGTGAATATCAGTAGTGGTCTGTATGCATGGATTAGCATAGCAGATATTTGATCTGAGAACCCGAGATGGGGGCGGGGCTCAGCCCGGTATGCATGCTTCACTGTAGTGTAAACCAAGTCCAGTATATTATTTCCCCTTGTTCCAAAGTTCACATGCTGGTAGAACTTCGGTAGCACTGTCTTTAAGTTGGTGTGGTTAAAGTCTCCGGCTATTATGAAAAAGGCAACGGAGCTGTGTGTTTGAAGTTTGGTAATGCCGCTGTACAGCTCGTTCAGCGCGTCTCTAGCATAAGCACACGGGGGAATGTACACCGCTATAATAACAACGGTTTTAAACTCCCTTGCCCTTGTCTCGCGGTATGTTGAGCGACTGAGTTGAATTAAGTCCAGTTTTTTTTCCAGAGAGCGAACATTAGAGAGCATAATGGATGGAATCGCTGGTCTGGTGGGGTAAGCCCTTAGTCTAGCTCATATACCTCCTCGCTTTCCACGCTTCTGTCTCCTCTCACACCGCCGGCGTCGAAGTTTTGGTCGTATAGTGTCAATAGGCGAGTCTGCGGTCTGGGGGTTCGGCTCCCGCAGCAAACAGAGGCCCCTTAGCCTTTCGGTGGTCTCCAGTGACAGCTGCTGTTTGTACGTGCTGCCGATTTCTAGGAGGCGCTGTCGATTGTAAATGTATTTCCAGTTGTCTTGGTAATTCACTGATGGGTCCGGGAACAGGGGGACAAGACTAACAGACATACACAAACTGATTTTGGGACCCGGAGTGGCCACAGCAGATCCTCACGCCATCATCTTGGTCGACATATATGAAAATATATGTGTATACATAAATGCATATAGTTTTAATGATTGTCCTTAAAATGTCCATGTGCAGTCTGGTGTGGTATAAAGTGGCACTGTGCTGTGTAAGTCCAGAGTTAAAGTGACAGTCCAGGGTTAAAGTGTCATAGTGCAAAAACGGTTGTGCAGAATAAAAAGTGAAGATGGAGGGAGAGGTCCAGTACTAGATCCTTGGTGTTTCTGGTTTAAACTCTGAATGGCCTGTGGGAAGAAGCTTCTCCTCATTCTTTCTGTGTATGCTTTCAAGGAGCGGAAGCAGTTCCCAGAACGCAACAAAGAAAAGAGTCCACTGTTGGGATGCTGAGATCCTTTACAATCTTCCTGGCTCTGGTAAGGCACCGCGTGCTGTAGATATCCTGCAGGTCAGGAAGCTCGGTGTGGATGGTACATTCAGCTGACCACATCACCCTCTGGAGAGCTCGCCAGTCCTGCATGGTGCCGTTCCCGATCCAGGAAGTGATGCTACCCATCAGGACGCTCTCAGTGGTGCAGGTGTACAAAGTCTTTAGCACCTGAGAGGGTAGTTTGAAGTCCCTTAAGCATCTCCGAGGGTACAGACGCTGCCGGGCCTTCTTCACCAGGGTGTTAATGTGACAGGAGCAAGACAGGTCCGGTGTGATGTGAGCGCCTAGGTACCGGCAAACTGTCCACTCTCTCTACTGGGGTCCCGTTGATGTTTATCGGTTGGTATTACCGCACGTGCTGCGTGCTGAGGACCACTATCAACTTTGTCTTGCTGATGTTCAGGAGAAGATTATTCTTCTGGCACCATCTCTCCAGGCTTTTAGTATCCTGTAGGTAGGCCGTCTCATCCTTGTTGGAGTGTATCCTTGTATCTCAGTGATCACTGGTGCTAGCTGGTCAATGGAGGCTTTCAGAACCTATGATGCCATCTTGTCCTACTGCCTTCCTGGTATTCACTCTCTTGAATGCCCTCCTCACATTATACTCCGAAATGGTGAACATGTTTACCTCTCTAGCTCTCTCAGCGTGAATGATGTTAGCTGCAGCCTCAAAGCGAGCGAAAAAGATGTTTAGCTCGTCTGCCAGGGAAGTATCCGCATTCCCCATTCTAGAAGTTGGCATTCTAAAGTCTGTGATGTTCCTCAGTCCCTGCCACAGGCTCCTTGAGCCACCACGTTGAAACTGTGACTCTAGTTTCCTCCAGTAGCACTGTTTTGTTTTTTTCACCGCTCTGCGCACACTGTATTTTTCACCGCTCTGCGCACACTGTATTTTTCACCGCTCTGCGCACACTGTAAGACGCGACCTCCCTCTGATCCGGAGCTTCCTCTTTCAGCCTTTGTTTGAATACAGGCATGAGGAAGATGGCGGCATGGTCCGATTTCCCAAACGGTGGACGTGATTGTGCCTTGTACTGTAGCTGTTCTTGAATGGTGTGTAGCAGTGATCCAGTGTCCTTTCACCCCTGGTGGGGCAGGTGATGTGCTGCTGAAAGTTCGGTAGTACGCACTTGAGGTTGGCACCATTAAAGTCTCCCACCACAATGAGCGCAGCGTCCCGATGCTGTGTTTGTTTAGCATTAGTGTCTCATGTAAGTCCCATACTGCAGTGTCCGTGTCCAATTGATGTGGAACATAAACGGCACTGACTATGACCAAGCTGAATTCCTGATAGAAGGGCCGACATTCGATGGTCAGTAGATCCAGATTTGGTGTGCAGGAGCGTGAAAGAGGAAAGATGGTCGTGCTGTCGCACCAGTGGTTGTTCAACATCAGACGCACCCCACCTCCCCTTGACTACCCCAACTCCAGTGTTCTGTCCATGCTGTAAACCGAGAAAAACTTGCCTGGCTGGATGGCGTGGCCTGGTATCTCTGGGTTCAGTCATGTCTTGGTGAAGCAGAGAAGGTTGCAGTCACGAATGTTTTCTAGATCTTGACCCTTGTCCTGAGGACGTCGAGCTTGTTTTCCAGAGACTGGAAGTTGGCTAACAGGGTAGTAGGTAAAGGAGCGCGTTGTGCACATTCCCTCAGCCTGTTCCTGACACTGGATCGTTTCCCCCATGGACGTTTCCCTTGGTTTAGTTTTCAACATTTACATCATGTTTGGTTGAATTTCGCAAAGTGAAATTTTACACAACCAAAATATCTCAATATAATCTCATGATACCTAAAAACATTTTTGTGTTACATGATACGTGTCACAATAAAAATGCCTTTGTACTGTATGTTCTGCCTCCACAGTGCCTACATGACCCTCGTGTTCAACAGCCAAATAGCAAAGAAAGAAAAGTGTGAGTTAAAGAGTGTGTGCTTAAGAGGTCTGGATGATGATGTTTTGCATAAACACAATTTCCTTGTTTAATTTCTGAATTAGTCACTTAAACAAGCTGCATTTTTACCACCAACACCACAATACATCAGAAATAACTGATCACAATATTGATATTCAAGCTCATATGTGATAATTATAAGTTGCTGAACATAAAGAAATGAGACGTGAATTTAAATATTTTGAACAGCGAACCTGTCAATGTTCAGGAAATGTAGATATTAGATTAATGATATTAGAGAAATTAGCCATTAAAAATATGAAGTTTTTTCTTACCGTAACTTTTATACTCTTGAGTCCAACAACTGAGCAGAAAATAAAGTGTGAAGAGGAGTGTGTGTGGTTAACAAGTGTTGCTGTTGTCTTCTCTTTCTGCTAAAGTCACTTCCTATAAAATGAAGTGACAAAAACATGAGAAAATATTTTGTTCATATGCTAAAATGAAATGAAAGTCAATGTAAAAAAAAAAAACATGCTGAAAATATTATTGATTATTTTATTAATATAAATATTCTCAATTACATTATTAATTACATACAATTACACTAAAAAGTAACGTGTTACTGTTAAAAACTTTTTAGTTACTTTTTTAAAGAACGTTCTTTAATGTTCCCATTAATGCCCTTTTATGGTCTATACAAACACAAAACCAGACATCCCAAGTATCCCGGATGTTCCGGGAGTCTCCCACATATTGATAGCGGCTCCCTGATTCCCGCAAATTAGTTACAATCTCCCGGAAACTAGAGCGAGCAAGCAAGAGCGCGCATGCGCGACAGAGACAAGTATTCAAGTATGTGCTCCAAACCTTGTAGCGCACGGTAGAGAGGGAGGGGGCCAATCCTGATTGGCCTGTTTCAGTAAGTCAACCAACCAATTGTCAGTGTGGGCGGGCTATAGCCCATGTGTTTTGGAATTACTGCCGCACATACTTGAATAAACGGAAACACGCCCACAGCACGTCTTCTTCGTGTTTACAGGTTGGCATCAACTAATTCTACAATGTGTCGCTGCTGTACGCACGTTAGGCTGTAGGCTACACTTCAGCCAAAATTAATTAATTTAAAAAAATAACGAGTAACGCACCATATAGTAACGGTAACAGAGTTACTTTATTTAAAAAGGTAACGCGTTAGAGTATTCGTTACTGTCAAAAGTAACAGCGTTACAGTAACACGTTACTGCTCAACACTGATCATATATAAAAAAAAATAAAATTAATCAAACCTATATTAAATGTATTTATAGATTACTTACTGTCTCTTACTTTAGTCACTTTACTTTACTTTAGTGTATTAAAATGTCAGGACTTGGACTTTCCTGCCGGAACAGTAGGGGGCGTTCTGGCAGTGTGTTTTCTGTCACGTGTCTTGTAATACTCACCTGGGGCCTCATTTATAAAGTGTGTGTACACACAAAACGGGGCTGGAAATGTACATACGCCAGTTCCCATGCAAAGGTTGTCATCTATAAAAAACAAACTTTACGGGAGCCAAATTATTTACAGTATGTAAAAAAAAATAAGAAATCCTCAACTTTGTCTCTAAGACCTTTCTGTATATGAAATAATTCTACTGGAATCTATCATCTCACTCTATAGGTCTGGTATATCACAGCTGTCCCTGAGTGGCATAATATCTGTCGTTTTGAATGGTTTTAATATAATTATCATAATAACACACTGCCAGAACGCCCCCTAATGTTCCTGCAGAGAATGTCCAAGCAGAAATCCTGAGAGAAAGTGTGAATAATCAAATTTCAAGACTGTGATGTTGCAGCAGAAGTTTGTCCTTTATTCATAATAACAGTCAATGTGGTTACAGAATTCACACACAGAGTAAATATATTTAAATACTGACATGAGTTCTTCACATACAAAGTGACATCATATGTTTTATATGTTTATTTGCAGTGAAACAAAATAAAACAATGTATTTGAGTAGCTTTAGGCTGGTTAAAGTAGCTGTACTGTGATATATACATGTGCATCATCTTGGTCAGAGTCACAGTGAGTCAGGAGTCTATTCCAGCATCACTGTGTGCCGATCAGGACGTCATGCTGTGTTTGACTAAAGCTCAGAACTCAGAGGAAAAACAAAGAAAACTGGCACCTCAACTCAGAATTCCTACTCAGAGCGTCAGGAGGGTCTCTTCATCCCAGAGTTTATCATATTACTACAGACCAACATGGCCAGCATGGCGACTCACACCATCAACACTTGAAAAAGTATATATTAATGATCAATAAACTTAGCTGACTAACTGATGGCCCTAAAGGCACTTCCCTAGAAACCCTACACCTCATGTGTAGGGTTCCTTTCCCTGCCTGGTGGAGCTGACCGCTGGTGCTGGACGGCAGGCTCAGAATTTACACAGGGAATTTGGGCTGCAATGCTAGCCTGTGATAACCCAAGCCTCTCACTGCAGCAAGGAAAGAACAGGCCATTAGGAAAATCAGGGCTGTTTAAAAATATGTTTTTGTCCTTTTCTTCTCTGTGGCAAGCAATGCAGCCATACTTTGTGACACAGAGGGCATAATCGGCTCTCTAGAGAGGTGAGAACATGCCATGATAAAGAAGAGAAGACCTTATTATTTATATCTCTTGTTTTGTACTTGTCTAAGACAACTCGAGAGACAATTGACACCAATATACACAGAGCACCTCCTAAATTCAAAGAAGCTGGAGTCATGTGATGTACATGCCCTTATATGGTCTTACTGGCACTCTATGCTTCGTCACATGATCTCGTTAGCCAATAGATTGGAGTGATTTCACACAGAGCTTCAGAGCTTCCACAAGGAGGTTCCCATAGCGTTATATTCTAAGTTGCTGATGTTACTGAGTTTCTCCACTTTAGTGAGAAGCTCTTTATTCATTATCTGTATCAGGATTCATTTAATCCACATTACTGTTACTAAATGTCTGAAATCACAAATAGAAAAAAAATCAGAAAAGTCAGAAATGTGTGTTAAAGCATTTTACTAACATTTATCTACATCAGTCATCACCACACACTCTGATATATGATCATTAATTTTACTGATTAATACATTAATATAAAAGTACTGTTGGACTTACAGCTGTGTATTGTTTCAGTTCAGTTCAAGTTTATTTGTATAGCGCTTATTACAATTGACATTGTCTTAAAGCAGATTTACAGAACATAAACATAGAACAAAAGGTTATTATAAAGAATAATATAAAGATTAATATAATTACAAAATTCAAGATTAATATTAGATATATTTAAATATGTTTATATTTTTCCTGAATGAACAAGTCTGAGGAGACTCAGGTGACTGTGGGGAGGAAAAACTCCCTTGAATAAAAGGAAGAAACCTTGAGAGGAACCAGACTCAAAGGGGAACCTCATCCTCATCTGGGTGACACTGGGGGTGTGATTATAAATATACAGTCTGATAAATTTTGTATTGATGTAAAAGATCACATGGAGATCACATCTCCTCTTTAGTATCACAGAGTCTAACGAGCTGGTAGATCTCTAGATGTCTCAGGATTCTCACAGAGTCGGCCTCATTGTATTGTAGCACATTTTCATATAAAACACTTATTAGTAAGTTAGTATTTAATCTAGTGGTGGTTTTGGGATCAAAATGCTCAAACTCACTGCAATATTCTAATAATCAGAGGATGTGGATGCGTCAGCACGAGGACTGGGATGAGAAATCTGTGAAAAACCCAAAGTCACACCTTGTTGTATTTATAAATATCTAAAACATTGTACAAAGCTGTTTAATGTGACAGATTTACAACAATGAAATATTTCATAATCATTTCATCATCATAAACGATAATAAAAATAACTGTGTTTTTGAGTAAACACTTACTGCAAGTGTGTGATACACATCATCAGCTGCCCGGCCTGTGGAGTCTAGAGCTGCATACGTGTCGTCTTTAGCACTCGGCCCAGTGTTCTGCAGAGAGGAGGAGTGGAGAACATGAGTAGGTTCTGCAGAAGATTTACAGTAAGTCACCACTGTTATTAGTGAATTCAAGCCAAGTCAAAAAGCTTTTATTGTCATTTAAACCATATATAACTTGCATTACACAGTGAAATGAGACAATGTTTCTCCAGGACCAGGGTGCTACATTAAACAAAGACAGAGCTAAGGGCTTAGTAAGTAGTCCTGGATACATAAAGTGTGCAAACTGTTATAAACAACGCAAGCCAAAAGACAAAAAGACAGTGCAGGACAAAAGACAGTGCAAACAAAAAAAACAGAGATTACACAAAAGACAATATACAAGAGACAATACAAAAAAGCAGCACCGACCAGTGTAAATACTGTATGTTCAATCAATATTCCATGTGTAGAAATACAGTAATGAACACAGTATTATATCAGCAGTTACATGGGGTGTTGTAATGTATAGTGAAAAACAGCAATCGACTGAAATGTGAGACAGCATGTGCAAAGAGCAGAAACTGTCTGCAAAACAGCATGGAAACAGTTTGATATGGTGGTGTTGTAGACATGGATGTATATTGGAAGAGTGTGTATTTGGTGTAGGTCATTGCAGTGGTCCATCTGTAAAATGTTGACAGGATGGGGGGAGGGAGATGTGCTTTTCTCAGCCTTTGTAAGAAGTAGAGATGCTGCTGGGCTTCTTGGTTATGGAGCTGGAGTTCAATAAATTTGCAGCTCTTGATGATCTGTACAGGTGATTTGTCAATGTTCAGCAGAGAGTGGTCGCTCTGTGCTCTCCTGAAATCAACAACCATCTCTTTAGTTTTATCAACATTCAGAGAAAGGTTGTTGGCTCTACACCAGACAGTTAGCTGTTGCGCCTCCTCTCTGTATGCTGAATAATCTTTCTTGCTGATGAGACCCACCACGGTCGTGTCACATATTTTGCCCATATTGTACAATATCTCAGCCATTACCCACATACTATACAATATTTCAGTCATTTGCTGTTTTTTGCACAACTCTATATATAATCCAAAGGAGCTGCTGCTAAGAAACTGTGTTCATTCTAATGTTACTGCACAAAATATTGTTTGAACATTCAGTATTTACATACAGTATACACACACACAGTATACACACACACAGTATACACACCGGTCGGTTGGCGCTGTTTCTGTTACTGTTTATTGACTTTTGTGTATTGCTTTGTTTTGTGTATATTGTAACTTTATGTCTGCACTGTTTTTTGTCCTGCACTGTCTTTTGTCCTGTACTGTCTTGTTTGTCTTGTCCTGCACTCTGTACACCAGGTTGCACAGTTGCACTTTATGTGGCTAAGACTACTTACATGTCCTTAGCCCTGTCTTTGTTTTATGTAGCATCATGATCCTGGAGAAACGTTGTCTCATTTCACTGTGTACAGCAACAGCTATATATGGTTGTAGTGACAATAAAAGCTTCTTGACTTGACTTGACTCATTGGCAAACGATGAGTTCAAAGCTCACATTGTAAAAAGCTGCATTTAATGTGACAGATTTACTACAATAAAATGTTTGTCATTTAGACCATCATCATCATCAAAGGTTAAAAATAACTTTTTTTGAGTAAACACTTACTGCAAGTGTGTGATACACATCATCAGCTGCCCGGCCTGTGGAGTCTAGAGCTGCATACGTGTCGTCTTTAGCACTCGGCCCAGTGTTCTGCAGAGAGGAGGAGTGGAGAACATGATTAGGTTCTGCAGAAGATTTACAGTAAGTCACCACTGTTATTAGTCAATTCAAGCCAAGTCAAAAAGCTTTTATTGTCATTTAAACCATATATAACTTGCAGTACACAGTGAAATGAGACAATGTTTCTCCAGGACCAGGGTGCTACATTAACCAAAGACAGAGCTAAGGGCTTAGTAAGTAGTCCTAGATACATAAAGTGTATCTGTGCAAACTGGTACAAACAACGCAAGGCAAAAGACAAAAGACAGTGCAGGACAAAAGACAGTGCAAACAAAAAAAGGAGCTGGTGTTGAGTGACCAGGTGAAGCATAAATTTGCTGCTCTTGATGATCTGTACAGGTGATTTGTTAATGTTCAGCAGAGAGTGGTCGCTCTGTGCTCTCCTGAAATCAACAACCATCTCTTTAGTTTTATCAACATTCAGAGAAAGGTTGTTGGCTCTACACCAGACAGTTAGCTGTTGCACCTCCTCTCTGTATGCTGACTCGTCGTTCTTGCTGATGAGACCCACCACGGTCGTGTCATCTGCAAACTTGATATTATGGTTCGATCTATGCATGGCTACACAGTCGTGAGTCAGCAAGGTGAACAGCAGTGGACTGAGCACGCAGCCCTGAGGGGCTCCAGTGTTCAGTGTGGTGGTGCTGGTGATGATGTTCCCGATCCAGACTGACTGAGGTCTCCCAGTCAGGATGTCCAGGATCCAGTTGCAGAGGGAGGTGTTTAGTCCTAACTCAGGCTCATCTTCCCAATAAGGTGCTGAGGGATGATTGTGTTGAATGCTGAAGTAAAGTCTATGAGCAGCATTTGTATGTGTGTTTATTGTCCAGGTGGGTGAGGGCAAAATGAAGGGCAGTGGCAACGGCATCATCCGTGGAGCGGTTTGGACGATACACAAACTGTAGGGGGTCCAGTGAGAGTAGTAACTGGGTCTTGATGTGCATCATGACAAGCTTCTCGAAACACTTTATTACAAAGTTCTCCTCACACCGGCTGTAGATAGACAGAAGATGTGAGCGTTAGGAGGAGGGATAGTCTTCCTTGCTGTTTATTTGTTCTGCAACTCAAACTCAGCATAGAAGTCATTTAGTAAAGAAGTCATGGGAGGGAGGCATCACTTTCACAGGCAGGTAATTCATGATTGCCTGTATGCCCTGCCATATGTGGAAGTTGATGGAATTGCCATCAGTTGCAGCCTCCCTGATGATGTTCCAGTCAGTGCCCTCAAAGCAGTCCTGAAGTGCAGAGGTGGCTCCTGTTGGACAGGTTTTCACCTGCTTCAGTTTAGAGGATCTGATGAGTGGTCTGTATGCTGGAATTAGCATAACAGAGATGTGGTCTGAATAGCTGAGGTGGGGCGGGGTTCTGCCCAATACGCGCCCGGAATGTTTGTGTAAACAAGATCCAGTGTGTTTTCCTCTGTCTTTGCAAAGTCCACATACTGATGTATACAGAATATCAGGAGACTTGAGATTTGCATGATTGAAATCTCCGGCGATGATAAACATTATTATGATAAATGATGCTAAAATTGGGGTAAACATTCTGCAGATTGCTAATCGCCCCATATAGTTCACATAGAGCTCCTTTAACATTAGCACTGGGGGAAATGTACACTACAACAATGAAAACTGTGGTGAATTCCCATAGTAAATAAAATGGCCTGCATCTAACAGTCACAAACTCTATTAATGATGAACAGTAAATAGAAACAAGCACAGAGTTCTTGCACCATTCTATGTTTATGTAAACACACAAACCACCACCAAGAGCCTTAATGCACAATGCCACATTTTTGTTGGTGTGTAATGTTATTATGAACAAAGCTTCCGACAGACATTTCTGTAATAACTCACCTGATTGTCACCTTCATCTACCTTCTTCTTCTGTCTCTTGCTTCTGCTCACATAAAGACAAATATTTACCCACCGTCAGCATCTTCAGAGTCATTAGTGATAAATTTATCAGCACAAATATTCTCACCTCAGCCAGAAGAGTGCAGAGAGAAGAGCTGCAAGCCCAAAAAGTCCCAGTCCAACAGCCACATACACAATCACAGTACCTGCTGGTACAAACACAATCACAGACAGACACACACACACACACACACACACACACACACACACACACACAAACACAGATATTATTCAAAACCTCACCCACAGTGCATTATGAACAGAGCAGTGATCACACAGCAATGAAAAATCATCACCCTCACCATTAATAGTGACAGACACTGCAGCTGATCTCTCAGAGCCGTGTTTATTCTGAGCCTCACAGTAATACTGTCCACTCTGTACAGCTCTGTAACTCTGTCCAGATCCTACAGGTGATGATTCTTTCTCCTTAAACCAGGTGTAGCTCTGTACAGGTGGGTTAGCATCACTGCTACAGGTCAGAGTTACTGAACTGTCCTCCATCTCACCAGAGGGACTGATGGACACTGAGACGTTCTTTGGAGGATCTAAAATGAACAGGATAATAACACTAAAGTAAATCCATAATAGTTTTATCTCTAATTGTGTGTGAGGAAATCTTCAGCTTTAACTTACACAGAACATTCAGAGTCACACTGTTGGAGTCCTGATGTCCGACTTCATTACTGCACTTGCACTTGTACTCTCCACTGTCCTCAGAGCTGATCTTGGAGATGTTGTAGGTCTTTTCATTTCCTACTGATGTCTTCCCCTTAAACCAGGTGTAGTTCTGTACAGGTGGGTTAGCATCACTGTTACAGGTCAGAGTCACTGAACTGTCCTCCACTATCTCACCAGAGGGACTGATGGACACTGAGACGTTCTTTGGATGATCTAGAGAGTTCCATGACCAGAGTGAGGAAAGCAGTTCATGGTCATAATTAATGCTTTCATCAATAATTGAATGCAGTTTAAAACTATTATTTCTGCCCCTTTTTTGATTATTACATTTGGCTTTATGTTTTATTAGAATCTTTATTATTGGGATAAATCAGAGACACCTTTCTGTAAATGGCTGAATTTCTTTCCTTTGGTGTCAGAATGGGATTCAATAGAGTTTCTATCTACTTTCCTGTCATAGAATTAAAAGTAAAACTCCTTCAAGATACAAATCACACAGAACAATAATAATATTATTAACTCCAACACCACAATAACAAATCACCAGGGGCAGGTTGAGTTCCTGATCAATTCTATAAGTATTTTAGGACAACAGTTCATTAGAATTACAGAAGAAATAAAGAAATAACCAGTGAATTTACCACCACACATGAATTCCACTTTCATAAACCCAAAAAACAAATAAACTCTTTATCTAATTATCACTCGATTTCACTAATCAACACAAATATGAAATTGCTTCCAGAATTAATTAATAGATTCAGTTAATACAACAATAATACAAGAAGTTTTAATGTAAATATTAATATTGACAACAAATAGAATTTTAAATATGTATTTAAATATAAGAGGATTTGGGTCTTCCCCCTTTTGCTTTAATGACAGTTTGCACTCGAGTTGGCATGGACTCCACAAGTTTTTTATAAAACATTATGATAACGTTTTAGATCAAATCTATGGGACTGTCATCTGATCTCAGGCTTCAAGCTATGAATGTCAGTCAATGTCATTTTGTGTTTTCTTTACTTACACCAGTACTTTATTTTGTTTTCCTTTATTAACTATCAGGTTATAAAGTATATATAAGAAGGTAAATAAAGCTCACATCTGACTCTGAGGGTTTGAACAGGAGAGTGGAGATGTTCATATCCTCTTACAGCACAGCTATAACTGCCTGCATCCTCACTGCTGACCGACTGCAGACGGACTTCATTGTTCTTGTTGGTCTTTGTGGTTAAATCTCTGCTGTTTTTGTACCAGATGAATGTTGGATCAGTCAGACTGCAGGTGGTTTTACAGGTCAGAACGACTGATTGTCCTTCTGTCACTTCTGCAGGAGCGATCTGAAGATCAAGACCTTAAACAACGAGAGAAACGTTAAATCATGAAAGTCGTCCTGAAGCCAGTAGAGCGTCTACTTCTAAAACTCTGCTCTCAAAGTGGTTTTCTATCTGGAGACTAGTCACTATTTACCAGCCCCTTAATGATCAGAACAATCAGACAAAACACTTTGTACTTTGACAGAAAAACCTTGACATGTAGCAGTATAAATGTTTCAAGGACTCTTCAGTAAGAACCTTTTGCAGTAAGAACATTATCTTAGTCTTCACTAAAAAGGTACCACAAGCAAAACATTTCCCCAAAACAGTTCTGTGTAGGAATATAAAAATAATAGATAGTAATAGTTAGTCCATAGTTAATATTATGAACTACACCATGTGTTACTCTGCTAGCGACACTTGAATGAAACAGGTAAGTGATTACATACATCCACTAGCTTGGGACCAGCTTAACGTTTAGAGATGTGTGAATGAAAACAGACAATAAACAGGCAGAAACCGAAAGCAGGATTATTGTTAATAAAATCAAGAAAAACAAGAAAGAAACAGAAGCAAGGCTTGTGTCAGACATCAATGCTACAGATACGACTTAAAAAAGGATGAACGAGCATGGGCACAGAGGGAGAATAGTTCAGCAGAAGCATCATTAAGGATAGAACCATCATCATCATCAGCCTCATGGAGAAAAGAGCAAGGTGAGATGAACAAAACATCTTATTTTCAGTCTAACAGAATAAATTCTGTAAAACAACGAATGGCAAACAACACAAAACCACTGTGAGTGTGTGGAAGTGTGGCTGTGGTCGAGTGCTGGTTTGTGAATAGAGGGCAGTGAGTGGTAAGGTTTATACACCTGTGGAGATTTGTGTTAATAACTGTTATCTGTTGCAGTGACCTGTGTCAGGGACGGAAGTGTGTGTGTGTGTGTGTGTGTGCGCTTGTGTGTGTGTGTGTGTATGTGTATGAGTGTATGTGTGTGTGTGCGCGTGTGTGTGTGCACGTGTGCGTGTGTGTGTATGTGTGTTTGTGTGTGTGTGTGTGTGAGTGTGTGTATGTGTGTGCGTGTGTGTGTGTATGTGTGTTTGTGTGTGTGTGTGTGTGTGTGCGTGTGTTTGTGTGTGCGCACGTGTTTGTGTCTGCGTTTGTGTATGTGTGTGTGTGTGTGTGTGTGTGTGTGTGTGCAGGGCTGTCAAGTATCACACATTGAGAGTGACAGTCCCTCATGTCAGTCTTTTGTCACGTTCTCCCTTCACACATCGTATTTTTCACACAGAAAAACTTTGTGACTATTTATTATATATTTAATAAGCCGCAGACCCCAAAATGTATCTGTCTCCCCTGGAGTTCTTAGTCGAGCCTGACACTTATCAGCCAATCAAAAAAGAGGCTACACAATAGCCAATCAGAAAATAGCACTATTGTATCTGGGTAAGATTTAACACAACAACCAATGAAAAAACAACATATTCATTAGCGACGGTATTTTCGATGGTGGGTTTGAACAAAACCTCAACACAAAACAGCTCGTCTCAGGACGGGACATTGTCCTCAATCATGTCCCTAAACATGTCTGGGCTTGTGCTGAACTGTTTTATATGGGAGCAACATTACACATGATAAAGGGGTCCAAAAAGGCAACAAACACTTACAATAAACACCACCAGTCATAATCTCTCTCTCTCTCTCTCTCTCACACACACACACACACACACAAAATTAATAAATGGAAATTGAACAAATACAAAATTGAACAACTCCCCCAATATTGTTTTTTTTCTTTTTCTTTTTCTTTTTTTTTAAAGGGTGTTGCAGGGGGGTATAGATGTCACGCTTGCCTGTCTTCAAAACTTGAGAACTATGTGTGCGTGTGCGTATTTGTGTGTGTATGTGAGTGTGTGTGCGAGTGCGTGTGTTTTTGTGTGAGCGCGAGTGTGTGTGTGTGTGTGTTTGTGTTTGTGTGTGTGTGTGTGTGTGTGTGTGTGTGTGTGTGTTTGTGTTTGTGTGTGTGTGTGTGTGTAAAGACATAATGTGTGGACTGAAAAGTGAATTATAAAAATAAATAAAGGTTAAATAACGATCTCCAATCCTGCCTCTAGTTTCCTCTTTCCCTGAACCCCCCAAACACGCTACACTGTGATCGGTAATGAAGCCACTACTGAGTGTCCACTTACTTTCTGTCTAATTATTATGTAGATTTTTAAACATTTATAATGTTGTGGTTGAAAAGTGAGCTTGTGGTGTCTTTCTTTAAAATAAATGGTGTTTGGTTTGAGATGTTTTCTAATGTAGTGAAAATTATAAGTGTAGAAAATTAAATCAGAAGACTAAGTGCTGCTTATGGGTCCAAATAAATTGTAATTATATAAAAACAGATGCTTTTCTTTACCTGTAACACTGAGTGTAACTCCAGGATCACCCTGGTATCTTTGTCCCTTTTTATTTGTTATGATTCTGAAGCAGTACATCTGTTCATCTGTTTTCTTCACATCACTCAGACTGAGGGGGAAGTGATTCTGTACATCTGTTATATACGTCACTCTGCCTGAGTAACCTGGTTCATTACACAGATCAGTCGGCACTTTACCCTTAACTGGGTTAATTACCCAAAACCTCTGTGTCACTGTAAGACGTGGTGGGTGTGTGTAAGTGACGTTCATAATCACTGTAGATCCTTTTAAAGCACAGAGATTAAGTTGGCTGTATTTCACACTCCATTTATTCCCAAGAGCTGAAACATGATACATAAAAGAGGTGATTAGAGATTATTATCCTGAACCCCATCAAACACTCAGTTCACTCACAAATAAAAACTATTCTTCACGACTGGAAGAAAACTGTAATGTGGAATTAATATTCAAACTGAATCTGCATTTTGATCCTTTATTCACAGAGAAATAAAAAAGCAAGAATATATTTTTTGTGTATTTTACTCATGATTCTTAAATGGACCTTAAGAACAAGCACAGATTTGGTGATTAAATCAGTTTGTACTGTCTCCAGTGTGTGTGACTGTGATAATATAAAGGTAAGACTCACCTGGGATCATGAGGAGAAAGATCAGACAAAGCAGAGAAGACGGTTTAAGGGACATCATTCTTCTATAAAGATTCTATATACAACCTAAAACATAAAATAATCAACTTCAGTAAGGTGGAGACAGTAAGTTTGCTTCATCACACTACTCCATCACTCAGGAGTTTACACCACACACACTGTCTGTCATTTCTTACATAATAATCACACTATATTCTACCAATAATAGGAGACTCTTTAAACATTTACAGAAATATTAATAAATCACTGTACTGGAACATTCACAAGCTAAAAATGAAAATATGTGCATGAATTCACTGATACCAGCTCTGTTTAAAGCAGATAATAAATGATTCAGATGTGTTTAATTTTCATACAGTAATTACAGATTAATAGATTGAGCAGAAACTGATATTTGAAGGAGAGATTTTCTAAACACATCTAAAGTTAAACACAATACATTAAAATAAAGTTAAACATGAAGGCAGGTCAAAATAACCTCACTTTAAAGTTTGCATGTGTTTCTATGGACTGAAAGTGATTTATTCCTGTGCATGAGGATGTTTGTATATTTAGAACTACTCCTGAGCTGAAACCCCTAGTGGTAGGAAAGTGTAATGACAGTAAACTGATTATAAGTAGGCTTCAGCAGATGACTGTGCTCTTGATGGAAGGTTGTTGTCTTCTGCAGCTTTTTTCTTTTGTCCTGCTCCTCATTAGCATTATAACTAGTGTATGATGTTATGTAAATATAAGGTCATGGAGTATTTGGACAAACAGCAGTGATTATGATAGTAGCTGCTTTATTAATGTCAGTTGAAGCATCACAAATCATCCTCTTACAGTCTACTGTGCACATAAACTACTACAATTACACAGAATTGAGTGTGTAGTAAGAACCATGTTTGGTTTAATTTGGCCAAGAAAAATGTCACACAAAAAATATCTCAATATAATCTCATGATACCTAAAAACATTTTTGTGTTACATGATATGTGTCACAATAAAAATGCCTTTGTACTGTATGTTCTGCCTCCACAGTGCCTACATGACCCTCATGTTCAACAGCCAAATAGCAAAGAAAGAAAAGCGTGAGTTAAAGAGTGTGTGCTTAAGATGTCTGGATGATGATGTTTTGCATAAACACAATTTTCTTTGCTTTAATTTCTGAATTAGTCACTTAAACAAGCTGCATTTTTACCACCAACACCACAATACATCAGAAATAACTGATCACAATATTGATATTCGAGCTCATATGTGATAATTAAAAGTTGCTGAACATAAAGAAATGAGACGTGAATTTAAATATTTTGAACAGCAAACCTGTCAATGTTCAGGAAATGTAGATATTAGATTAATGAGAGAAATTAGCCATTAAATATGAAGTTTTTTCTTACTGTAACTCTTAGACTCTTGTGTCCAACAACTGAGCAGAAAATAAAGTGTGAAGAGGAGTGTGTGTGGTTAACAAGTGTTGCTGTTGTCTTGTCTTCTCTTTCTGCTGAAGTCACTTCCTATAAAATGAAGAAAATATGAGAGAAAATATTTTGTTCATCTGTTCAAATAAAATATAATAAAATGCTGAAAATATTATTGAATATTTAATTAATATAAATATTCAGCTTCATGACTGAATGATATCCTCTACTATAAAGTGCTCTTTGTAACAGAATTGTCACCATTTCCTTCTTCTTTATGCTACAACTGTGGGTTTACATTGTCAGTTACATTCAGAGCACGTCTATTAAAAAGCTGCTTTTATTTAAAAACCGAGAAAGGAAAGCGCTTAGCTTGTGATGCTAACTGTCAGGACTCGTGCATCAGTTTACGTTCCTCGTCAAATGTCTGCCCTGCCTTCATCTGCTCCTCCCTGTCTACACACCTGTTTCCTATTGTGATTACCCTGTGTATTTAACTGTGCCACGTTGCCTTGTGCAGCGCGGAATCTTGTCTTGTCCTGTCTCTAGCCTGTGTCGTGTTTCGTGTTTCCTTTGTTATTAAATCCTGTTTATTTCGCCATCCTGCGTTTGCGTCTGTTCCATCCCGTGTTCATGACAGAAGATTCCGCCGCACCAGGACCCAGCAGGATAGCTGCAGCTTGGACTGGCCAAGTGGGAGTATTTATTTATTTTATTTTTTTCATATTTTTATTTATTTATTTATTTATTTATTTATTTATTTATTTATTTATTTATTTTTTCCCTTCGACTTCGCGGGTTTGGTGAAATCGGTCCGCATTTTTTCGCTGATGGACGCCGCTCCGCATCTGGTTTCTCTGCGCGTGGCGCCGCCTCACTTCCTGGTTGCGGGCCATGTCGCCAGCCCGAGTTTTGTTTTGTTTTTTTTGGTGTCCTGTGACATCGCCCCGCATTTGTCCGGTTGGGGGCGTCGCTTCACATTTGGTTTCCGTGGATTACGTTGCCCCACTTCCTATCCGTGGGGGGTGTTGCAGGCCCGTATTTACGCCCTATGGATTTTCTGTTTTGTGGATGATTGTTTTTTCTTCCCCGCCCTCCCTCCCCATTCCTGGTTCGTGAGAGGTGGGACTGGACACGTTGCGTCGGGGGTAGTGCTCGGTCCGTCAGCTCAGCTGTGTAATCATGTGTGTAATCATGCTAGCTGGTTCAAGTCATGCATCTTTGCTGACATTTACTTCATTAACTGGTGATGTTTTTGTATTGTGTACTTGTGTATTTAATACCACAGCTGAATTACTGCTGAAAAAAATGGATCACAAAACAATAGTTCTCTAAAAGCCTATAAAAACTAGAACAATTCTCAGACATTATTAAAGAGAGCAGGGTGTGTTAGCATGAGATAAAACACATTTCATTGTCTGTGTACAGAGTCGTCTTAACACCTCAGTCTATATGTGTGAACACATCAACTCTGTACTTCATCAACGCCCAGTAGGACAATGTGTCATACTGTTTTACTGTAAAACAAAAGCTAAACCACACCCTTATTATAATATGGATAATATAATATGTTTTCCTGTGCTCCTTAAAATTAAAAGGAACAGAACTGTTCAGTGTTAAATTACATGTTTCCATCTTAATGTAGATCATACTTTAAATATGAAATAAAAATAATCAAGCCTATGTTAAATGTATATATGGATTACTTATCGTTTCTCTAACACAAGCAAGAGACAGTGAGTGTATGAAAGCGTCAGGACTTGGACATTCTCTGCTGGAACAATAGGGGGCGTTCTGGCAGTGTGTTTTCTGTCATGTCTTGTAATACTCACCTGGTTGTAATTGGTTTAATTATTATGTGTATTTATATCTGTCAGAGAACTGGGATGTCTTCACACATAAAAAGACCCACATGCAGAGATAACAAAAACAGAGATTTTTTAAATAAAACACAAAAGAATAATTGAAAGAACGAGGAAACAGGAACCGAGACACAGAAGCCGACAAAAAATTAGGAAACGTGGAGGATATAAATACACATGATAATTAACCAATTACAAGCAGGTCAGTATTACAAGACATGTGACAGAAAACACACTGCCAGAACGCCCCTACTGTTCAGCAAGAAAATGTCCAAGCAGAAGTCAAATCAATTCAAATCAAATTTTATTCGTCACATACACCTACATACAGAGTTCGACATGCAGTGAAATGTTTTTTACGTCTGTCTGGTATTCAAGCATAAAAAGGAATGGAATTAAGAATGAAAATAGAACGGAAAGGAGGTAGATAAATAAAAAGTATAAATTATATAAAATATATTCAATTCAAGTTCAAGTTTCAAGTTTCTTTATTTGTCATTTCGCTACATGTTGAGACATGCAGTGGAATGAGATGTCGTGTCTCACAGGTCAAACGGTGCAACATCCATACAGACATTAAACAAATAAACAAGACATTTATAATTTAAATACACAAAATAATATACCCTCAAGCAGTAAATATAGGTATGAAGACTCTACAATGCTTCCTTGATATTGTACACATGCAACAGGAGGCATTCAAGGTCAGCAGCTGGTAGCAGACTAGTGCAAGATGTTTTGTGTAACATGAGCATGTAAACATTTAAACATTTTTGATGTGCCAGTGTGCTAATGCTGAGGTGAGTGTGACTGTTGGCAGTCAGGTGGGTCACGTCACAGGAGGCCTGTGTATATTCAGGGGGTGGCAGTGGAGGTTTGAGTTCAGGGCTCTCACAGCTTGGGGGAAGAAACTGTTCCGCAGTCTAGCGGAGCGGGTTCTGATCATCCTGTACCTTCTTCCTGATGGTAGAGACTGAAAGATGTTGTAGGAGGGATGGGTGGGGACCGGTGCCATGCTTTTGGCCCTGCTGAGGCATCGCTTCATGAAGATGTTCTCGATCGAGGGGAGAGGGCACCGATGATCTTTGCGGCTGCATTCAAAATCTTCTGAAGGGTCTTGCGATCAGCTGCACTGCAGTTCCCACTGCAGTTCTCATCACAGTTGTGTCATCAGCAAACTTGACGATGCGATTGGAGCTGAAATTTTCAGTGCAGTCATGTGTCAGCAGTGTGAAGAGCAGTGGGCTGAGCACACAGCCTTGCGGTGCGCCTGTGCTCAGTGTTGTAGTGCTTAAAGTTTTTTGGCCGATACGCACTGACTGTGGTCTTCCAGTTAGAAAGTCCAGGATCCAATTACAGAGGTAGTTGTTAAGGCCCAGCAGTTGCAGGTTTTGAATGAGTTGTTGTGGGATGATTGTGTTAAATGCTGAGCTGAAGTCTATGAACAGCATTCTGACATTGGAATTTTTGTTTTCAAGGTGTATGAGGACTAGGTGGAGGCTATGAGCTATGGGACGGTAGTCATTCAAGCAGGACACAGGTGATTTCTTTGGGGCCGGCATGATGGTCGTGGATTTCAGACATGTGGGGACGACTGCCTGGGTCAGTGAGGTGTTAAAGATATCCGTAAGGATGTCAGTCAACTGTGCCGCACAATCTCTCAGTACTCTGCCTGGTATACCATCAGGGCTCGCAGCCTTGCGTCGGTTAATCCTGGATAGGGTTTTCCTTACATCAGCTGGAGAGAGAATGAGCACCTTGTCGTTGGGAGATGTGGGCAGTTTTTGTGCAGGTGTGTTATTCTGCATGTCAAACCACGAGTAGAAAAATGTTCAATGTGTCAGGGAGTGATGTGTTGTTTTCACAGGCCTGTGGCGGAGGCTTGTAGTCTGTAATGGTTCGGATGGCTTTCCACAGGCTCCGTGTGTCTTTACTGTCTGTGAAGTGGCTGTTGATTTTATCTGCACATGTCCGTTTCGCTTTTTTGATGCCCCAAGACAGATTTGCTCTTGCTGGTCTGCTTTATCTCCTGACCTGAAAGCTTCATCTCTGGTCTTTAGCAGCTCATGAACCTCTGCTGTCATCCACTGCTTTTGGTTTGCCCGTGTGGTGATAGTCTTGGTTACTGTGATGTCATCAATGCACTTTTTGATGTATGCACTCACTGTTTCAGTGTACTCCTGCAGATATGTGTGGTTGTTGTAGGTGGCTGCCTCTCTGAACATATTCCAGTCCGTGCACTGAAAGCAGTCCTGGAGTTTTGAGGTGGCATCCTCTGGCCAGACTGTGATAAGTTTCTTAACCGGTTATGTGAATATCAGTAGTGGTCTGTATGCATGGATTAGCATAACAGATATGTGATCTGAGAACCCGAGATGGGAGCGGGGCTCAGCCCGGTATGCATGCTTCACTGTAGTGTAAACCAAGTACAGTATATTATTTCCCCTTGTTCCAAAGTTCACATGCTGGTAGAACTTCGGTAGCACTGTCTTTAAGTTGACGTGGTTAAAGTCTCTGGCTATTATGAAAAAGGCATCGGGGCTGTGTGTTTGAAGTTCGGTAATGCCGCGGTACAGCTCGTTCAGCGCGTCCCTATCATTAGCACACGAGGGAATGGACACCGCTATAATAACAACGGCTTTAAACTCCCTTGGCAGATAAAATGGTCGGCACTTCACAGACATAAACTCCACCAGTTATGAGGAGCGGAAGCATTTCCCTGAAAGCAACAAAGAAAAGACTCCACTGTTGGGAACGCTGAGATCCTTTACAATCTTCCTGGCCCTGGTCCTGCACGGTGTGCTGTAGATATCCTGCAGCTCATGAAGCTCAGTGTGGATGGTACATTCAGCTGACCACATCACCCTCTGGAGGGCTCGCCAGTCCTGCATGGTGCTGTTCCCGAAATAGGAAGTGATGCTACCCATCATGACGCTCTCAGTGGTGCAGGTGTAGAAAGTCTTTAGCACCTGTGAGGGTAGTTTGAAGTCCCTTAAGCGTCTCAGATGGTATAGACGCTGCCGGGCCTTCTTCACCAGGGTGTTAATTTGACAGGACCAAGACACCTCTATTAAAAAGCTGCTTTTATTTAAAAACCGAGAAAGGAAAGCGCTTAGCTTGTGACGCTAACATGCCCAGCACATCTTGTGTGTAATCATGCTAGCTGGTTCAAGTCATGCATCTTTGCTGACATTTACTTCATTAACTGGTGATGTTTTTGTACTGTGTACTTGTGTATTTAATACCACAGCTGAATTACTGCTGAAAAAAAATGGATCACAACACAATGTTTTTCTGTTACAATGGTATGTTACGATCCGAACATTTTAAGAGACGCACCGTCGAGTTCCCTGAAAAGGGAACTACACCAAGTTATGTATGTTACCCGGTTCCCTAAATATGGAACGAGACGCTGCGTTGCTGGCCACACCCTGGGCATCCGTTCGCACTTCCTTCAAACAAAAAGAAGCTGGAGTAATGTGATGTCGATGCCCTTATATGGACTCTGCTAGATGAACACCAAGAAATTTGCTGCTCTTGTCATTCAGCAATGTTCAGCGGATAGTTGTCGCTCTGTGCTCTCCTGAAATAAACAACCATCTCTTTAGTTTTATAAAATTCAGAGACAGGTTTTGGCTCTACACCAGGAAGTTAGCTGTTGCATCTCCTTTCTGTATGCTGACTCGTCGTTCTTTCTGACGTGACCCACCATGGTCATGTCATCAGCGAAATTGATGAGTCATGAGTCAGCAAGGTGAACAGTAGTGGACTGAGCAAGCAGCCATGAGGGGCTCCAGTGCTCAGTGTGGTGGTGCTGGAGATGCTGTTACCGATCCGGACTGACTGAGGTCTCCCAGTCAGGAAGTCCAGGATCCAGTTGTTCCAGGTGTTCAGTCCAAGAAGGCTCATCATCTCAATCAGGTGCTGAGGGATGATTGTGTTGAAGGCTGAACTAAAGTCTATGAACAGCATTCGTACATAAGTGTCTTTATTGTCTCTTGTTTCTACTCACAAAATGTAAGATATTTACCCACCATCAGCATCTTGACAAATATTGGTGTAAAGTCATTAATGATAAATTTATCATCATAAATATTCTCACCTCAGCCAGAAGAGTGCAGAGAGAAGAGCTGCAAGCCCAAAAAGTCAGAATCCAACAACCAAATACACAATCACACTACCTGCTGGCACAAACACACACACACACACACACACACACACACACACACACACACACACACACACACACACACACACACACACACACACACAGATTTATTTGAAAGCCATACATAATGTGTAAATAACCATAAGTATATTTTATCCCAGTAAAGGTGCTTGTCTTTTATTTTGACATTTTTGTATTGCAATGGTTGACTTCGATCTTAAGCTATGTGCTTTTTATGTTTGAGAGATGGGCGTGCCCTGGCATGTGCAGTTTATAGTATAGATTGGTAACCCAAATAACTTCAACCCAGAGCCATTGTAAACGTCTAATTCATAATTGCAGCCCCTCAGAAAATGCAAAAGGTATGTTGAATAAGTTAAGATATAAGCATTTTTCCTGTTAATGTGATCGTTTTGCACAAATGTAAGACAGCAGATTGTGAACAATGTTAGCTGATCAGTTGCATGTTTTGTATACATTTCAGCTTTTATGTTGGTGATATGGTGAATGGATTAAGGTTCATAAAGGATTAAACATCATAAAAGCATCAGTAAAAGTCTCATCCTTGTTTGAGGGGCATGCTACATTAAATATGAAATAAAACTAATCAATCCTTCAATAAATGTATTTATAGATTACTTACTGTCTCTTACTCGTGTGATAGAAATGATGATTGTATGAAAGTGTGCATGCCTTTTTTCCCCCTGTAAATTTCACTTTCGTTTTTAAGGATTATTGTTTTGGATTTCGGCCGGACGTGTTTCAAATCGTGGATTTCCCTTTTTTGTTCCTTCGGTTTTTTGGGATGATCTATTTTTGTGTTTGTTGGCCAGAGACCTTTTTTGTATTTCAACTCGTTTCGTTCTGAATATCAGCCCTATTTTCAGAGATCTTGGTTGGATTAATTTTTTGTTTTTTTCTTCTGTGGACTAAGAGACCATTGTGGGATTATTCATTTGTTTTCTTGGAGATTTGTACTGTTACCTGGACTCGCTCTTCTTGATTTTTCTGTCATGTCAATTTTTTGTTTGTGGATTCCTGTAACCGTATTATCTTGTTGGGGAACTTTTTGTTTGGTCTGTTATTTCTGTTTAACCCTGTGACAGTTTCTGTGTTGCATCATCCCTGCTATTATTACCAAACATTATTATTAAACTTATTTGACTGGGAGTCGTTTGCGTTCTACATTTTTGGGTCCATTCCCTCCTGTACCCTGAAACTGGCATGTACGGAATGGAGTTACAGGAAACTTCCTATGCCCTTATACTGGTTCTCAGCAAATAAATAATAATAAATATAAAGGTACACCACAACCAATTATTAACTTATCCGTCAGCAGACAGACGGACATAGATAATACAAAGAGAAGGAAATATAGGTAAAGAAAAGAGAAATTTAAGGTAAATAAACAAAGGAAAATTGATGTAAAAATATAAAAGGTTTCTTGTAGTGAAAGCTTATGAAGCCTACTGTCTATTCGCTGGGAGTAATCTGCATGCGAAGTGTATTGATGCTTGCTGTCGAATTCTATAGTGAGAGAAAGCTTCAGTCATATATAATCACAGCCTGAAAAGTTGCAGGAACTGCAACCATATAACCATATATAGAAGTGTTAACCTTGGGAATAGAGAAAAAAGACATTAGTAGGACACAGAGTCGCAGACGAGAAATGTTTGGGAGATAAGAAATGGATGGGCGACGAGATGTTGGCCATTGAGAATGCCCAGAGGGGACCAAACCCGACAGCCAAATCCAACTGGCAACAGTAATGATACAGAAAGCTCGCCTTGAATTACATTGTGTGTGCATTCTAGCGTAAACAAGCTCAGTGCATGTTATACTCTGTGTGCATCATAGAACAAACGCAAGTTCACACTTGGAGATTGTTTCTTGGTTTGTTATAATCTTTGCATCTTAATTACTTTTACTTATTCTAATACTGTTTTATTATTTGAAGGAGATTTTATTCGTAATTTTCTTTTTCTTTTACATATATTACACACATTTATCTGTATTACACTTTTAATAAAAACAAGGCCTCCCATTGTGAGGACCTGTTGTGAAAAATCTTGAAACTCAAGAATGCCCCAAAATAAAGTATTATGCCTTCAAAATATTACAATTGTAATATGGGAATAGGCCAGATGGGAATAGGCCAGATGTGGTAATAGTTTTAAGGTAATATATATGACTAACATATAAATAACCACACCTGAGTCAAAGTGTAAACAAGAAAAGAAGTTTATTGTAATCATAAACTTAGTAAAAGTAACGAGACTCAGTGCTATCAGACCTAGGAGAAGTAGGAGTTCCAAGCTCAGGGCAGCAAGGTTCAGCATGAGGACAGCCATCAGTGTGAGTAAGGGCAGTATATATGAGTAAAGGGCAGACCTTGATTCTGGGAAATAAGGGGAAGTCAGAAAAGGTCACTTAGGAGGCACAGGAGGTAATTCTGGAAAATAAGGGGAAGTCAGAAAGGTCATGTAAATGATTAGATGGGGCTTCAAGTACAACTTTGGGAAATAATGGGAAATTGCCTGAAAGTATGTAAATTAAAAGTGGAGGCAACTAGAGGTACCAGGGTATACATTGAGGCGATTTTCTTGGGGTTTTTCATTTGATTGCTTTTGACTTAGAGATTTTTCCTTGAGCTCAATGGTTGGCTGATTGACTGCAATAAAGAAGTTTGCTCATTCTCATCCAGGACTGAGGAGTCTTCTCATTGTTTTATTTTCTTGCAATTATAATGTTATTAGCAAAGTTTCTTTAGACCAGCAAATACTATGCTAAAAGAGTGCGGTTCACCCTGAGATATGTCCGCTCGAAGTGGGGGCTCTGAAGTCCCGACAGACCCTGAAAAGACAAACAGGTCTAAGTCTGCCTCCTTCATTTAAAGATTCAAGCAATTAGGTAGAAGAACTTGAAGATGATCCATTGTTAGAAGACCGAGGGGACTTTGAAGGACACCTGCATTCAAGGTAAGACCAACTCTGATAGTTGATCTTGTGTTTTCAACACTAACCCATGCAAACTAGGACACATTCCTTTAGTGGGAGAGCGGAAGGGTTTCCTACGCAATCCGAAAACATGTCACTTGTCACGGTCGGCGCACCTGCCCCGCCTCCCAGCCGGCAACACAGAGAAGCCTCGCCGGAATATTGGGCACTTCCGGACTGCTATTCCCACAAAGCCCCACGCCGGGCTAATTACACCACCAGCTGTTTCCCCATTTCCCATGCTATAAAGACTGAACTTGAACTTTTCCCCAGTGCGAAGTCTTGAATAGCGTTTGCTGTCATTGAGCGTTTCCTTGTTGCTATTCTGTTTTCCGGTTTTGACTCTGTTTTGGTATTCTGATTCTCTGAGTGTTTGCTTTCCTTCTGCCTGCCTTTTCGTTTATGATTTTGTGCCTGACCTTCGATATCGTTCTGATGTGTTTTGAACCTGCCTGTCTGTGTTCGATCTGTTAATAAAAATCACGCTGCACATGGATCACCAGCCGTACGACGACTCCTTACATCTGTAAGGGACACGTACGTCAGTATAATTACATCAACACACACACACACACACACACACACACACACACACACACACACACAAACACACACACACACACTCCTATTCCTAATTTTCTGCCAGAACAAACTTCACACTGCTATAAAATTATTAAATCGGCTTTAATTGCCTATAAGCTGATGATGTTACTGAGATTCTCCACTTCAGTGAAGATCTTTTATTCATCATTGTGTCAAGATTCATTTAATTCATCATGTTCTTCAAAGTCTGAAAGAAAAACACAGTGTGTTAAAGCACAACACATTTATTTACATCAGCCATCATCACACATTGCACTCGGATTAAACACAGTGATTAAATCTGTGCACTAATTCTAACTGCAACTCCACCATTTACCCAATAAAAATTTACCTGGAATGAAGCAGCCCGTCACCAGAGGTGTGTTTGAACTGCAGACAACAAAAGGTACGGAAAGCATTCTTTCATGCTGTATAATCTATATGTTTTACTCAGAGCCTCCTACCTGACCAGTGAGCCATGTAATCCATTTGCCACACATTCACAATTGACAGCATCTCCTCTACTGAAGTAATCATACTGACGTACTTGCCCCTTAGCGACACATGTTTTCGGATTGCATAGGAAACCTTAAGCGCCTCCACTAAGGAGTGTATCTTAATTTGCACGGGGTCATGTTGGAAACACAAGATCAACTATTAAAAGTTGGTCTTACCTTGAACGCAGGTGTCCTTCGAAGTCCCCTCGGTTTTCTAACAAAGGCTCCTCTCCAAGGTCTTCTACTTAAACTATTGTTTGAATCTTTAAATGAAGGAGGCAGACTTATACCTTTTTGTCTTTTCAGGATCCTCACAATGGGAGGCCTTGTTTTTATTAAAAGTAGTGTACTACAAATAGGTGTGTGTAATATATGTAAAAGAAAAAGAAAAAGATTACAAATAAAAACTTCAAATAATCAAACAGTACTAGAATAAGTAAAAGGTATTAAGATGCAAAGATTATAACAAACCAAGAAACACTCTCCAAGTGTAAACTTGCATTTGTTCTATGATGCACCTAAAGTATAACATGCACTAAGGCTGCTTACAATAGAATGCACACTCAATGTGATTCAAGGCAGGCTTTTATACTTTTTTACTGTGGCCAGATTTGGCTGTCAGGTTTGGTTGGCTTTGTGCCTTTTAGACGGCTACCATCTTATTTCATAAATACTTCTCGGTTTCCCAGACATATCTCGCCAGCCGACTCTGTGTGTGCTGCTTATTTCTTTTCTTTTCTAACCTCACAGTTAACACTTCTGTATATGGTCATACTTCCTGCAACTTCTCAGGCTGTGATTATATAGAACTGAAGCTTTCTCTTGCCGTGGAATTTGACAGCGAGCTATAAAACACTGCACGTGCAGGTTACTCCCTGCAAATATACAGAAGGCTTTACTTTTAACAGCAGGCCTTGAAACACGTGTGTGCAGATACTCTCAGTAATACACAGTAGGCTTTATAAGTGTTTACTACTAGAAAGTTTACAGTAAAATACACAAGATTAATCTAATCAACTCTATTACATGAGGATACATGATTATAAGTAAAAGAAAAGCATTTCAGAATTTTTCTTGAACATTCTGAAAATAAAACATAATAACACATAATGCAGTCTTCTTTTTTCTTTTGGAATCTTCTCCAGCTGTCTAGGTACAGCGTCTGATCCCTCGATGTCTTCTTTTAAACACTCATATTCAAATCTTTCAACTCTTCAACCAATTCTTCAAGCTTTTGGATTTTTAGATCAATCGTTCTTTGTTTGTTCCCCTTACGTTTAGCTTTTCTTTCCCTATTTCTCCTTCTCTTTGTATTATCTATGTCCGTCTGTCTATGCACGGATAAGTTAATAATTGGTCGTGGTGTACCTTGATATTTATTATTATTTATTTGCTGAGGACCAGTATTAAAAAAAACAGTATCAGGTATGCAGAGTCCTGTAACTCCATCCCGTACATGCCGGTGTCTGATAACATCTCTTGCATGCCGCTGGCTCACAACAGTATTTATTTCTGTCAGAGAACAGGGGTGTCTTCACAGATAAAAAGGCCCAAATGCAGGCATAACAAAATAAAAGAGATTTTATTAACAAAACACAAAAAATTAATACAGGAAACAGGAACCGAAACACAGAAGCTGACAAGAAATGAAGACCCCACAAAGCTAACCGCAATGCGGAGGAAATAAATACACATAATAATAACACCAATTACAACCAGGTGAGTATTACAAGACACACTGCCAGAGCGCCCCCTAATGTTCTGGCAGAGAATGTCCAAGCAGAAGTCCTGACAGAAAGTGTGAATAATCAAATTTCAAGTACAGTATGTGATGTTGCAGCAGAAGTTTGTCCTTTATTCATAATAATAATAGTCATGTGGTACAGAGTAAATATATTTATTTTAATATAATAATTATTATGGAATGAAAATAAGTGTACTGAAAATAGAAGTACTGTTGGTGTTTTCAATTCAATTCCAGTTTATTTGTATAGCACTTATTACAATTGACATTGTACCTCATCCTCATCTGGGTGACACTGGGGGTGTGATTATAAATACACAGTCTGATAAATGTTGTATTGATGTAAAAGATCACATGGAGATCACATCTCCTCTTTAGTATCGCAGAGTCTAACTGGAGCTGGTAGATCTCTAGATGTCTCAGGATTCTCACAGAGTCGGCCTCATTGTATTGTAGCTCATTTTCATATAAAACACTTATTAGTAAATTAGTATTTAATCTAGTGGTGGTTTTGGGATCAAAATGCTCAGATTCACTGCAATATTCTAATAATCAGAGGATGTGGGCGATTCAGCAGGAGGACTGGGATGAGAAATCTGTGAAAAACCAAAGCGGTCACACTTTTTGTACTTATAGATATATAAAACATTGTACAAAGCTCACATTGTAAAAAGCTGTTTAATGTGACAGATTTACAACAATGAAATATTTTCATGATCATAATCATTTCATCATCATAAACGATATTAAAAATAACTTTTTTTGAGCAAACACTTACTGCAAGTGTGTGATACACATCATCAGCTGCCCGGCCTGTGGAGTCTAGAGCTGCATACGTGTCGTCTTTAGCACTCGGCCCAGTGTTCTGCAGAGAGGAGTGGAGAACATGATTAAGTTCTGCAGAAGATTTACAGTAAGTCACCACTGTTATTAGTCAATTCAAGCCAAGTCAAAAAGCTTTTATTGTCATTTAAACCATATATAACTTGCATTACACAGTGAAATGAGACAATATTTGTCCAGGACCAGGGTGCTACATTAGACAAAGACGGAGCTAAGGGCTTAGTAAACAGTCTCAGTCACATAAAGTGTATCTGTGCAAACTGGTACAAACAGTGTGAGACAAAAGACAAAAAGACAGTGCAGGACAAAAGACAGTGCAACCAAAAAAAGGAGCTGGTGTTGAGTGACCAGGTGAAGTTCTCTGCAGATGAACACCAATAAATTTGCTGCTCTTGATGATCTGTACAGGTGATTTGTCAATGTTCAGCAGAGAGTGGTCGCTCTGTGCTCTCCTGAAATCAACAACCATCTCTAGTTTTATCAACATTCAGAGAAAGGTTGTTGGCTCTACACCAGAGAGTTAGCTGTTGCACCTCCTCTCTGGATGCTGACATCTCTGTTCTTTGTTCATCTTCTGTTCTCTGATGAGACCCACCACGGTCGTGTCATCGGCAAACTTGATAATATGGTTCGATCTATGCATGGCTACACAGTCGTGAGTCAGCAAGGTGAACCTCAGTGGGCTGAGCAGGCAGCCCTGAGGGGCTCCAGTGTTCAGTGTGGTGGTGCTGGAGATGATGTTCCCGATCCAGACTGACTGAGGTCTCCCAGACAGGAAGTCCAGTATCCAGTTGCAGACGGAGGTGTTCAGTCCCAGCAGGCTCATCTTCTCAATAAGGTGCTGTGGGATGACTGTGTTGAATGCTGAAGTAAAGTCTATGAGCAACATTTGTACGTGTGTTTATTGTCCAGGTGGGTGAGGGCTAAATGAAGGGCAGTGGCAATGGCATTATCTATGGAGCGGTTTGGAAGATACACAAACTGTAGGTGGTCCAGTGAGGGTAGTAACTGGGTCTTGATGTACCTCATGACAAGCTTCTCAAAGCACTTTATTACAATGGATGTGAGGGCGACAGGATGATTCTCATTGAGGCAGGACAATGTAGACATCTTTGGGACGGGGATAAAGGTGGTTGTGATGAGGCACAAAGGCACAAAAGTTCAGGGAAATGTTGAAGGTGTCAGTGAAGATATCCGTGGGTTAACTCTGCATATAGTTGTTCTCATGTGGATAGCCGTGGATAGACAGAGTACCTGAGCGTTAGGTGGAGGCATAGTCTTCCTTGCTGCTTCATTGTTCTGCACCTCAAACTGAGCATAGAAGTCATTCGGTGCATTTGGGAGGGAGGCATCACTATCACAGGCAGGTAATTCATGATTGCCTGTATGCCCTGCCACATGCGGCAGATGTCTTCTCTGTCCTAGAAGTGGCTGTGGATTGTCTGTGATGTGCTCGATTTGCTTCTCTGATGGCTAAGGACAGTTTGGCCCTTGCAGTTGTTAGGGCCGCCCTGTCCCCTGCTCCTAAGGCTAGGTTGCAACCGTTGGTTGCAGCATCCCTGAAGATGTTCCAGTCAGTCCTGAAGTGCAGAGGTGGCTCCTGCTGGCCAGGTTTTCACCTGCTTCAGTTTAGAGGATCTGATGAGTGGTCGTTATGCTGGAATTAGCATAACAGAGATGTGGTCTGAATAGCCGAGGTGGGGCGGGGTTCTGCCCAATACGCGCCCGGAATGTTTGTGTAAACAAGATCCAATGTGTTTTCCTCTGTCTTTGCAAAGTCCACATACTGATGAGACTTGAGATTTGCATGATTGAAATCTCCGGTGATGATAAACATTATGATGTTAAATGATGATAAAATTGGGGTGAACATTCTGCAGATAACTAAGAGCCCGATAGATTTCACATAGAGCTCCTTTAACATTAGCGTTGGGGGGAATGTACACTCCGACAATGAAAACCGTGGTGAATTCCCATAGTAAATAAAATGTGCTGCATCTAGCAGTCACAAACTCTATTAATGATGAACAGTATATAAAAACAAGCACAGAGTTCTTGCACCATTCTGTGTTTATGTAAACACACAAACCACCACCAAGAGCCTTAATGCACAGAGCTGCATTTTTGTTGGTGTGTAATGTTATTATGAACAAAGCTTCCGACAGACATTTTTGTAATAACTCACCTGATTGTCACCTTCATCTACCTTCTTCTTCTGTCTCTTGCTTCTGCTCACACAAAGACAAATATTTACCCACCGTCAGCATCTTCAGAGTCATTAGTGATAAATTTATCAGCACAAATATTCTCACCTCAGCCAGAAGAGTGCAGAGAGAAGAGCTGCAAGCCCAAAAAGTCCCAGTCCAACAGCCACATACACAATCACAGTCACAGGACCTGTTGGCACACACACACGCACACACACACACGCACACACACACACACACACACACACACGCACACACACAGACACACACGGACACACACGGACACACACGGACACACACGCACACACACGCACACACACAGACACACACGGACACACACGGACACACACGGACACACACGCACACACACGGACACACACGGACACACACGGACACACACGCACACACACGGACACACACGCACACACGCACACACACGCACACACGCACACACACACGCACACACACACACGCACACATTTATTCAAAACTTCACCTACAAGTGCATAATGTAGAACAGAGCAGTGACCACACAGCAATGAAAAATCATCACCTCACCATTAATAGTGACAGACACTGCAGCTGATCTCTCAGAGCCGTGTTTATTCTGAGCCTCACAGTAATACTGTCCACTCTGTACAGCTCTGTAACTCTGTCCAGATCCTACAGGTGATGATTCTTTCTCCTTAAACCAGGTGTAGCTCTGTACAGGTGGGTTAGCATCACTGCTACAGGTCAGAGTTACTGAACTGTCCTCCACTATCTCACCAGAGGGACTGATGGACACTGAGACGTTCTTTGGAGGATCTAAAATGGACAGAATGATAACACTAAAATAAATCCATAATAGTTTTAACTCTAATTGGCTGTGAGGAAATCTTCAGCTTTAACTTACACAGAACATTCAGAGTCACACTGATGGAGTCCTGATGTCCGACTTCATTACTGCTCCTGCACTTGTACTCTCCACTGTCCTCAGAGCTGATCTTGGAGATGTTGTAGGTCTTTTCCTTTCCTACTTCATTGTTCTTGTTGGTCTTTGTGGTTAAATCTCTGCTGTTTTTGTACCAGATGAATGTTGGATCAGTCAGACTGCAGGTGGTTTTACAGGTCAGAACGACTGATTGTCCTTCTGTCACTTCTGCAGGAGCGATCTGAAGATCAAGATCTTAAACAACGAGAGAAACGTTAAATCATGAAAGCCGTCCTGAAGCCAGTAGAGCGTCTACTTCTAAAACTCTGCTCTCAAAGTGGTTTTCTGTCTGGAGACTAGTCACTATTTACCAGCTCCTTAATGATCAGAACAATCAGACAAAACACTTTGTACTTTGACAGAAAAACCTTGACATGTAGCAGTATAAATGTTTCAAGGACTCTTCAGTAAGAAACTTTTTCAGTAAGAACATTATCTTAGTCTTCACTAAAAAGGTACCACAAGCAAAACATTTCCCCAAAACAGTTCTGTGTAGGAATATAAAAATAATAGATAGTAATAGTTAGTCCATAGTTAATATTATGAACTACACCATGTGTTACTCTGCTAGCGACACTTGAATGAAACAGGTAAGTGATTACATACATCCACTAGCTTGGGACCAGCTTAACGTTTAGAGATGTGTGAATGAAAACAGACAATAAACAGGCAGAAACCGAAAGCAGGATTATTGTGAATAAAATCAAGAAAAACAAGAAAGAAACAGAAGCAAGGCTTGTGTCAGACATCAATGATACAGATAGGACTTAAAAAGGATGAACGAGCATGGGCACAGAGGGAGAATAATTCAGCAGAACCATCATTAAGGAAAGAACCATCATCATCAGTCTCATGGAAAAAAGAGCAAGGTGAGATGAACAAAACATCTTATTTTCAGTCTAACAGAAGAAAATCTGCAAAACAACGGATGGCAAACAACACAAAACCACTGTGAGTGTGTGGAAGTGTGGCTGTGGTCGAGTGCTGGTTTGTGAATAGAGGGCAGTGAGTGGTAAGGTTTATACACCTGTGGAGATTTGTGTTAATAACTGTTATCTGTTGCAGTGACCTGTGGCAAGGACAGAAGTGTGTGTGTGTGTGTGTGTGTGTGTGTGTGTGTGTGTGTGTGTGTGTGTGTGTGTGTGTGTGTGTGTGTGTGTGTGTGTGTGTGTGTGTGTGTGTGTGTGTGTGTGTGTGTGTGTGTGTGTGTGTGTGTGTCTGTAGAGACATAATGTGTGGACTGAAAATGTAACTATAAAAATAAATAATTGTTAAATAACGATCTCCAATCCTGCCTCTAGTTTCCTCTTTCCCTGAACCCCCCAAACACGCTACACTGTGATCGGTAATGAAGCCACTACTGAGTGTCCACTTACTTTCTGTCTAATTATGTAAATTTTTAAACATTTATGTTTTGGTTGAAAAGTGAGCTTGTGGTGTCTTTCTTTAAAATAAATAGTGTTTGGTTTGAGATGTTTTCTAATGTAGTGAAAATTATAAGTTTAGAAAATAAAATTTAAAGACAAAGTGCTGCTTAAGGGTCCAAATAAATTGTGATGTAATTATATAAAAAAGATCCTTTTCTTTACCTGTAACACTGAGTGTAACTCCAGGTTCACCCAGGTATGTTTCTTTTTCTTCATCTGATTTGATTCTGAAGTAGTACATCTGTTCATCTGTTTTCTTCACATCACTCAGTCTGAGGGGGAAGTGATTCTGTACATCTGTTAAATACGTCACTCTGCCTGAGTAACCTGGTTCATTATTCAGATCAGTCGACTCTTTACCGGGTTTACTGGGTTAATTAACCAAAACCTCTGTGTCACTGTAAGACGTGGTGGGTGTGTGTAAGTGACGTTCATAATCACTGTAGATCCTTTTAAAACACAGAGCTTAAGTTGGCTGTATTTCACACTCCATTCATTCCCAAGAGCTTCTGAAACATGATAGATAAAAGAGGTGATTAGAGATTATTATCCTGAACCCCATCAAACACTCAGTTCCCTTTCGAAGGAACTCGACTCTGCGGCAGTGCTGACGCTATGGTTACGCTTCTGTGAGGAAGTTGTGTCTTAAGATCTGTGTGCACACACGCCATTTTAATGGCTCTGGGAGGACACGTGACGGAGTGATTACGTGCCAGCAAGTCCATATAAGGGCATCTACGTCACACTACACCAGCTTCTTTGTCTTCAGGAAGCACTCTGTGTATGTGTGTCAATTGTTTGTCCTGTCTATCTAGTGCAGGAGAGAAAAAATATATATTTTAGGTAAAGCTAGGTGAGAAAACAATAATATGTTGCAAACTAAGCATTTTAAGAGATGTGTGCATCCGTGCCCCACTTTATTACAGGGGACGACACGCAGTCTCTTTGCGTTGTTTGTTTGGTAGAGGTGCATGCCCGGTCGGCTCTCGAGGGAGCCGGCCTCGTGCATTGTGAGGGATTCCCTCCGCATACTCTCCGGTCCCGACTGGCTGTATTTTTCAGCTTCAGCTGCGCCTCGTTGTTCGGGTCCCGTGTCTGCCGAGGTGATGTGGTGGCTTCGATCAGGGTTCACAGGTTGAGTTAGCGGAAATGGAGCAAGAGACAGGTTTTTACCTTTCTCTTTCCCTCTCATCTAATTCCGTTCACTCGGTTTCGGTTTTTGGGAGCTTGCGCTACGATTTCAAGTCAAGTCACTTTTATTGTCACATCACCACAGCACATGTGCCTTAGTGAGTGAAATTCTTATGAGTGAACTCTAGAAATCGCAGAACAATTTACATACAGTAATTAAACAGAAATTAAGAACAGCTTAAGAACAGTTTACATACGGGTGAAAATGTGCAAAATGCTCAATACCAAGTGAAATGTGCAAATGTGAAAAAGATGCAATATGCTCGTACATAGTCGGTACACACATAGTGTACTATTAGACATATTTACAATGCACTACACATTATATACATTATGTACTTGTATATATAACTTCTGGCCACAGGCCACCTTCATGCAGGCGGCTGGCGTTTTTCCCAGACCTCCATGCCGAGGGGTCGAGGTCTTGGAGATATCCATTTTCAGCGCATGTTTTCCTCCTGCCATGTCTGACTATTCAGCCATTATAGGGCTTGAAAGCCATGATATGGGGCGATTCCTGGGATTGAAGAGACGCTTACGGGCTATCTGTCACCCACATCACCCACATAGGGCTTGGATGACTTCCATCCAAGCCTTGTAGGACTACATCAGCCCTTGTGGGTAAGACCTACACGGCAGCAGGTCAGCCTGGTAGGCCTGCAAAACTGCCATGGTGTGCAGGGCCACACCTGCTTGGCCTGCTGCCGTGTAGGTCTTACCCACAAGGCCTGATGTAGTCCTACAAGGATTGGATGGAAGTCAGGTGTCCCCTATGCGGACAGTGGCCAGGGGTTGTGACCTCAGGTGGTATCTGAGTTCACCAAGCCACTGACTTTGAGCTCAGTGCCACAAAGCAGACGGCCCGCTTCATAGGCCGTGCAGTGGCTGCACTGGTTGCCACGGAGAGGCACCTGTGGCTCAATTTAACTGATATTAAAGATAAGGATACCTCTCTCCTGGACGCTCTGGTGTCACCTCAGGGCTGGTTCGGCGATGCAGTGAGTACTGTGATCGACAGGCAGCAGGAGGTAAAATGCCAGTTGGCTGCGTTCAGGGAGTTTCTCTCGTCGCAGCAAGCAGCCTGGGTCATCTTCCAGCCACACCCATCCCCCTCCTAGCTCACTCAGGGCAGTAAGGAGGGTTAGTGTGGCTGCCCGTGCCTCCCGTCTAAGTCTAGGGAGGCCGGTCGGCATACCCGGGCCCAGACCCGATGCCTGAGGGCTGGGGTTTCTATGAGCATCACATTCAGGTAGGCTCCTCTAATGCTTTCCCCGCCGCCTCCAGAGTTTCAGGGAGCAGTAGGTTCCTTGCACAGATCTCCCTAGGTCAGCACCTACCAGTGCGCTGTTTCAGGGCACCCGGGAGGTCTGCGCAAGGTCGACACCACCATCATACAACCAGACAGCATGGAAACTTCTGCCAGGTGTGTCTGAATGGGTCCTGGGGACTGTAGAAAAGGCTACAGGATCCAGTTCTACTCCCGTCCTCTGTGTTTTCAGGGTGTCTTGCCCACGATCGTTGGCAGGCACCAGGCGGTGTTCCTCCAAGAGGAACTTCTCTTGCTCCTGAGGAAAGGGGCCATAGAGCATGTTCCCCTCCCAGAGTGGGACTCCGGCTTTACAGCCGATATTTCATTGTTCCGAAGAAGAGGGGGGGCTGCGTCCGATTTTGGACCTGCGGGCTCTGAACTGTACTCTGAAGACTTACAGGTTCAAGACGCTCACGATCAAGGTTATCGTGTCTCAGATCAGGTCCAGAGACTGATTTGTGATGATCAACCTTGAGGACGCTTATTTTTGCATAGGCATTCTGCCAGAGTACAGGAAGTTCCTCAGGTTCACTTTTGGGGGCAAAGAGTACTAATATTGTGTTCTTCCTTTTGGCCTATTCCTTTCACCAAGCACGTTTTCAAAGTGCATGGACGCTGCCCTGGCGCTGTTGTGTTTACAGGGCATCCGTGTACTGAATTACCTGGACGACTGGCTCATTCTGGCCCAGTCGAAGGCTATGGTGGCCAGTCATCGAGATGCTGTGCTTGCCCATATGATGTCTCTAGGCCTCAGGTTGGACCCAGATAAGTGTGTGCTTTCTCCTTCTCAGAAAACCACCTTTCTGGGGACCACCTTTCTAGTTTGGGACTCCACCATGATGCGGGCACATCTGTCTCCCGCTCGGGTGGCTTCTATCTTATCAGCGGTGGAAGCTAGTTGAGGGGTGCATTGCTTCATGTCGGCAGCAGCCAACTGTATCCCTTTGGGTCTGCTTGACATGAGGCCATTCCAGCTCTGGCTCTGGGGTGCGGGCTTTCATCTTCGCAGACATCCCCTCAGGGTTATGCGCTGTGGGCTTTGTACCCTTATGTGGAAAAGACCTCAGTTTTTGGCCTTGGGTCCCACTTCAGGGGTGTGTCACCGTCACAGGACTCTTTCGGGAGGCAGACTTCCTGTTGAGGCAGGTGCTGAGGCCCGGGAGGTGATGTCTCCACCCCCACGTGGTAGAGCGAATTAGCGCTGGAAACCCATTTTGAGCCGATAGAGCCAGGCTTTGAGAAGTTTCTAACCCTGAAGTTGGCTCTGCTCCTAGCCTTGGCCTTTCTCAAGAGAGTGGGAATTGTCTCGTCCTTTGCCAGGGGTGTTCCCTTTGAAGATTTTTGTGTTGCGGCAGGTTGGTCCTCTCCGCACACCTTTTATCAGGTACTATAACCTGGACTTGGACCCCACACCACGGTCCCAGGTCCTGCAGGGCCTTTGATGGTCTGTTCTCAGTCTGCTCGTGCTCTCTCACGGCCTCTGGCACAGTCATCGAACGGTGCATGGCAACGCGGGTATTGCCGTTCCCACAGCGTCTCGAAAGGGAACCACACAAGGTTACATATGTAACCCGGTTCCATGGGAACGAGACGCTGCGTCGCTGGCCATGCCCCGGGCATCCTCTTGCGCTTCCTTCAGACAAAGAGAAGTTGGAGTAGTGTGACGTAGATGCACTTATATGGACTTGCTGGCGCGTAATCACTCCGTCACGTGTCCTTCCCGAGCCATTAAAATGGCGTGTGTGCTTCAGACACAACTTCCTCACAGAAGTGTTCCCATAGCATCAGCAATGAAGCAGCGTCTCGTTCCCTTCTCAGGGAACCGGGTTACATACGTAACCTGGTGTAGTTCACTCACAAATAAAAAATATTCTTCATGACTGGAAGAAAACTGGAATGTGGAATTAATATTCAAACTGAATCTGCATTTTGATCCTTTATTCACAGAGAAATAAAAAAAAGCAGGCATGTATTTTTTTTGTCAATTTTACTCATGATTCTTAAATTGGACCTTAATAACAAACACAGATTTGGTGATTAAATCAGTTTGTACTGTCTCCAGTGTGTGTGACTGTGATAATATAAAGGTAAGACTCACCTGTGATCATGAGGAGAAAGATCAGACAAAGCAGAGAAGACGGTTTAAGGGACATCATTCTTCTATAAAGATTCTATATACAACCTAAAACATAAAATAATCAACTTCAGTAAGGTGGAGACAGTAAGTTTGCTTCATCACACTACTCCATCACTCAGGAGTTTACACCACACACACTGTCTGTCATTTCTTACATAATAATCACACTATATTCTACCAGTTATGCAAACAACATCCAACATGCAGAACAGCAGAATAACTAGTAAAATAAATAAAAAACTGCAAAGTTTCCTCGGAGCTCGCAACACGGCTGCCATGCTCGGTGCCATCTGGCAGTTATTGAACATAGAGAGCATCCTGACGGTCTGCATCACTGCCTGGTTTTGAAACAGAACCGCTGGCAACCGCAAAGCCCTGAAAAGGGTCGTGCGAACTACCAGCCACATTGTTGGAGGTGGGCTTCCCTCCCTGCAGGATATCTACACAAGGCGGTCTATAAAAAAAGCTCGGAGGATCACCAATGACTCCAGCCACCCGTCCCAAAGACTGTTCTCTCTACTCCCCTCAGGACTGTTCTCTCTACTCCCCTCCGCAGCATCCGATCTCGCACCAGTCGACTGAGGGATAGCTTTTTCCCTCAGGCTATCAGACTAATTAACAGCCAAAACTAACACAGCCTACAGCATACTTCCACAACATGGTATGCTACACACTGCACTCTAACTTCAACAGTTCAACACTGGACTACACCAACACTGCATTCATACTGCATTTATACACACTGGACTATACACACACACACTCATGTAATTTAATATAATAATCTATGTGACAATAAGCTATCTGCCCTACAGGACATTTCTGTATCTGAACAGTCTGTTGCACCTTAACATATTACATATATAATATTTATACTTATATATATATATAATATATATATATATATATATATATATATATATATATATATATATATATATATATATATATATATATATATATATACTGTACATACTGTGTATAATGTGTAGTGCATTGTAAACTGTGTGTACTGACTATGTATGAGCACATTGCATCTTTTCCACTTTTGCACATGTCACCTGGTAATGAGCATTTTGCACATTTTTCACCTGTATGTAAATTGTTCTTAATTTCTGTTTCTTAACTACTGTATGTGAATGGTTCTGCAATTTCTGGAGCTTGTTCCCAAGAATTTCACTCACCATGGCACGTGCTGTGGTGTTGTGACAACAAAGGTGACTTGACTTGACAACAGGAGACTCTTTAAACATTTACAGAAATTTTAATAAATAACTGTACTGGAACATTCAAAAGCTACAAATGAAAATATGTGCATGAATTCACTGATACCAGCTCTGTTCAAAGCAGATAATGAATGATTCAAATGTGTTTAATTGTCATGCACTAATTACAGATTAATAGATTGAGCAGAAACTGATATTTGAAGGAGAGATTTTCTAAACACATCTAAAGTTAAACACAATACATTAAAATAAAGTTAAACATGAAGGCAGGTCAAAATAACCTCACTTTAAAGTTTGCATGTGTTTCTATGGACTGAAAGTGATTTATTCCTGTGCATGAGGATGTTTGTATATTTAGAACTACCCCTGAGCTGAAACCCCTAGTGGTAGGAAAGTGTAATGACTATAAATAGGCTTCAGCAGACGACAGTGCGCTTGATGGAAAGTTTTTGTATTCTGCAGCTTCTTTCTTTTATCCTGCTCTTCATTAGCATTATAACTAGTGTATGATGTTATGTAAATATAAGATCATGGAGTATTTGGACAAACAGCAGTGATTATGATAGTAGCTGCTTCATTAATGTCAGTTGATGCATCACAATTCATCCTCTTACAGTCTACTGTGCACTTAAACTACTACAATTACACAGAATTGAGTGTGTAGTAAGAACCATGTTTGGTTTAATTTGGCAAAGAAAAATGTCACACAACCAAAATATCTCAATATAATCTCATGATACCTAAAAACATTTTTGTGTTACATGATATGTGTCACAATAAAAATGCCTTTGTACTGTATGTTCTGCCTCCACAGTGCCTACATGACCCTCGTGTTCAACAGCCAAATAGCAAAGAAAGAAAAGTGTGAGTTAAAGAGTGTGTGCTTAAGATGTCTGGATGATGATGTTTTGCATAAACACAATTTTCTTTGCTTTAATTTCTGAATTAGTCACTTAAACAAGCTGCATTTTTACCACCAACACCACAATACATCAGAAATAACTGATCACACTATTGATATTTGAGCTCATATGTGATAATTAAAAGTTGCTAAACATAAAGAAATGAGACGTGAATTTAAGTATTTTGAACAGCAAACCTGTCAATGTTCAGGAAATGTAGATATTAGATTAATGAGAGAAATTAGCCATTAAAATATGAAGTTTTTTCTTACCATAACTTTTAGACTCTTGTGTACAACAACTGAGCAGAAAATAAAGTGTGAAGAGGAGTGTGTGTGATTAACAAGTGTTGCTGTTGTCTTGTCTTCTCTTTCTGCTGAAGTCACTTCCTATAAAATGAAGAAAATATGAAAGAGAATATTTTGTTCTTCTGTTCAAGTAAAATATAATAAAAGAAATGCTGAAAATATTATTAAATATTTTATTAATCTATTCAGCTTCATGACTGAATGATATCCTCTACTATAAAGTGCTCTTTGTAACAGAATTGTCACCATTTCCTTCTTCTTTATGCTACAACTGTGGGTTTACATTGTCAGTTACATTCAGAGCACGTCTATTAAAAAGCTGCTTTTATTTAAAAACCGAGAAAGGAAAGCGCTTAGCTTGTGACGCTAACATGCCCAGCACATCCTGTGTGTAATCATGCTAGCTAGTTCAAGTCATGCATCTTTGCTGACATTTACTTCATTAACTGGTGATGTTTTTGTATTGTGTTCTTGTATATTTAATACCACAGCTGAATTACTGCTGGAAAAAAAATGGATCACAACACAATAGTTCTCTAAAAAGACTATAAAAACTAGAGCAATTATCAGATGTTATTAAAGAGAGCAGGGTGTGTTAGCATGAGATTAAACACAGTTCATGTTCTGTGTACAGAGACGTCTTAACACCTCAGTCTATATGTGTCAAACTGTTTAACTGTAAAACAAGAGCTAAAACACGCTCTGAAAACGTTCCCATCCTTTTAACACATAGAACGTTTATGGCAGGGATGTTTATGGCAGGAACATTTGGGTTAGGATTGTTTATAGTAGGGACATTTCCTCCTGTTCTCTCTCTCCCTAGTCTGACACACAAAATTTACCATGAAAGCACATATAACAATCATGATATTTAAGATTTCCACTACGCGAGGCACATAGAAAGTAAGGGGCTTGAGCCGAACTGTTTTAAATGGGCGCCAACATCACAAATGATAAAGGAGTCCAACAAGGCAACAAACACACAATAAACAACACCAGTTATCTATCTCTCTCTCTCTCTCTCTCTCACACACACACACTCACACGCACACACACACACACACACACACACACACACACACACACACACACACACACACACACACACACACACATTAATAAATGGAAATTGAGTAAATACATTGTATTTGGTTAAATTGTGTTCAGTGATCCTTACCAAACACAACAACACCCCAATTATTCTATTTGGGTGGGGGTTGGAGATGTCATTTTTGCCTGTCTTCAAAACGTGAGAATCCTGTGATGATGATCTTTATGTTTTACCTTTTCTGTAGCTTGGAACCAGAACAAGTATTTAGAGGGTAGGTCCTCCACCCAGGGGTGCAAAATGGGGTTTTTTATTTTATTTTAATAATTTTTATTTCTATGTACATGGCTAAAAATGTCTTAAAGACCTGATCAGCTATCTTGTAGTTTTTAATACTATACATCTTTTCATTGGGAGACGTTTATCAACACTGATCTTGCAAACCCCACAGTAAACAGGCACTTCTGTTCATTCTGTTAGAAGTTAATATTTCCAATTCTGAACTCCATTCATTTCAGTATTTTTTAAACAGTTCAGTGAATAAAGAAAATTCACATACTGAACCCAAATACTCCACATTACTTTAGTCTTCACCACCACAGCTTGAGTAGGAAGTGTTGAATTGTGCTGAAGTGTAGCATCTGTTCTGTGTAGCATCTGTTCTATGTAGCCTAGCATCTGTTCTATGTATCATCTGTTCTGTGTAGCATCTGTTCTGTGTAGCATGTGCTCTCTGTAGCATCTGTTCTGTGTAGCATGTGTTCTGTGTAGCATGTGTTCTGTGTAGCATGTGTTCTGTGTAGCATCTGTTCTGTGTAGCATCTGTTCTGTGTAGCATCTGTTCTATGTAGCCTAGCATCTGTTCTATGTATCATCTGTTCTGTGTAGCATCTGTTCTGTGTAGCATGTGTTCTCTGTAGCATCTGTTCTCTGTAGCATCTGTTCTGTGTAGCATCTGTTCTGGGTAGCATCTGTTCTGTGTAGCATCTGTTCTGTGTAGCATCTGTTCTGTGTATCATCTGTTCTGCCACAAGGGCCAGTCATGAACACACTTTTCTAAGCACTACTCATACTTTTCACACTGTTTTCACTCAGAATTGTGTATCACCTACATCACACAGGTGTGTGTTGTGTGGAGAAGACTTTTCAGTACATACACACTCAACACTGAAAGTAAAAACACTTCAGTTATACAGAACATCAGAACTAGAAATAACCACAAATGAAGGTAATTAAATTCAGTACTGAATATTTAAGCTGCTGTATTGACAATACACTATTAAACTAAATGAAATACTTCAATACTCTTTATTATATTATACTTAATATGATATTATATACTTAATATGATTCTGTAATATGGAATATAATACTACAATACTGCAATTCTCAATATAATGATATAATACAGGATACAATACTGTAATATTAAATATAATAAGTGTAAAGATGAATTTTTTAACACTTTATATTGCTATATTGCAAAATATGAGAAAAATATGAAAAAAGTCCATACTTTCTGACAACAGATTTTTATTTACTAATGAAAGTATGTTTTATAAAATAAAAGTTTAGAGAGATTACGTGTGTAAAACTGCCTTTCCACGTGACTGAGAGAAATGAACTCAACAGCTCCTCCTTCAGGACAAAGGAGTCACAGCAGGAGAACCACTATGTTTGTACAGGACTATTAACACTGTTATACAGTACACCACATGATGAAGTAAAAGAACAATATATATTTACATAGTTTATTATAAACACTTCAAATGAATGGCCTCGTTTAAACAGACTATGTAAAATAACTTATATACTAACTTAATTCTGAACTTTAAACTTTATATTCTGTTTAAATATTTATGTGAAGCTGCTTTGAGACAATGTGAATTGTTTAAGCTCTTCACAAATAAAAATTAATGAAATTAGAAAAAAAATACATGAAATCTTCATGTAGAGGTTATATATTTTTATATACCCATTTTATTGTCTTTGGATTCTGAGCTCAGATGCAGATTTTATACCGAGTCATCTTTAAATAACAGAACTGACTGGATATTCTGTTAAATATTTACACGTATCCAATATTCTCTACTTATCATGGTTTGAGATTGGAGTGGTTTTTAATCCAACAAGTGTCCAGAAGACTTCAGACGTCTTTAAACCTAGTTTTAACGCTAACACTAGCGTACTGAACCTCCACCTCCTCAGAAGCTGAAGCTTTCACTGCAGAAGTCTCAGCAGTCCTGGGATCAACTGCCCTCTGATGTACAACACTCGCATACAGAACTTCATCCTGATTGGCTGAGGCTGAATCAGATACGGTGTTGTCTGGATTTGTCACTGCTATGTTTTCATAAAGATTCTCCTGAGGTGGGGAACATGACATCCAGAGGTGGGTAGAGTAGCTAAACATTTTACTCCAGTACAAGTTAAAACTACTTACAAAAACATTTCCTCAAGTAACAGTAAAAGTAGAAATGTTCACAGTTAATTGAGTAAGAGTAATAAAGTAATCAGTGAGAAGACTATTCAAGTAAATGTAAGACAGTAAATGTATATATTTTGTCTGCTATATCTGCTTCTAGCTGCTACACTGTTAAAGAGAACAGGAAGTGGCTTGTGTCATGGATGTTAAAGGAAATTAATTTCCATTGGGGTTGTAACAGTAACTCACAAACCTGCTGTTGATTATTTCCCTACAACAGAAACAAAGTGTTTAAAAAGTTTTTTTTAATAAAAGTATTTATTTACCTGATTTAAAGTTTGGCCAGCTGTTGAACCAGTTACTTTCTTTTTCCTGTTGAAAACGAAATATAATAATTCCATTAGTCCTGTCACGGTAAACAGTAAACTTAGACTGTCTGGACTGAGAAGCACTGATCCTCACACCACAAGGACTGAAGCAAACAATTCTACAGAAAGTCTCTGTAACATTACAAGTTATCTTCACTGGAACTAAGAGGCCCAAACACTGTTCCAGCATGACACTGTCCCTGTGCACAAAGCCACTGAGCTCCATGAAGACTCCATGAGGAACTCGAGTGTCCTGCACTGAGCCCTGACTCTGACTCAATCCCACTGAACACCTTTGGGAAGAACTGGAAATGGAGTCTCCTCAACATCTCAACATCAGAGTCTGATCTCATTAATGATCTTTAGCTGAATGAACACTAATCCCCACAGACACAATCCAACATCTAGTGTAGAACTTTCCAGGAGAGAAGAGTGGAGCAGATTATAACAGAAAAGGGAATAAATCTGGAGTCTGGAACTGTGTTTACTGGGAAAATATTTAAACACAGATCTGTACAACAGAAAAGTCTTTTGGACTCCACTTTTTATAATAAGGTGAAAATATTCTGTAATTTCTTACCTTATAGACAAGAAGGTGACAGTTAGACAAATAAACACAACCAGAACACCAAGACCTGCGTACACACCTGAGCTCAGGGAGTCTGTGTGGATGACAATGTAATAAATATCAGTGTTAAATATTTATTAGTTTGTTTCTCATAGATTTACATCATCACCCTCACCATTAATAGTGACAGACACTGCAGCTGATCTCTCAGAGCCGTGTTTATTCTGAGCCTCACAGTAATACTGTCCACTCTGTACAGCTCTGTAACTCTGTCCAGATCCTACAGGTGATGATTCATTCACCTTAAACCAGGTGTAGTTCTGTACAGGTGGGTTAGCATCACTGCTACAGGTCAGAGTCACTGAACTGTCCTCCACTATCTCACCAGAGGGACTGATGGACACTGAGACGTTCTTTGGAGGATCTAAAATGGACAGGATGATAACACCTTAAAGTAAATCTATAATAGTTTTATCTCTAATTGTCTGTAAGGGGATCTTCAGCTTTAACTTACACAGAACATTCAGAGTCACACTGTTGGAGTCCTGATGTCCGACTTCATTACTGCACTTGCACTTGTACTCTCCACTGTCCTCAGAGCTGATCTTGGAGATGTTGTAGGTCTTTTCCTTTCCTACTGATGTCTTCCCCTTAAACCATGTGTAGTTCTGTACAGGTGGGTTAGCATCACTGCTACAGGTCAGAGTCACTGAACTGTCCTCCACTATCTCACCAGAGGGACTGATGGACACTGAGACGTTCTTTGGATGATCTAGAGAGTTCCATGACCAGAGTGAGGAAAGCAGTTTATGGTCATAATTAATGCTTTTGTTCTGTCTTTCATCAATAATTGAATGCAGTTTATAACTGTTATTTCTGCCCCTTTTTTGATTATTACATTTGGCTTTATGTTTTATTAGAATCTTTATTATTGGGATAAATCAGAGACACCTTTCTGTAAACGGCTGAATTTCTTTCCTTTGGTGTCAGAATGGGATTCAATAGAGTTTCTATCTACTTTCCTGTCATAGAATTAAAAGTAAAACTCCTTCAAGATACAAATCACACAGAACAATAATAATATTATTAACTCCAACACCACAATAACAAATCACCAGGGGCAGGTTGAGTTCCTGCTCAATTCTATACGTATATTAGGACAACAGTTCATTAGAATTACAGAAGAAATAAAGAAATAACCAGTGAATTTACCACCACACATGAATTCCACTTTCATAAAGCAATAATACAAATAAACTCTTTATCTAATTATCAGTCTATTTCACTAATCAACACAGATATGAAATTGCTTCCAGAATTAATAAATTAATAGGTTCAGTTAATACAGCAATATTACAAGAACTTTTAATGTAAGTATTAATATTGACAACAAATAGAATTTTAAATATGTATTTAAATATAAGAGGATTTGGGTCTTCCCCCTTTTGCTTTAATGACAGTTTGCACTCGAGTTGACATGGACTCCAAAAGTTTTTTATAAAACATTATGATAACGTTTTAGATCAAATCTATGGGACTGTCATCTGATCTCAGGCTTCAAGCTATGAATGTCAGTCAATGTCATTTTGTGTTTTCTTTACTTACATCAGTACTTTATTTTGTTTTCCTTTATTAACTATCAGGTTATAAATTATATATAAGAAGGTAAATAAAGCTCACATCTGACACTGAGGGTTTGAACAGGAGAGTGGAGATGTTCATATCCTCTTACAGCACAGCTATAACTGCCTGCATCCGCACTGCTGACCGACTGCAGACGGACTTTATTGTTCTTGTTGGTCTTTGTGGTTAAATCTCTGCTGTTTTTGTACCAGATGAATGTTGGATCAGTCAGACTGCAGGTGGTTTTACAGGTCAGAACGACTGATTGTCCTTCTGTCACTTCTGCAGGAGCGATCTGAAGATCAAGATCTTAAACAACGAGAGAAACGTTAAATCATGAAAGCCGTCCTGAAGCCAGTAGAGCGTCTACTTCTAAAACTCTGCTCTCAAAGTGGTTTTCTATCTGGAGACTAGTCACTATTTACCAGCTCCTTAATGATCAGAACAATCAGACAAAACACTTTGTACTTTGACAGAAAAACCTTGACATGTAGCAGTATAAATGTTTCAAGGACTCTTCAGTAAGAAACTTTTTCAGTAAGAACATTATCTTAGTCTTCACTAAAAAGGTACCACAAGCAAAACATTTCCCCAAAACAGTTCTGTGTAGGAATATAAAAATAATAGATAGTAATAGTTAGTCCATAGTTAATATTATGAACTACACCATGTGTTACTCTGCTAGCGACACTTGAATGAAACAGGTAAGTGATTACATACATCCACTAGCTTGGGACCAGCTTAACGTTTAGAGATGTGTGAATGAAAACAGACAATAAACAGGCAGAAACCAAAGGCAGGATTATTGTGAATAAAATCAAGAAAAACAAGAAAGAAACAGAAGCAAGGCTTGTGTCAGACATCAATGATACAGATACGACTTAAAAAAGGATGAGAGCATGGGCACAGAGGGAGAATAATTCAGCAGAACCATCATTAAGGAAAGAACCATCATCATCAGCCTCATGGAAAAGAGAGCAAGGTGAGATGAACAAAACATCTTATTTTCAGTCTAACAGAAGAAAATCTGCAAAACAACGGATGGCAAACAACACAAAACCACTGTGAGTGTGTGGAAGTGTGGCTGTGGTCGAGTGCTGGTTTGTGAATAGAGGGCAGTGAGTGGTAAGGTTTATACACCTGTGGAGATTTGTGTTAATAACTGTTATCTGTTGCAGTGACCTGTGTCAGGGACGGAAGTGTGTGTGTGTGTGTGTGTGTGTGTGTGTGTGTGTGTGTGTGTGTGTGTGTGTGTGTGTGTGTGTGTGTGTGTGCGCTTGTGTGTGTGTGTGTGTGTGTGTGTGTGTGTGTGTGTGTGTGTGTGTGTGTGTGTGTGTGTGTGTGTGTGTATGTGTATGAGTGTATGTGTGTGTGTGCGCGTGTGTGTGTGTGCGCACGTGTTTGTGTCTGCGTTTGTGTGTGTATGTGTGTGTGTGTGTGTGTGTGTGTGTGTGTGCGTGTGTGTGCGTGTGTGTGTGTGCGTGTGTGTGTGTGTGTGCAGGGCTGTCAAGTATCACACATTAAGAGTGAGTCCCTCATGTCAGTCTTTTGTCACGTTCTCCCTTCACACATCGCATTTCTCACGCTGAAAAAATCTGTGACTATTTATTATATATTTAATAAGCCGCAGCGCCCAAAATGTATCTGTCTCCCCTGGAGTTCTTAGTCGAGCCTGACACTTATCAGCCAATCAAAAAAGAGGCTACACAATAGCCAATCAGAAAATAGCACCATTGTATCTCGGTAAGATTTAACGCAACAACCAATGAAAAAACAACATATTCATTAGCGAGGGTATTTTCGATGGTTGGTTTGAACAAAACCTCAACACAAAACAGCTCGTCTCAGGACAGGACATTGTCCTCAATCATGTCCCTAAACATGTCTGGGCTTGTGTGAACTGTTTTATATGGGAGCAACATTACACATGATAAAGGGGTCCAAAAAGGCAACAAACACTTACAATAAACACCACCAGTCATAATCTCTCTCTCTCTCTCCCTCTCTCTCTCTACCTCTCTATCCCTCACACACACACACACACACACACACACACACACACACACACACACACACACACACACACACACACACACACAAATGAATACATGGAAATTGAATAAATACTAAATTGAACAATGTGCGCGAGTGTGTGTCTATGTGTGTATAGGTGGGTGTGTATGTGTGTGTGTGCGCGTGTGTGGGTGTGTGTGTGTGTGTGTGTAGAGACATAATGTGTGGACTGAAAAGTGAATTATAAAAATAAATAAAGGTTAAATAACGATCTTCAATCCTGCCTCTAGTTTCCTCTTTCCCTGAACCCTCCAAACACGCTACACTGTGATCGGTAATGATGCCATTACTGAGTGTCCACTTACTTTCTGTCTAATTATTATGTAGATTTTTAAACATTTTATAATGTTGTGGTTGAAAAGTGAGCTTGTGGTGTCTTTCTTTAAAATAAATGGTGTTTGGTTTGAGATGTTTTCTAATGTAGTGAAAATTATAAGTGTAGAAAATAAAATTAGAAGACTAAGTGCTGCTTAAGGGTCCAAATAAATTCTGATGTGATTATATAAAAAAGATTATTTTATTTACCTGTAACACTGAGTGTAACTCCAGGATCACCCTGGTATCTTTGTCCCGCTGTATTTGTTCTGATTCTGAAGTAGTACATCTGTTCATCTGTTTTCTTCACATCACTCAGTCTGAGGTGGAAGTGATTCTGTACATCTGTTATATACGTCACTCTGCCTGAGTAACCTGGTACATTATTCAGATCAGTCGACTCTTTACCCTGAACTGGGTTAATTAACCAAAACCTCTTTGTCACTGTAAGACGTGGTGGGTGTGTGTAAGTGACGTTCATAATCACTGTAGATCCTTTTAAAGCACAGAGATTAAGTTGGCTGTATTTCACACTCCATTCATTCCCAAGAGCTGAAACATGATACATAAAAGAGGTGATTAGAGATTATTATCCTGAACCCCATCAAACACTCAGTTCACTCACAAATAAAAACTATTCTTCACGACTGGAAAAAAACTGTAATGTGGAATTAATATTCAAACTGAATCTGCATTTTGATCCTTTATTCACAGAGAAATAAAAAAGCAGGCATATATTTTTTTGTGTATTTTACTCATGATTCTTAAATGGACCTTAAGAACAATCACAGATTTGGTGATTAAATCAGTTTGTGCTGTCTCCAGTGTGTGACTGTGATAATATAAAGGTAAGACTCACCTGGGATCATGAGGAGAAAGATCAGACAAAGCAGAGAAGATGGTTTAAGGGACATCATTCTTCTATAAAGATTCTATATACAACCTAAAACATAAAATAATCAACTTCAGTAAGGTGGAGACAGTAAGTTTGCTTCATCACACTACTCCAGCACTCAGGAGTTTACACCACACACACTGTCTGTCATTTCTTACATAATAATCACACTATATTCTACCAACTTCTCTTTAAACATTTACAGAAATATTAATAAATAACTGTACTGGAACATTCACAAGCTACAAATGAAAATCTGTGCATGAATTCACTGATACCAGCTCTGTTCAAAGCAGATAATGAATGATTCAAATGTGTTTAATTGTCATGCACTAATTACAGATTAATAGATTTAGCAGAATCTGATATTTGAAGGAGAGATTTTCTAAACACATCTAATGTTAAACACAATACATTAAAATAAAGTTAAACATGAAGGCAGGTCAAAATAACCTCACTTTAAAGTTTGCATGTGTTTCTATGGACTGAAAGTGATTTATTCCTGTGCATGAGGATGTTTGTATATTTAGAACTACCCCTGAGCTGAAACCCCTAGTGGTAGGAAAGTGTAATGACAGTAAACTGATTATAAGTAGGCTTCAGCAGACGACTGTGCTCTTGATGGGGAAGTTGTTGACCAAAGATGGTGATGTGGAAATGAATGTGGTTGTGCAGAAGCAGAGCAGCTTAGAATGTGTGTCATTTATCAACGTCCATTACATACTGCTGTGTGATCAATGACAGTTTCTTAATGTATTCTGCAGCTTCTTTCTTTTGTCCTGCTCTTCATTAGCATTATAACTAGTGTATGATGTTATGTAAATATAAGATCATGGAGTATTTGGACAAACAGCAGTGATTATGATAGTAGCTGCTTTATTAATGTCAGTTGATGCATCACAATTCATCCTCTTACAGTCTACTGTGCACTTAAACTACTACAATTACATAGAATTGAGTGTGTAGTAAGAACCATGTTTGGTTTAATTTGGCAAAGAAAAATGTCACACAACCAAAATATCTCAATATAATCTCATGATACCTAAAAACATTTTTGTGTTACATGATATGTGTCACAATAAAAATGCCTTTGTACTGTATGTTCTGCCTCCACAGTGCCTACATGACCCTCGTGTTCAACAGCCAAATAGCAAAGAAAGAAAAGCCTGAGTTAAAGAGTGTGTGCTTAAGATGTCTGGATGATGATGTTTTGCATAAAAACAATTTTCTTTGCTTTAATTTCTGAATTAGTCACTTAAACAAGCTGCATTTTTACCACCAACACCACAATACATCAGAAATAACTGATCACAATATTGATATTCGAGCTCATATGTGATAATTAAAAGTTGCTAAACATAAAGAAATGAGACGTGAATTTAAATATTTTGAACAGCAAACCTGTCAATGTTCAGGAAATGTAGATATTAGATTAATGAGAGAAATTAGCCATTTAAAATATGGAGTTTTTTCTTACCGTAACTTTTAGACTCTTGTGTCCAACAACTGAGCAGAAACTAAAGTGTAAAGAGGAGTGTGTGTGGTTAACAAGTGTTGCTGTTGTCTTCCTTCTCTTTCTGCTAAAGTTACTTCCGAAAAAAAATTAAGAAAATATGAGAGAAAACATTTAGTTCATCTTTTCAAATAAAATATAATAAAAGAAATGCTGAAAATATTATTAAATATTTTATTAAGATAAATATTCAGCTTCATGACTGAATGATATCCTCTACTATAAAGTGCTCTTTGTAACAGAATTGTCACCATTTCCTTCTTCTTTATGCTACAACTGTGGGTTTACATTGTCAGTTACATTCAGAGCACGTCTATTAAAAAGCTGCTTTTATTTAAAAACAGAGAAAGGAAAGCGCTTAGCTTGTGATGCTAACTGTCAGGACTCGTGCATCAGTTTACGTTCCTCGTCAAATGTCTGCCCTGCCTTCGTCTGCTCCTCCCTGTCTACACACCTGTTTCCTATTGTGATTACCCTGTGTATTTAACTGTTTATTTCGCCATCCTGCGTTTGGGTCTGTTCCATCTCGTGTTCATGACACTAACATGCCCAGCACATCTTGTGTGTAATCATGCTAGCTGGTTCAAGTCATGCATCTTTGCTGACATTTACTTCATTAACTGGTGATGTTTTTGTATTGTGTACTTGTGTATTTAATACCACAGCTGAATTACTGCTGAAAAAATGGATCACAACACAATGGTTCTCTAAAAGCCTATAAAAACTAGAACAATTATCAGATGTTATTAAAGAGAGCAGGGTGTGTTAGCATGAGAATAAACACAGTTCATGTTCTGTGTACAGAGTCGTCTTAACACGTCAGTCTATATGTGTGAACACATCAACTCTGTACTTCATCAACACCCAGTAGGACAATGTGTCAAACTGTTTTACTGTAAAACAAAAGCTAAAACACACTCTTATTATAATATGGATAATATAATATGTTTTCCTGTGCTCCTTAACATTAAATGGAACAGAACTGTTCAATGTTAAATTACATGTTTCTATCTTAATGTAGATCATACTTTAAATATGAAATAAAATAAATAAAACAAACCTATGTTAAATGTATATATGGATTACTTATCGTTTCTCTAACACAAGCAAGAGACAGTGAGTGTATGAAAGTGTCAGTACTTGGACATTCTCTGCCGGAACAATAGGGGGCGCCTTATCATTAACTGGAACAGAACTGTTTAGTGCCGGAACAATAGGGGGCTTCTGGCAGTGTGTTTTCTGTCACGTCTTGTAATACTCACCTGGTTGTAATTGGTTTAATTATTATGTGTATTTATTTCTGTCAGAGAACTGGGGTGTCTTCACACACAAAAAGGCCCAAATGCAGGGATAACAAAATAAAAACAGAGATTTTAAAGAAAAACAAATAAATAATTGAAAGAACGAGGAAACAGGAACCGAGACACAGAAGACGACAAAAAATTAGGAAACGTGGAGGATATAAATACACATGATAATTAAACCAATTACAACCAGGTGAGTATTACAAGACATTTGACAGAAAACACACTGCCAGAACGCCCCCTATTGTTCCGGCAGAGAATGTCCAAGCAGAAGTCAAATCAATTCAAATCTAATTTTATTTGTCACATACACCTACATACAGAGATCGACATGCAGTGAAATGCTTTTTACATCTGTCCAGTATTCAAGCATAAAAAGGAATGGAATTAAGAATAAAAAATAAAACCAAAAGGAGGTAGATAAATAAAAAGTATAAACTATATAAATATATGAAAATATATGTGAAAAATATATGTATATACATAAATGCTTATGGTTTTAAATGAAGGAGTCAGACTTAGACCTTCTTGTCTTTTCAGGGTCCTCACAATGGGAGGCCTTGTTTTTATTAAAAGCAACGTAATACAGATAAATGTGTGTAATATATGTAAAGTAAAATAAAATAAAATTACAAATGAAATCTCTTTCAAATAATTGCATTAAAAGATAGTAACAAACCAAGAAACACTATTCAAGTGTTAGCCTGCATTTGTTCTCTGATGCAAAATACTTAAGCAATACAAATGTAGTACAGTAACTAAGCATAAGCTTGCCTATAGTAGAATGCACAACCGTTTTTCAATACAGCAAACTTTATATACTCTTTTTAGGGCTGGGCACTTGCGGAGCATCTGCCCTGCACTTCCCTTGCATTTGCCTTGAATTTGCTTGGCACTATACAGGACCATGTACAAGCTCTTGAAAAAGAGTGATAGGCCCAAGAGTCTATTAGGAAATCATTTGCTTACATCATTTTGTGGTTGACTTACGTAAATCTCCCTTGTTCATGCAAGGCATATGCCCCTGCAGTGCCTATGCAACACATCATATCTTGCACATCATAGATTTACATCAGCCAGGATTATAAAATCCTATAGTTATATGGAACAGCTTGTTCTTTTTCTTCTAGCCACATTCAACATTTAAAATAAATATTTCATTTATAGAAAAAAATTATACATATAAATGTAAATAAAAGCAAACAGAGCTCTCTTGAACTTCTGATAAATAAAACTTACTATTGCATAAATCTTCTTAGTCAGTTGAAATCTTCTTCTGTCTAGGTTCAGCATCTGATCCTCTGCAAGCTTGCGGTAGCATTTTTGGCAATTGTAATTGTATTTAATTCATATTCAATTGTTTCATTTCTGTAACCAAGTTTTCTACTTTCAGAAGTTTTTTAGCAAACATCAGTTGCTTTTGTTCCTCTTTCCTATCCCATTTAGCTTCTCTATGCTTCTTCCTTTTTACCTTTCTCATTTGTTTTTGTTCACTTTGCTTTTGGGCAGAAATATCTCCTAAAGTGTATTTGGGTTGAGTTTTAGATTTGGCTCGAGGGGAATTCATGAATCCTACAACTCCATTCTGACCAGCAAAACCTCTGTATATGAGGTCTTTTTTTCCCATCATATTACTCCAGCTTCTACTAGTCTGAAGGAGGCATGAGTGGATGCCCAGAGTGTGGCAAGCAACAGAGTGTTTCGTTCCCTTCTCTGGGATCTGTGGTACATACAGTATGTAATTTGGTGTAATTCCTTTTCAAGGGAACTTTGTGCTGTGTCATGGCTGATGCTATGTGAATAAACAAAACCAGCACTGCCACACACCTAGTGATTTCTGTGCCAGAGGTCGTAAAAGCGGACATCTCTAAAAACCCTACTTCTCGGGTGTAGGGTTCCTTTCTGGGCCGCCCGGCCGAGATTACTGCTGCTGCTGGACAGCCGCTCAGATTTTACTCTGGGCACTCTGGCTACACTGCTAATGCATGTTAGCCTTAGCCCATCACTGCAGCAAAGGGAAGAACTATCAAATTGCTTCTCTGTGGCAACCAATTCAGCTGTTAAATATATTTTCATCCTTTTTTGCAGATTTTCAAACAATAACGTGGGCCATCTGCTTTGTGGGCTAAATATTTTGCTTGGAGGCGAGCTTCAGACACAGAGCTTCAAACACCGCTTCCGTAAAAATTCTTCCCATAACGTCAGTTACATTCTAAGTTGCTGAGTATCTGTGAGGATCTGTGTAAGGATTCAGTGTTTCTTAGATGTTTCCATACAGCTGAAAGCAAAAAATAAATAAATTACACACACACACACACACACACACACACACACACACACACACACACACACACACACACACACACACACTGATATATATATATCAGAAACATCAGAAACGTGTTTTAAAGCATTTTACTAACATTTATTTACATCAGTCATCACCACACACACTCTGATATATGAATACGATTTAAATATATATATAAAATATAAATTTTACTGAATATTAAATAAATATAAAATTACTGTTGGAGTTACAGCTGTGTATTGTAGCAAATTTTCATATAAAACATTTATTATCAAATTAGTATTTAATCTAGTGGTGGTTTTCGGATCAAAAGTTTAAAACTCACAGCAATATTTTCATAGTCAGAGGATGTGGGAGAGTCAGCATGAGGACTGGGATGAGAAATCTGTGACATCTCGAGATTTTGGTAAATGTCATCTTTAGCACTCGACCCAGTGTTCTACAGAGAGGAGGAGTGGAGAACATGAGCAGGTTCTACTGAAGATTAACAGGTAGCCAGTATTATTATGAACGAAGCAGCCACCTGATGGACATTTCTGTAATAACTTACCTGATTGTCACCTTCATCTGCCTCCTTCTTCTTCTGTCTCTTGCTTCTGCTCACACAAAGACAAATATTTACCCACCGTCAGCATCTTCAGAGTCATTAGTGATAAATTTATCAGCACAAATATTCTCACCTCAGCCAGAAGAGTGCAGAGAGAAGAGCTGCAAGCCCAAAAAGTCCGAGCCCAACAGCCACATACACAATCATAATCACAGTACCTGCTGGTAACAAACACACACGCACACACGCACACACACGCACACACGCACACACACACGCACACACACACACGCACACATTTATTCAAAACTTCACCTACAAGTGCATAATGTAGAACAGAGCAGTGACCACACAGCAATGAAAAATCATCACCTCACCATTAATAGTGACAGATACTGCAGCTGATCTCTCAGAGCCGTGTTTATTCTGAGCCTCACAGTAATACTGTCCACTCTGTACAGCTCTGTAACTCTGTCCAGATCCTACAGGTGATGATTCATTCACCTTAAACCAGGTGTAGTTCTGTACAGGTGGGTTAGCATCACTGCTACAGGTCAGATTCACTGAACTGCCCTCCACAATCTCACCAGAGGGACTGATGGACACTGAGACATTCTTTGGAGGATCTAAAATGGACAGGATCCTGTTAGGCCTTCTGAACAAGTTTGTCTTTGTTTACTTGGATGATATTCTGATCTTTTCCCGCTCCTTGGAGGAACACAGAAACCATGTTTGAGTCGTGCTCCAGTGCCTCCTTGTAAGAAAGATTCCTCCTCGCACTTGTCCGCGTCTCTTTACCTCTGCAAAACAATAGGAGCGCTCTGGAGCACTGAGAGAACAAACCACACGAGTGAAATCAAATCTGGTTTATTCCAAACAGCTTCTCAAAGAACTGAGCGACAGAACAGAATATATACGCCATGAAATACATTAAGCTATGGTGTATGAGATAAGGCGGGGGCTAAGTTTTGTCAACATAGATAGGGGTATGCTAGAATGCTGCTTCCTCACAACTCTCATCCAAGCATTGAAGGTCAGCACATTCATTTCGACATAGAAAGAGAAATGTAGAAAGAAAATGAAATAAGCACAAAAATTAATTACCATAAAGAAAATTCATTTCAACACTCCTTGAGAATCATCTGTATCTGAAAGCTGAGAAATGGGAATTCCACACCACCAGTACCACCTTTTTGGGCTTCATTCTCTCACCCAGGAGCATACAGATGGACTCCAACCGGGTTAAGGCAGTTAGGGACTGGCCAAACCCGGATAACAGGAAGCATCTCCAGTGCTTCCTGGGGTTTGCAAACTTTTCATCAGGCACTTCAAGTTCATCAGGGGCTTCAGCAATGTCGATCAGCCCCCAACACTGGCTAACCTCCACACTTCAAGCCTTCAACTGGAATCATGAAGCTGAGCAAGCTTTCACCAGACTCAAGGGCCTCTTTACGACAGCTCTCATCCTGGCTCTCCTCGACCCAGACCAGCAGTTTATTGTGGAGGTGAGCATCCAATGTCGCCTTGGGGGCCATTCTGTCTCAGCGATCCGCTCAAGGCAACCGGCTCCATCCCTGTGCTTTCTTCTCAAGGCGCCTTAGTCTGGATGACTAATGGATATATCCTATAGGCAAACAGAATCGACCGGAATCTTGAATTTCCTTGCTCGGTCAAGTGTCTTAATTCCAGGCAAGTCTGTTGCGGTCTTTTCTTTGAACATTTTAATTTCACCCTGTCCTACCGACACTCTATCTTGGAAATTCACCATGGAGGATGATGGAGAACCTGTCATGGAACGTACTGTATACTTCCTTCCTCCGTCATGGTCCGAGCCCTTTGCCTTGATATTTAAAGGAGGGTCCATCAGGTCACCTTCAGTCTCCCGATTCCAAAGGGCTGTCCAGAGAGATGGTTGTTCGTTCCTGACCGTCCTGACAAGTCCTCCAATGGTGCCACAGATCTCACCTGTTCCGTCACCCTGGCTCTGCCTGCACCTTGTCAGTCCTCCAGTAGTACTTCTGGTGGCATAAGATAAGGAAGGATGTCCAGGTGTTTGTGGGGGCATGTTCTGCCTGCGCTCAGCATAAGACAACCCGGGGCCTCCCAGTGACTATATAAGGATGCTGCTTTCATATGGTTCCTTGCCAGATGGTCTTTTCAGCTTGCCCTGTGCATTGTGATTCATCCAGCTTTGTCCCTGTACTGCCCTGGCTGGTTTGATTCTGTTTGTTTCTGGTTTCTGTGTTTTTGCCTGCCCTGTATTACCCTGCCTGCCTGTATACTGAATTATTGGACTGTTTTTCACTCTGTGGTTTTGCCTGCCCAGTATTCTTTGCCTGCCTCGCCTGATTATTTTGTAACACCCATTAAAGACTTTTATTATTTATATCGGCATCCTGCATTTGAGTCATCACTTCTGGCCCACCCTTACAGCATCTTTGCTGACATTTACTTCATTAACTAGTGATGTTTTTGTATTGTGTACAAAATGGATCACAACACAACGGTTCTCTAAAAGCCTATAAAAACTAGAACAATTCTCAGATGTTATTTAAGAGAGCAGGGTGTGTTAGCATGAGATCAGGGTCACATTTCCTCCTGGGTGGAATTTCCCATGGAGGGCCCTCGAGTAGGTACACCAGATCAGCATACCATGGCTTACCCGGCCATCGAGGTGCTACCAGGAGGAGACGGACTCCATCCCGGGGAACTCTTTCCAGAACTCCAGGGAGCAGAGCGATTGGGGGAAAGGCATACAGGCGTAGCCTCGGCCACGACCATACCATGGCATCCAGACCTAATGGGGCTGGGTGAGAGAGAGAGAACCAGAAGGGACAGTGCGAGGTCTCCTGGGTCACAAAAAGAGCCACCTGGGCTCTGTAGAACCTCCGCCATATGAGCTCCACCACCTCGGGGTGGAGAAGCCATTCCCCAGGCCTCGGCCCCTGCTTCCACAGGGCATCTGCTCTGACATTCAACTGTCCTGGGATATTAATGGCCCTCAAAGAGAGGAGTCTGTCCCAAGACCACAAAAGGACCGCTCGTGCTAGCTTGTACAAAGGGCGAGATCGGAGACCCCCTTGGTGGTTGATGTAGGAGACCACCGCAGTACTGTCCATGCAGACCAATACATGGTGATCTCTTAAGTCCGGGAGGAAGTGTTTTAACCCCAAAAATACTGCCACCATCTCCAGGCAATTTATGTGCCATGAGAGACGTGGGCCACTCCACAGACCTTGGGCAGAGTGGCCACTCATGACTGCTCCCCACCCAGTGAGGGGAGTGTCCGTCGTTAGCGTCATGTGACGTCATGGAGTCCCCAACACGGGGCCTCGGGACAGAAACATTCGGTCTCTCCAAACATCCAAGGCTCGAAGGGCATGCCACGAGACCTTGATGGTATGATATGGGTTTCCCCTGAAAGAAAACCCTCTGCCCTGGAGCCACCACTGGAGGGGTCTCATGTGCAGGAGGCTGAGCGGGATTACGCTGGATGCCACCGCCATGAGACCCGTGCGCATAGCCATGCGATTGCAATGCGAGCAACCGACTTCTTTGAGAGCCAATTGTGCATGCTCCACTCCCACGCAAACAATGCACCGATCATGCAAATCCTTCCCATTAATGAAATAGGGACACGGAAAAACAAACTTACGGAAATTCTGTCTGCTAGCCATCACTCGTTCAGAAAAACAGTATCAGAAAAACACAGCACTTACCTGAATGAGCAGAAGCTAGCGTCTTGTCCATCTCGCAGCCATTTGTAGCTTCCTGTTTATGCGACGTCACCCGCCGATGACGTCACGTCCCAACACCTATTGGTCAGATTACACATGTGGTTCAGAGCGCAGTCACGCAGGGGCATTCCCATAGCATTTCGATGCAACTCGAGTTCCGAAGGGGAACTCTACAGCTCCTCCTTCAGGAGTCACAGCAAGAGAACCACTATGACTGTACAGGACTATTAACACTGTTATACAGTACACCACATGATGAAGTAAAAGGAAAAATATATACTTACATAGTTTATTATAAACACTTCAAATGAATGGCCTCATTTAAAGAGACTATGTAAAATAACTATTTACTAACTTAATTCTGAACTTTAAACTTTAGATTCTGTTTCTATACTTACCCTGCTAAAAAAAAAAAAAAACAGCATAGCTGGTCCAGCATAAGGTATGTTTTGCATGCTGGTACCAGCCTGGGATGGTGGTATGCTGGTCCAGCACAAGGTGCTGGTTGCTGGTGTGCTGGCCGACCAGCCTGGGATGCTGGTGTGCTGGTCAACATATGTTGTCTATGATGCTAGTATAATCCCAGCAAGACCACAACAAAACCCATTTGTTACATGTCACATTTATTAGTGCATATTCATTCTGGATATTCTTATCATTTACATGGCTTTCTTTATATATATATATATATATATATATATATATATATATATATATATATATATACACACACACACACACACACATTATATATGTATATGTATAAGTTTGTTTAAAATATTTATTGGACAATTACATTTAACAACACACTGAAATATACATACGTTAGAACTGGCCGATAAAACAATAACGATATGTATTGTGATAGATGTGAACGATAGCGATATAAAATGTGTTTTATAAAATGTTCAATATTTTCATCCTTCGTCGGAAGAAAACAGTGGTTGCGAAGCAAGTTTTGTTGCATTAACAAAGGCAAGCCCTCTCTGGTAACCTAACAATGTAGGGAGTAACATGCTAACAGCCAATCATGTAACAGTATCAAGTTTGGTTGCGCCATATTGTTGTCTCATGCTTCAGTAACCGGTGACTGATAAGCAGAAAATGAACGCTGCAGTGAGCGAGAAAATTGTAAATAAAAGAGGAAAAGTCAGCTACTTTTTCATATTTCTGCAGGTTTTTTATTTCAAACAATGTTACTGTACTGTATCAAGTTTGTGTTTTTTATTACAGATGTATCTCAGTTAGGGCGGAAATGATTCCTCGAGTAATTCGATTACAAAAATGTATCTTTAATTTAATTTAAAGCATCCTTTAATTCATTTTAAAGCTCACGCCATGTGTGTGTGTATGTGTGAGCGTGTGACAACACACTTACGTCAAAGCAGAAGGAGATGCGTGGAGTTAGCGGCCTTTTGATTTGAGGGCACGGGCGCATGCGGGCTGCAAAATGGAAGGGCGCGATAACAATGTCAATGCGCAAAGAGAAGAAACAAACAGGAAAAAATGCCAGAAAATCAAATCTGGCATACCACAACAGCACGTCGTCCATGCACGCGGTGTGAAACCATGCATGGCACCTAGGTGTGTTTAGAAAATCTCTCCTTCAAATATCAGATTCTGCTAAATCTATTAACCTGTAATTAGTGCATGACAATTAAAACACATTTGAATCATTCATAGCTTGTGAATGTTCCAGTACAGTGATTTATTAATATTTCTGTAAATGTTTAAAGAGTCTCCTATTATTAGTAGAATATAGTGTGGTTATTATGTAAGAATAATAATAATGCATTTTATTTCATGGCACCTTTCAGAACACCCAAGGTCACCTTACAAGCAATATACAGGTTACTGCATAAGAAAAAACACAAACAAACAGCATATACATATAAAGTGCATTTAAGTCTCAATAAAACATGTTATAAGAAAGCCTGCATAAAAAGATAAGTCTTAAGACGTGTTTTAAAAGTCACCAAGCACTTGCTATTGCAAACATCTAGGGGAAGAGAATTCCATAGGCGGGGGGCAACATAACTAAAAGATCTCTAACATTAGTGTCTAGTACTGTTTTGATATATTCTACCATACCTTAATTCTCACTCTTGTTTGACTACAAATATGTGCATTAAACCCATCTCTGTACTCAAGGCCTACTCTCACAGACGCTCTCATCCACAGAGCAGAGGTCACAATGCCAGTAACCTCATCTACCCTCCTCTGTTGTGTAAGTCTCAAACAGTGGTGGTAGGTGGGCTCTGGAATTGTCAGTCTGCTGTAAAGAAAGCTGATTTTATCTCTGCTTTAACTTCCCATTACTCCTTTGATTTTCTTGCTCTGAGACCTGGATATCCCCACAGAACACTGCTACACCAGCTGCTTTATCCTCTGCCTATGCTTTCTCTCACTCACCACGAGAAACAGGCAGGGGTGGTGGTACAGGTTTATTGTTGTCAATGAAATGGTGCTTTACACCTCTACTCTTCTCTCAATTAACCATCTCTTCTTTTGAATTCCATGCCATTTCAGTTACCTCTCCTATCAACCTTGTTATCATTGTTGTCTACCGCCCTCCTGGTCCCCTAGGAGACTTCCTGGAAGAAATGGACTCCCTGCTTAGTGCTTTCCCTTCCGATAGCTCCCCCCTGACAGTGCTTGGTGACTTCAACCTCCCCTCTGACAAGCTACATTCTTCTTCCCTCCTGTCTCTTCTCGACTCTTTCTCCCTCACACTCAACAGCTACATCCCCACACACAAAGGAGGCATTGTCCTGGACCTGGTTTTCACCCGTCCTTCTCCAGCTACAGACATGACTGCTACCCCACTACACGTCTCTGATCATCACCTGGTATCCTTCACCATCACTCTACCTATCCTACCTAAAACTACGTCTCACCCACTCGCTCTTACTCGCTGCAACCTTCACTCTGTCTCCCCTTCATCTGTAGCTCCTGGCACTCTTTCTTCCCTTCCTGATACTGAGTCTTTTTCCTCACTACCCTTGGACTCAGCCACAGATACTTTCCTCTCTTCTCTTTCCTCAACTATGGACTTCCTCTGCCCTATGTTAACTAAAGAAAACTTCTTGTTCTGCTCCTTGGCTTTCAGATGTGCTGCGCAACAATCGAAGAGAGCTAAGATCATCAGAGAGAAAGTGGAAGAAATCACAACTTGATGCAGATCTTGATTTTTACAGAACACTTCTTGTCAAGTTCTCCTCAGATGTGACTTCTGCCAAGACTTCCTTCTACAAGGAAAAGCTTGAAGCTTCCTCACATGACCCTCGGAAATTCCACATCATCATCTCTTCTCTGCTCACCCCCCCGGCTCCACCTTCTTCATCCTCCCTGACTGCAGAAGACTTTGCTTCTTTCTACCAGGAGAAGATTGAGGAAATCTGCCGGACCTTCACTTCAGCCCCGACTGCACTTACATCTCAGAGTATGCATTCCCCTACACCTTCGTTGTCACATTTCTCAACTGTGGCAGCAGAAGAGATTTTACAACTCATCCAGTCCTGCAATCCTACCACCTGCCCATTGGATCCACTCCCTACCACTATGCTCCAGACCATCTCACAAGACCTCTTGCCCTTCATTTCCACTATCGTCAATAGATCCATAGCATTTGATCAGGTACCAACTACTTTCAAGAGAGCAAGGGTTATTCCCATCCTAAAGAAACCTGCTCTGGATCCATCAGACATCAGTAAATACAGACCGGTATCACTTCTCTCATTTCTTTCAAAAATTCTTTGTCTATAATCAACTGTCTGTCTGTCTGTCTATCTCTCACAGAACAATCTCCAAGATCCCAACCAGTCTGGCTTTAAAGCAGCTCACTCTACAGAGACAGCCCTTTTGGATGTCTCTGAGAAGCTACATACTGCTAGATCAGCCAAACTGTCATCCGTCCTTATCCTCCTTGACCTTTCAGCAGCGTTTGATACGGTCAACCACTCAAGAGTCTTGGGATTTGCGGATCAGCTTGGGAATGGTTTGCCTCCTACCTGGAAGGACGCTCATATCAGGTAACATGGAGGGGAGTGACATCTGCTCCACACAGACTCTCCACTGGCATCCCACAGGGCTCAGTACTTGGTCCTCTTCTTTGCTCCCTGTATACTCACTCTCTTGGTGAAGTTATTTCATTACATGGGTTCTCTTACCACTGCTATGCTGATGATACACAACTTATCTTCTCTTTCCCACCCTCAGATGCCACAGCTTCTGACCGGATCTCAGCATGTCCGGCAGAAATTTCATCATGGATGACTGCTCATCAGTTAAAGCTCAATCCTAGCAAAACTGAACTGCTGTTCACCCCAGGTGATTCATCCCCAGGGCATGATCTTGCTATATCCTTGCACAACGATCTGATCTCCCCTTCAGCCACAGCTCGCAACCTTGGGGTAACCATGGACAATCAACTGTCCTTTTCCTCTCATGTTGCTAATGTGACTCGCTCATGTCAGTTTCTTCTCTTCAACATTAGAAGGACTTGGCCATTTTTGTTCACACAGACTGCTCAGGTACTTGTTCAGTCTCTTGTCATTTCTAGACTGGATTACTGCAATGCACTGCTGGCAGGTCTACCTATGAACGCAAGCGGTCCTCTACAAATGATCCAAAATACAGCTGCCTGGCTTGTTTTCAACCTGCCAAAGTTCTCCATACCACCCCGCTGCTGCGATCCCTCCACTGGCTTCCGGTAGCTGCACGCATCCGATTCAAAACACTGATGCTGGCCTACAAAGCCAAAAATGGACCAGCTCCCTCTTACCTCAAAGCCCTCATCATTCCTTGCACTGCACCCCGCAACCTCCAATCTACCAGCACTGCTCGACTGGTTCTACCATCTCTCAGGGTAAGAGGCAAGTATACTACAAGACTCTTCTCTGTTCTGGCACCAAGGTGGTGGAATGAACTTCCCCTAGAGGTCCGGACAGCTGAGTCACTGGCTATTTTCAAGCGGCGGTTAAAGACATACTTATTCAGGAAACACTTCAACTAGCACTTCTTTCCTTATCTTTTGCATATAAAAAAAAAAAAAAAAAACACCTTTGACAATTTTTCATTGTAACTTTGAACAAATGTTTTAAACTCATGGTATCTTAAGTATGTAACCTGAGCCAGCATTAATGTATTCAATGTTAGAGATTTAAGCACTTATGTATGTCGCTCTGGATAAGGGTGTCTGCCAAATGCTGTAAATGTAATGTAAACCTGGCACCCATAGTAGTAGGTTGAATCTGAGGTACCACAAGGGAAATTGAAGATGAAGATCTGAGTGCACGTGAAGGAGTGTAAACATGGAGAAGTTGAGTAAGGTATTGTGGTGCAAGATTATGAAGTGTCTTATAATTGAGTGGCAGGATTTTAAACTGAACTCTATATTTTACTGGAAGCCAATGCAATTGCTGGAGAACCGGAGAAATGTGATCAGTATAAGGTGTTCTAGAGGGAACACGAGCTGCAGAATTCTGAAGCAGTTGAAGCTTATGCAGCAATTTGGAGATAATACCTGTAAGAAGAGCATTGCAGAAGTCTATACGTGAAGTGACTAGTGCATGAATGAGAACTGCAGTATTATTATTTCGAAGAACGGGACAGAGACGATTAATGTTGCGCAAATGGAAGTATGCAATCCGTGTGATATTGTTAATTTGAGCTTTAAAAGATAGTGTGCTATCCATGATGACACCCAAACTTTTAACCTGAGAGGAAGGACAGATTGCAGTATTGTCAATATATATATATAGAAACGGTTCGATTTAAACACAACAGATCTAGTTTCAACAAGCAGAGCCTCAGTTTTATTGCCATTTACTTTCAAAAAGTTCGCTGAGAGCCAGTCTTTAATTTCAGCTAAACAGCTTGACAAAGACGGCAGAGAAAAAGAACCAGTGGGTTTAGCAGACAGGTAGAGTTGGGGGTCATCCGCATAGCAGTGAAAATTAGTACCATATTTCCTTAAGGATATCACCAAGAGGAAGCACATATATAATGAAAAGAAGGGGCACAAGACAGAACCCTGCGGAACACCAGTAGTGACTGTAGATGTTCTTGAACTAAAACCTTTTAATTAAATATGCTGACTGCGCCCAGATAGATATGACCTAAACCAAGACAGAACAGTGCCAGTAATACCAATAGAAACTAATCTGTCAATAAGTACGTTATGTGAGATAGTATCAAAGGCAGCACTCAAGTCTAGAAAGACAACTATAGTTAAAAGCCCAGAGTCAGCTGCCAACAGTAGATCATTGGTTATTCTGACAAGAGCAGTCTCAGTGCTGTGGTGGGGACGAAAACCGGATTGGAATGTTTCATACAAGTTATTGTTGGACAAATGTACATGAATTTGAGTTGCAATACACTTTTCAACTACCTTAGAGATAAATGGTAAATTTGAAATTGGACGAAAATTTTCAAAATTTAATGGATCACCCCCTGGTTTCTTAAGTATGGGTGTGATAATAGCAGATTTAAGAGCTGGAGGTACAAATCAAGAACCAAGTGAAGCATGAACAATTTTGGTAATCAACGGCAAAAGGGCCGGTAAACAAGCTTTTACTAAAGGAGTTGGTAGGGGATCTAACTGACAAGTCGAAGATTTAGATTTACCTATCAGACCTACTATCTCTGAAATAGTTGTTAGTGTAAAATTAGAGAAAGCAGAGTGTTAAGGTGGGTGAGTGATAGACTGACAAGAATCATTGTGAAGGGTACCAGTAGGTAATTGCCGATGTACATTCTCAATCTTAGATATAAAAAAGTCAACAAGCGATCACATAGGTCAGTATAATACATATCGGCAAAGAATCAGGTGGTTTCAGAATATTGTTTACCACCAAGAAAAAAAAACCCTAGAGTTATCTCACTATTAGACCTTTTTGTTTATTATTTTGGCCTGGGCCCACCTTGAAGAAACGCCTGTGTACTGTTGGCTGTATACATATTCTTTATATCTGTAAATGCGCTTACCTACAAATTCTACCTTGTGTGGTTTCTTGTGGTATCCCGAGCTTTAACGCTGTGCAGCCCAACCCTAGACTGGGTTGTAACATGTTTCTGATCTATCCATGTCTGATCACTTTCTGGTGTCATTTTGTGCCAAACTAGCTATTTTTAAGGTAAAATATTAAAATATTTGGAATGTTAAGAATATTGATTTGCCTACTTTTGCTGATGAACTTGCCATCTTCTCCAGTAAATCTGATTTCTCTACTGTTGATGAACTGGTAAAATATGACGATGATGGACTGAGCATGATTTTAGATGAATTCGCACCTGTGAAAACTCGAACTGTTTCATTTGTACATTGAGCTCCTTGGTTTACACCTGAACTGTGTGAACTTAAAACTAAATGACGTAGGTTAGACCGGTCGTATGTCAGGTCTGGCCTTACTTTTCATAAAGAACTGTATGCTGAACATATTCAAAATTATAAAAATGCACTGACTAAAGCTAAATCCGATTGCTACTCCAACATAATTGGAGTTAGCAATGAGAACTATGCTTACCTGAAAGCAAAGAAAAGAAAAATACAGGGGAACTTCCCTAACTCCCTACCAAACACACACAGGGGAAAAAGGAACCCACTGCCAAAGAAAAAAGGCAACCACAACCCTACTGCCAATGAAACAGTAACAATTGTACAGTAATTTTATATATATATATATATATATATATATATATATATATATATATATATATATATATAAAGGGTCAACCAAGCTCAGAGTCAAAAAACAGGCAGAAATCAATACTCACAAAACCACAACAATCCAATTATCACAACACCAACAACAAACCACCACTACTAACAACACCCTCCTCCATCTTCTTCTCCTTCCTCTTTATATAGACCATTAGTGATGATGTCATCAATATGGGTACAGGATCAGGACAGGCTAGGGCAGGTTGCAAACTCTGGCCTGGAATCAACCTGCACACAGACATGTACAAAAACACACAATACAATACCCTATTTTCACGGGTTGTAACAAACATTACAATTAAAACGTGTTATACCAGAGCAGCAAACGAGATCAAGAGTATGCCCCTTAGTATGAGTGGGCAGTGTGTTAAATTGTTGTATACCAAAGCTATCCAAACATGATAAAAATTCGCTTGTAGATGCATTATTGACATTATCTACATGAATGTTAAAATCACCCAAGAAGGATAACATTTGAGGATATGGAACATAGATAAGTCAAGAGTTCAGATAGTTCAGTTAAAAAGGCATTATTGTTCTTGGGAGGGCGGTAAATAGTTATGAGGATGGTAGGAATCGCACCATTGATTTTTATGGCAATTGACTCAAAGAAGAATATGTAGACAAAGTTAAATGGGATACTTTCAATTTCTTTTTATAAAGTATTGCTAGCCCACCTCCCCTTCCCGTTTCATGAGATTTACAAACATAGCTATATCCTGGGGGAACAGACTGGTTTAGATGGAAAAAGTAATCTGGTTTCTGCCATGTCTCAGTTAGACAGAAAAAGTCAAACTCACGGTCAGACAGTAGATCGTACACCAGGGGTCCTTTAGTGGAAAGCGATCGTATATTAAGTAATCCAAAAAATGTTTTTACCAGAATCGTAACCAACTGATCTGGCCGGATCAATTAATAGACTGTGATTGACAGTCCGTGTAAGCCATGGTTTAGGTGACCAAAAGGACCGTATTTGACCTGAGTCATCGATGTTCTAACTCCGCCGAGACCCGCGATGTATATATTTCTGACGTGGTATGTACACAATATCCAGGGGAAGATATGAGCTGACAGAAGATTAAAAGAACGCAAACGGAGCTGAATAAGTTCCACCGCCGAATACTGGAGCATCGTCCATGCTACCGAGTGGTATACTGTAGAAAGGACGACCCAGATGTAATTCATCTGCACCAGTAGCTCAATGATCTTCAAAGTTGAACCGTGTGCCAGAAGTACCACAAAGAACAGTCAATAACTGTCAATAGCAGTCAAATCGGCAACCGCAGAGAGCATCAACAGTCACAGGTACGCAGGTAGATCAACCAGCATACAAACCCGCCGAATCAGAGTGGATACCGAAGTCAGACTCCTTCATTCGATTTAAAAACAGTTCATAGATACATCCATGCATTCATAAGCACAGGATGATTATGAATCACTAAAAGTTTTTTAAAATTTCTTCCCAGAGCAGCAGCAGCTAATAGCGCCAGCGTTCACCCGGAAGTGTTCTGAACCTCAGCGCCGATTGAGGGACCTGATCTCACAAAATGACAGACAGTGTGTGTGGTGTAAACTCCTGAGTGATGGAGTAGTGTGATGAAGGAAACTTACTGTATCAACCTTACTGAAGTTGATCATATTATGTTTTAGGTTGTATATAGAATCTTTATAAAAGAATGATGTCCCTTAAACCGTCTTCTCTGCTTTGTCTGATCTTTCTCCTCATGATCCCAGGTGAGTCTTACCTTTATATTATCACAGTCACACACACTGGAGACAGTACAAACTGATTTAATCACCAAATCTGTGCTTGTTCTTAAGGTCCATTTAAGAATCATGAGTAAAATAGACGTTTGATGGGGTTCAGGATAATAATCTCTAATCACCTCTTTTATGTATCATGTTTCAGCTCTTGGGAATGAATGGAGTGTGAAATACAATCAACTTAATCTCTGTGCTTTAAAAGGATCTACAGTGATTATGAACGTCACTTACACACACCCACCACGTCTTACAGTGACAACGAGGTTTTGGTTAATTAACCCAGATGAGGATAAAGAGTGGATTGAGCTGAATAATGAACCAGGTTACTCAGGCAGAGTGACATATTTAACAGATGTACAGAATCACTTCCCCCTCAGACTGAGTGATGTGAAGAAAACAGATGAACAGATGTACTGCTTCAGAATCAGAACAAATAAAGAGAAAGAAAGATACCTGGGTAAACCTGGAGTTACACTCAGTGTTACAGGTAAAGAAAAGCATCTGTTTTTTATATATAATTACACCACATTTCATTACCGATCACAGTGTAGCGTGTTTGGAGGGTTCAGGGAAAGAGGAAACTAGAGGCAGGATTGGAGATCGTTATTTAACCTTTATTTTTATAAATCAATTTTCAGTCCACACATTATGTCTACTCACACACGCGCACACACACACACACACACACACACACACACACACACACACACACACACACGCGCACACACACACACTCTTCCTCTTCCGTCCCTGACACAGGTCACTGCAACAGATAACAGTTATTAACACAAATCTCCACAGGTGTATAAACCTTACCACTCACTGCCCTCTATTCACAAACCAGCACTCGACCACAGCCACATTTCCACACACTCACAGTGGTTTTGTGTTGTTTGCCATCCGTTGTTTTGCAGATTTTATTCTGTTAGACTGAAAATAAGATGTTTTGTTCATCTCACCTTGCTCTCTTTTCCATGAGGCTGATGATTATGGTTCTTTCCTTAAAGGTGGGGTGTACGATGTTTGAAAGCCAATGTTGTCATCTGAAATCTGCTCATTGGCTACAAGTTTGTTTTGCTTGTGGGCCTGGCTCAGCTTTTTGAAGCATTTTTCAAACAACGTGCACCCCACATTTAGTGATTGGGTCTGCTGAATTATTCTCCCTCTGTGCCCATGCTCGTTGTTCCTTTTTTAAGTCGTATCTGTAGCATTGATGTCTGACACAAGCCTTGCTTCTGTTTCTTTCTTGTTTTTCTTGTTTTTATTCACAATAATCCTGCTTTCGGTTTCTGCCTGTTTATTATCTGTTTTCATTCACACATCTCTAAACGTTAAGCTGGTCCCAAGCTAGTGGATGTATGTAATCACTTACCTGTTTCATTCAAGTGTCGCTAGCAGAGTAACACATGGTGTAGTTCATAATATTAACTATGGACTAACTATTACTATCTATTATTTTTATATTCCTACACAGAACTGTTTTGGGGAAATGTTTTGCTTGTGGTACCTTTTTAGTGAAGGCTAAGATAATGTTCTTACTGAAAAAGTTTCTTACTGAAGAGTCCTTGAAACATTTATACTGCTACATGTCAAGGTTTTTCTGTCAAAGTACAAAGTGTTTTGTCTGATTGTTCTGATCATTAAGGGGCTGGTAAATAGTGACTAGTCTCCAGACAGAAAACCACTTTGAGAGCAGAGTTTTAGAAGTAGACGCTCTACTGGCTTCAGGACGGCTTTCATGATTTAACGTTTCTCTCGTTGTTTAAGGTCTTGATCTTCAGATCGCTCCTGCTGAAGTGACAGAAGGACAATCAGTCGTTCTGACCTGTAAAACCACCTGCAGTCTGACTGATCCAACATTCATCTGGTACAAAAACAGCAGAGATTTAACCACAAAGACCAACAAGAACAATGAAGTCCGTCTGCAGTCGGTCAGCAGTGAGGATGCAGGCAGTTATAGCTGTGCTGTAAGAGGATATGAACATCTCCACTCTCCTGTTCAAACCCTCAGAGTCAGATGTGAGCTTTATTTACCTTCTTATATATGCTTTATAACTTCATTCATTTTCTACCGCTTATCCGAACTTCTCGGGTCACGGGGAACCTGTGCCTATCTCAGGCGTCATCGGGCATTGAAGCAGGATACACCCTGGACGGAGTGCCAACCCATCGCAGGGCACACACACACTCTCATTCACTCACACACACACACACACACTATGGACAATTTAGAGATGCCAATCAACCTACCATGCATGTCTTTGGACCGGGAAGGAAACTGGAGTACCCGGAGGAAACCCCCGATGCACAGGGAGAACATGCAAACTTCACACACACAAGGCGGAGGTGGGAATCGAATCCCCAACCCTGGAGGTGTGAGGCGAACGTGCTAACCACTAAGCTGCCGTGCCCCCCTGCTATATATAACTTGATAGTTAATAAACTAAAACAAAATAAACTATTGATGTAAGTAAAGAAAACACAATATGACATTGACTTACATTAGCAGTATTCGGACAGGACTAGTTTTACAGGGGGTCGTTAGAGAAATTTCAGTTTCGCAGACGTACTTTGTGATTTTAATCCCGTCCGAATCTTCCATGTCTGTGTTTTTCTCACACGACCTGTGTAAAAATTCCAGAGCAAATTACCTTCTGTTTTTCCGCAAACTCGGCGCTCCTCTGAGAAATCTAATCTCGTCTGAATGCGAATGTCTGCGATTGCCGGAAATGTTTTTTCCAAAACGCGTTTTCTTGTCCGTTTTGGTCAACGTGAACTACCCTATTAACTCTAGCGCACCGGTATTCAGGTTTCTGCTTTCTGCACACCAATAATGAATGTAAATGTGTTTGTTACCCTGTGAAGAAATAAAAAAATGAAACCAACAAGAAGAGCCAAATCACGTAAATTGTTAAGACTGGCTACTGTAATATCAGTCTCAGGTAAGGTCTTCATTTCTATAGTCAATTACATAATGTGAAAATTATATAAAAATGTATTTATTCCAGTGGGTTTATAAGAAGTTCTATATAAAACCATATGATGTTAAACATTTTTTACATTTTTTTTTTTTTTTTTTTTTTGACCATAAGCAATCCACACATCCTGGACATGTGGTCTTGTGTAACGCCCACATGTAAAACACAGACACTCCTACCTCCGTCGGCTGAAAAAAATTCTAACTCAAACGTCATTTGGAAAACTAGTCCCGTCCGAATAGGGGTATTAATAGCTTGAAGCCTGAGATCAGATGACAGTCCCATAGATTTGATCTAAAACATTATCAACTTGAGTGCAAACTGTCATTAAAGCAAAAAGAGGAAGACCCAAATACTCTTATATTTAAATACATATTTAAAATGCTATTTGTTGTGTATTTGTTGTGTTGTGTATAATTTTTGTATTAACTGAATCTATTAATTAATTCTGGAAGCAATTTCATATTTGTGTTGATTAGTGAAATAGAGTGATAATTAGAGCATAGAGTTTATTTGTTTTTTGGATTATGAAAGTGGAATTCATGTGTGGTGATAAATTCACTAGTTATTTCTTTATTTCTTCTGTAATTCTAATGAACTGTTGTCCTAAAATACTTATAGAATTGATCAGGAACTCAACCTGCCCCTGGTGATTTGTTATTGTGGCATTAGACTTAAAAATGTTATTATTGATCAGTGTGATTTGCATATTGAAGTATTTTTAAGAAAATGTTTTATTTTTAAGAATTTTAGTAAAGTAGATACAATTTCAGTCCAATCCCATTCTAACACCAAAGGAAAGAAATACAGCCATTTACAGAAAGGTGTCCCTGATTTATCACAATGAAAAAGATTCAAATATAGAGCCAAATGTAATAATGAAAAAAGGTGCAAAATAATAGTTATAAACTACATTCAATTATTGATGAAAGACAGAAAAAAAGCATTAATTATGACCATGAACTGCTTTCCTCACTCTGGTCATGGAACTCTCTAGATCATCCAAAGAACGTCTCAGTGTCCATCAGTCCCTCTGGTGAGATAGTGGAGGGCAGTTCAGTGACTCTGACCTGCAGCAGTGATGCTAACCCACCTGTACAGAACTACATCTGGTTTAAGGGGAAGACATCAGTAGGAAAGGAAAAGACCTACAACATCTCCAAGATCAGCTCTGAGGACAGTGGAGAGTACAAGTGCAGGAGCAGTAATGAAGTCGGACATCAGGACTCCAACAGTGTGACTCTGAATGTTCTGTGCAAGTTAAAGCTGAAGATTTCCTCACAGACAATTAGAGATAAAACTATTATGGATTAACTTTAAAGTGTTATCATCCTGTTCATTTTAGATCCTCCAAAGAACGTCTCAGTATCCATCAGTCCCTCTGGTGAGATAGTGGAGGACAGTTCAGTGACTCTGACCTGCAGCAGTGATGCTAACCCACCTGTACAGAGCTACACCTGGTTTAAGGGGAAGACATCAGTAGGAAAGGAAAAGACCTACAGCATCTCCAAGATCAGCTCTGAGGACAGTGGAGAGTACAAGTGCAGGAGCAGTAATGAAGTCGGACATCAGGATTCTAACAGTGTGACTCTGAATGTTCTGTGTAAGTTAAAGCTGACGATCCCTTTACAGACATTTAGAGATAAAACTCACAACATTAACTTTAGTGTTATCATCCTGTCCATTTTAGATCCTCCAAAGAATGTCTCAGTGTCCATCAGTCCCTCTGGTGAGATAGTGGAGGACAGTTCAGTGAATCTGACCTGTAGCAGTGATGCTAACCCACCTGTACAGAACTACACCTGGTTTAAGGAGAAAGAATCATCACCTGTAGGATCTGGACAGAGTTACAGAGCTGTACAGAGTGGACAGTATTACTGTGAGGCTCAGAATAAACACGGCTCTGAGAGATCAGCTGCAGTGCCTGTCACTATTAATGGTGAGATGATGATTTTTCATTGCTGTGTGGTCACTGCTCTGTTCTACATCATGTACTGTGGGTGAGGTTTTAAATAAAATTGGTGTTTGTGTGTGTGTGTGTGTGTGTGTGTGTGTGTGTGTGTGTGTGTGTGTGTGTGTGTGTGTGTGTGTGTGTGTTTGTACCAGCAGGTACTGTGATTGTGATTGTGTATGTGGCTGTTGGGCTCGGACTTTTTGGGCTTGCAGCTCTTCTCTCTGCACTCTTCTGGCTGAGGTGAGAATATTTGTGCTGATAAATTTATCACTAATGACTCTGAAGATGCTGACGGTGGCTAAATATTTGTCTTTGTGTGAGCAGAAGCAAGAGACAGAAGAAGAAGGAGGCAGATGAAGGTGACAATCAGGTAAGTTATTACAGAAATGTCTGTCAGGTGGCTGCTTCGTTCATAATAATACTGGCTACCTGTTAATCTTCAGTAGAACCTGCTCATGTTCTCCACTCCTCCTCTCTGTAGAACACTGGGTCGAGTGCTAAAGATGACATTTACCAAAATCTCGAGATGTTACAGATTTCTCATCCCAGTCCTCATGCTGACTCTCCCACATCCTCTGACTATGAGAATATTGCTGTGAGTTTGAAACTTTTGATCCCAAAACCACCACTAGATTAAATTCTAATTTGATATTAAATGTTTTATATGAAAATGTGCTACAATACACAGCTGTAACTCCAACAGTAATTTTATATTTATTTAATATTCAGTAAAATTTATGATCATATATCAGAGTGTGTGTGGTGATGACTGATGTAAATAAATGTTAGTAAAATGCTTTAAAACACGTTTCTGATGTTTCTGATATATATATATATATATATATATATATATATATATATATATATATATATATATATATATATATTTTTGTGTGTGTGTGTGTGTGTGTGTGTGTGTGTGTGTGTGTGTGTGTGTGTGTGTGTGTGTGTGTGTAATTTATTTATTTTTTGCTTTCAGCTGTATGGAAACATCTAAGAAACACTGAATCCTTACACAGATCCTCACAGATCCTCAGCAACTTAGAATGTAACTGACGTTATGGGAAGAATTTTTACGGAAGCAGTGTTTGGAGCTCTGTGTCTGAAGCTCGCCTCCAAGCCAAATATTTAGCCCACAAAGCAGATGGCCTACGTTATTGCATGAAAATTGAAAAAAAGGATGAAAATATATTTAACAGCTGAATTGGTTGCCACAGAGAAGCAATTTGATGGTTCTTCCCTTTGCTGCAGTGATGGGCTAAGGCTAACATGCATTAGCGGTGTAGCCAGAGTGCCCAGAGTAAAATCTGAGCGGCTGTCTAGCAGCAGCAGTAATCTCGGCGGGCGGCCCAGAAAGGAACCCTACACCCGAGAAGTAGGGTTTTTAGCGACGTCCGCTTTCACGACCTCTGGCACAGAAATCACTAGGTGTGTCGCACCGCTGGTATTGTCATTCACATAGCATCAGCCATGACTCAGCACAAAGTTCCCTTGAAAAGGAATTACACCATATTACATACTGTATGTACCACAGATCCCTGAGACTCATGTTTCCTTCAGACTAGATGCTGGAGTAATATGATGCAAAAGCCCTCATATAGTTTTGCTGGTGCTGTTGTAAGAATAGCTCAGAATGAAGTTTAGGATCCATGAATTCCCCTCGAGCCAAATCTAAAACTCAACCCAAATACACTTTAGGAGATATTTCTGCCCAAAAGCAAAGTGAACAAAAACAAATGAGAAAGGTAAAAAGGAAGAAGCATAGAGAAGCTAAATGGGATAGGAAAGAGGAACAAAAGCAACTGATGTTTGCTAAAAAAACTTCTGAAAGTAGAAAACTTGGTTACAGAAATGAAACAATTGAATATGAATTAAATACAATTACAATTGCCAAAAATGCTACCGCAAGCTTGCAGAGGATCAGATGCTGAACCTAGACAGAAGATTTCAACTGACTAAGAAGATTTATGCAATAATACGTTTTATTTATCAGAAGTTCAAGAGAGCTCTGTTTGCTTTTATTTACATTTATATGTATATTTTTTTCTATAATTGAAATATTTATATTAAATGTTGAATGTGGCTAGAAGAAAAAGAACAAGCTGTTCCATATAACTACAGGATTTTATAATCCTGGCTGATGTAAATCTATGATGTGCGAGATATGATGTGTTGCATAGGCACTGCAGGGGCATATGCCTTGCATGAACAAGGAAGATTTACGTAAGTCAACCACAAAATGATGTAAGCAAATGATTTCCTAATAGACTCTTGGGCCTATCACTCTTTTTCAAGAGCTTGTGCATGGTCCTGTATAGTGCCAAGCAAATGCAAGGCAAATGCAAGGAAGTGCAGGGCAGATGCTCCGCAAGTGCCCAGCCCTAAAAAGAGTAAATAAAGTTTGCTGTATTGAAAAACGGTTGTGCATTCTACTATAGGCAAGCTTATGCTTAGTTACTGTACTACATTTGTATTGCTTAAATAAGTATTTTGCATCAGAGAACAAATACAGGCTAACACTTGAATAGTGTTTCTTGGTTTGTTACTATCTTTTAATGCAATTATTTTAAAGAGATTTCATTTGTAATTTTATTTTATTTTACTTTACATATATTACACACATTTATCTGTATTACGTTGCTTTTAATAAAAACAAGGCCTCCCATTGTGAGGACCCTGAAAAGACAAGAAGGTCTAAGTCTGACTCCTTCATTTAAAACCATAAGCATTTATGTGTATACATATATTTTTCACATATATTTTCATATATTTATATAGTTTATACTTTTTATTTATCTACCTCCTTTTGGTTTTATTTTTTATTCTTAATTCCATTCCTTTTTATGCTTGAATACTGGACAGATGTAAAAAGCATTTCACTGCTTGTCGAACTCTGTATGTAGGTGTATGTGACAAATAAAATTAGATTTGAATTGATTTGACTTCTGCTTGGACATTCTCTGCCGGAACAATAGGGGGCGTTCTGGCAGTGTGTTTTCTGTCACATGTCTTGTAATACTCACCTGGTTGTAATTTGTTTAATTATCATGTGTATTTATATCCTCCATGTTTCCTAATTTTTTGTCTACTTCTGTGTCTCGGTTCCTGTTTCCTCGTTCTTTCAATTATTTATTTGTTTTTATTTAAAATCTCTGTTTTTATTTTGTTATCCCTGCATTTGGGCCTTTTTGTGTGTGAAGACACCACAGTTCTCTGACAGAAATAAATACACATAATAATTAAACCAATTACAACCAGGTGAGTATTACAAGACGTGACAGAAAACACACTGCCAGAAGCCCCCTTTTGTTCCAGCACTAAACATTTCTGTTCCAGTTAATTTTAAGGAGCACAGGAAGACATATTATATTATCCATATTATAATAAGGGTGTGGTTTAGCTTTTGTTTTACAGTAAAACAGTTTGACACATTGTTCTACTCGGTGTTGATGAAGTACAGAGTTGATGTGTTCACACATATAGACTGAGGTGTTAAGACGACTCTGTACACAGAACATGAACTGTGTTTTATCTCATGCTAACACATCCTGCTCTCTTTAATAACATCTGAGAATTGTTCTAGTTTTTATAGGCTTTTAGAGAACTATTGTGTTGTGATCCATTTTTTTTTTTCAGCAGTAATTCAGCTGTGGTATTAAATACACAAGTACACAATACAAAAACATCACCAGTTAATGAAGTAAATGTTAGCAAACATGCATGACTTGAACCAGCTAGCATGATTACACACAGGATGTGCTGGGCATGTTAGCGTCACAAGCTAAGCGCTTTCCTTTCTCGGTTTTTAAATAAAAGCAGCTTTTTAATAGACGTGCTCTGAATGTAACTGACAATGTAAACCCACAGTTGTAGCATAAAGAAGAAGGAAATGGTGACAATTCTGTTACAAAGAGCACTTTATAGTAGAGGATATCATTCAGTCATGAAGCTGAATATTTATATTAATAAAATATTCAATAATATTTTAAGCATTTTTTTTATTATATTTTATTTGAACAGATAAATTATTTTCTCTCATATTGTCCTCATTTTATAGGAAGTGACTTCAGCAGAAAGAGAAGACAAGACAACAGCAACACTTGTTAACCACACACTCCTCTTCACACTTTATTTTCTGCTCAGTTGTTGGACACAAGAGTCTAAAAGTTACGGTAAGAAAAAACTTCATATTTTTAATGGCTAATTTCTCTCATTAATCTAATATCTACATTTCATTATCTTCATTGACAGGTTCGCTGTTCAAAATACTTAAATTCACGTCTCAGTTCTTTGTTTAGCAACTTTTAATTATCACATATGAGCTCGAATATCAATATTGTGATCAGTTATTTCTGATGTATTGTGGTGTTGGTGGTAAAAATGCAGCTTGTTTAAGTGACTAATTCAGAAATTAAAGCAAAGAAAATTGTGTTTATGTAAAATATCATCATCCAGACATCTTAAGCACACACTCTTTAACTCACGCTTTTCTTTCTTTGCTATTTGGCTGTTGAACACGAGGGTCATGTAGGCACTGTGGAGGCAGAACATACAGTACAAAGACATTTTTATTGTGACACATATCATGTAACACAAAAATGTTTTTAGGTATCATGAGATTATATTGAGATATTTTATGTGTGACATTTTTCTTGGCCAAATTAAACCAAACATGGTTCTTACTACACACTCAATTCTGTGTAATTGTAGTAGTTTGAGTGCACAGTAGACTTTAAGATGATGAATTGTGATGCATCAACTGACATTAATAAAGCAGCTACTATCATAATCACTGCTTTTTGTCCAAATACTCCATGATCTTATATTTACATAACATCATACACTAGTTATAATGCTAATGAGGAGCAGGACAAAAGAAAAAAGCTGCAGAAGACAACAACCTTCCATCAAGAGCACAGTCGTTAGCTGAAGCCTACTTATAATCAGTTTACTGTCATTACACTTTCCTACCACTAGGGGTTTCAGCTCAGGAGTAGTTCTAAATATACAAACATCCTCATGCACAGGAATAAATCACTTTCAGTCCATAGAAACACATGCAAACTTTAAAGTGAGGTTATTTTGACCTGCCTTCATGTTTAACTTTATTTTAATGTATTGTGTTTAACTTTAGATGTGTTTAGAAAATCTCTCCTTCAAATATCAGATTCTGCTAAATCTATTAATCTGTAATTAGTGCATGACAATGAAACACATTTGAATCATTTATTATCTGCTTTAAACAGAGCTGGTATCAGTGAATTCATGCACAGATTTTCATTTGTAGCTTGTGAATGTTCCAGTACAGTGATTTATTAATATTTCTGTAAATGTTTAAAGAGTCTCCTATTATTGGTAGAATATAGTGTGCTTATTATGTAAGAAATGACAGACAGTGTGTGTGGTGTAAACTCCTGAGTGATGGAGTAATGTGATGAAGCAAACTTACTGTCTCCACCTTACTGAAGTTGATTATTTTATGTTTTAGGTTGTATATAGAATCTTTATAGAAGAATGATGTCCCTTAAACCGTCTTCTCTGCTTTGTCTGATCTTTCTCCTCATGATCCCAGGTGAGTCTTACCTTTATATTATCACAGTCACACACACTGGAGACAGTACAAACTGATTTAATCACCAAATCTGTGCTTGTTCCTAAGGTCCATTTAAGAATCATGAGTAAAATACACAAAAAATATATGCCTGCTTTTTTATTTCTCTGTGAATAAAGGATCAAAATGCAGATTCAGTTTGAATATTAATTCCACATTACAGTTTTCTTCCAGTCGTGAAGAAGAGTTTTTATTTGTGAGTGAACTGAGTGTTTGATGGGGTTCAGGATAATAATCTCTAATCACCTCTTTTGTGTATCATGTTTCAGCTCTTGGGAATAAATGGAGTGTGAAATACAGCCAACTTAATCTCTGTGCTTTAAACGGATCTACAGTGATTATGGACGTCACTTACACACACCCACCAGGTCTTACAGTGACACAGAGATTTTGGTTAATTAACCCAGTTCAGGGTAAAGAGCCGACTGATCTGTATAATGAACCAGGTTACTCAGGCAGAGTGACGTATATAACAGATGTACAGAATCACTTCCCCCTCAGTCTGAGTGATGTGAAGAAAACAGATGAACAGATGTACTACTTCAGAATCATAACAAATACAGAGGGACAAAGATACCTGGGTGATCCTGGAGTTACACTCAGTGTTACAGGTAAATAAAATAATCTTTTTTATATAATTACAATTTATTTGGACCCTTAAGCAGCACTTAGTCTTCTAATTTAATTTTCTACACTTATAATTTTCACTACATCAGAAAACATCTCAAACCAAACACCATTTATTTTAAAGAAAGACACCACAAGCTCACTTTTCAACCACAACATTATAAAATGTTTAAAAATCTACATAATAATTAGACAGAAAGTAAGTGGACACTCAGTAGTGGCTTCATTACCGATCACAGTGTAGCGTGTTTGGAGGGTTCAGGGAAAGAGGAAACTAGAGGCAGGATTGGAGATCGTTATTTAACCTTTATTTATTTTTATAATTCACTTTTCAGTCCACACATTATGTCTCTACACACACACACACACACACACACACACACACACTCGCGCTCACACAAAAACACACGCACTCGCACACACACTCACATACACACACAAATACGCACACTCACACATAGTTCTCAAGTTTTGAAGACAGGCAAGCGTGACATCTATACCCCCTGCAACACCCTTTAAAAAAAAAGAAAAAGAAAAAGAAAAAAACAATATTGGGGGAGTTGTTCAATTTTGTATTTGTTCAATTTCCATTTATTAATTTTGTGTGTATGTGGTGTGTGTGTGAGAGAGAGAGAGAGAGAGAGAGAGAGAGAGAGAGAGAGAGAGAGAGAGAGAGAGAGAGAGAGAGATTATGACTGGTGGTGTTTATTGTAAGTGTTTGTTGCCTTTTTGGACCCCTTTATCATGTGTAATGTTGCTCCCATATAAAACAGTTCAGCACAAGCCCAGACATTTTTAGGGACATGATTGAGGACAATGTCCCATCCAGAGATGAGCTGTTTTGTGTTGAGGTTTTGTTCAAACCCACCATCAAAAATACCCTCTCCAATGATAAGTGTTTTTCATTGGTTGTCGCGTTAAATCTTACCCAGATACAATAGTGCTATTTTCTGATTGGCTATTGTGTAGCCTCTTTTTTGATTGGCTGATAAGTGTCAGGCTCGACTAAGAACTCCAGGGGAGACAGATACATTTTGGGCTCTGCGGCTTATTAAATATATAATAAATAGTCACAAAGTTTTTCTGTGTGAGAAATACGATGTGTGAAGGGAGAACGTGACAAAAGCCCGACATGAGGGACTGTCACTCTCAATGTGTGATACTTGACAGCCCTGCACACACATAAACACACACACGCACACACACACACATACACACACACACACACACACACACACGCACACATACTGTACACACACACACGCACACATACTGTACACACACACACACATACACACACACATACACACACGCACACATACTGTACACACACGCACGCACACATACTGTAAACACACGCACGCACACATACACACACACACACATACACGCACAAATACACAAGAACACACACACACACAGAAACGCACGCACACACACGCACACACACATACGCACACACATGCACGCACACACACCCACACACACATACATGCACAAATACACAAGCACACACATGCACACACACACGCAAGCACACACACGCATGCAAACACACGCACACACACACACACGCACACGCGCACACACACGCACACACACACACACACACACACACACACACACACACACACACACACACTCTTCCTCTTCCGTCCCTGCCACAGCTCACTGCAACAGATAACAGTTATTAACACAAATCTCCACAGGTGTATAAACCTTACCACTCACTGCCCTCTATTCACAAACCAGCACTCGACCACAGCCACACTTCCACACACTCACAGTGGTTTTGTGTTGTTTGCCATCCGTTGTTTTGCAGAATTTATTCTGTTAGTCTGAAAATAAGATGTTTTGTTCATCTCACCTTGCTCTCTTTTCCATGAGGCTGATGATGATGATGGTTCTTTCCTTAATGATTGTTCTGCTGAATTATTCTCCCTCTGTGCCCATGCTCGTTCATCTTTTTTTAACTCGTATCTGTATCATTGATGTCTGACACAAGCCTTGTTTCTGTTTCTTTCTTGTTTTTCTTGATTTTATGCACAATAATCCTGCTTTCGGTTTCTGCCTGTTTATTGTCTGTTTTCATTCACACATCTCTAAACGTTAAGCTGGTCCCAAGCTAGTGGATGTATGTAATCACTTACCTGTTTCATTCAAGTGTCACTAGCAGAGTAACACATGGTGTAGTTCATAATATTAACTATGGACTAACTATTACTATCTATTATTTTTATATTCCTACACAGAACTGTTTTGGGGAAATGTTTTGCTTGTGGTACCTTTTTAGTGAAGACTAAGATAATGTTCTTACTGAAAAAGTTTCTTACTGAAGAGTCCTTGAAACATTTATACTGCTACATGTCAAGGTTTTTCTGTCAAAGTACAAAGTGTTTTGTCTGATTGTTCTGATCATTAAGGGGCTGGTAAATAGTGACTAGTCTCCAGACAGAAAACCACTTTGAGAGCAGAGTTTTAGAAGTAGACGCTCTACTGGCTTCAGGACGGCTTTCATGATTTAACGTTTCTCTCGTTGTTTAAGATCTTGATCTTCAGATCGCTCCTGCAGAAGTGACAGAAGGACAATCAGTCGTTCTGACCTGTAAAACCACCTGCAGTCTGACTGATCCAACATTCATCTGGTACAAAAACAGCAGAGATTTAACCACAAAGACCAACAAGAACAATGAAGTCCGTCTGCAGTCGGTCAGCAGTGAGGATGCAGGCAGTTATAGCTGTGCTGTAAGAGGATATGAACATCTCCACTCTCCTGTTCAAACCCTCAGAGTCAGATGTGAGCTTTATTTACCTTCTTATATATACACTTTATAACCTGATAGTTAATAAAGGAAAACAAAATAAAGTACTGGTGTAAGTAAAGAAACCAAAATACGTTGACTATGATGTTAATTGCTTTCATTTTCTTTGTTTTCTTTGTAGAACAATAAGAACAGTTTAATATGCCTAAATAGAACAAAACAGTAAACACATACATTTCTAATGAATGTAAACATCTCAGAAGTTTTCCTTATGGAATTCTGATCATTTCATTAATCATTTGTTATCATTGTTACTTTTATCAGTTTTATAATTCACTGGGGACCAAAAACTTTTTTTGAGACCACATTTAAAAATTTTAGGTTGTATATAGAATCTTAATAGAAGAATGATGACACTTAAACGGTCTTCTCTGCTTTGTCTGATCTTTCTCCTCACATGATCACAGGTGAGTCTTACCTTTATGTGTTACTCCCCTCGAGTTGAATAAAAGGCTCAGGTCATTCTTGGGTTTTAACAGACATTTATTTTGGACAAGTCTTCAACATGTCTTGTAGCCTTATGCTCCAATAATGCCAATAATGATGAAATGCCCAAATGCCATCAGAACTATGGAAGGACATACAGTACATAAATAAAGTGCACATTCAACAAGTGAGAAAATACACTTAAATTGGCTAATTACATAAAGCAATTAAAAACACATACCTCATTGGCCTCTCTAACTCAAGAGGAATAAACTTGAGGGTTAACAGCTTCTTCTTCTTCTTTAAAATAAGAACAATAATATATGAATTTTAGTACTTCTTTAAAGAGCAACTTGTACTGACATTACCAGCACGTACCTCGTGCTTCTCTTCTACCTCGTGCGCCACACACACACACACACACACACACACACACACACACACACACACACACACACACACACACACACACACACACACACACACACACACACACACACACACACACACACACACCGGAAGTGACAGCAACAATTAAATAATTCCCCAGTGCAACAAAATTGTTCCCTTTTGTTCCCTTTCACCCTTCTATGGTTTTAACTAATAAATAAATTAACATTAAAAAAAATATTTTGCTGTTTTATTCTATTTGAACATTTTAAACATTTATTTCCTTAAAACTGTAAAGTGCATATTAGGAACTGTATATACATATATATACATTTATAAAATGAGAGTTGCCTCTAGCGGCAGCTACAATATTATCACAGTCACACACACTGGAGACAGTACAAACTGATTTAATCACCAAATCTGTGCTTGTTCTTAAGGTCCATTTAAGAATCATGAGTAAAATACACAAAAATATATATGCCTGCTTTTTTATTTCTCTGTGAATAAAGGATCAAAATGCAGATTCAGTTTGAATATTAATTCCACATTACAGTTTTCTTCCAGTCGTGAAGAATAGTTTTTATTTGTGAGTGAACTGAGTGTTTGATGGGGTTCAGGATAATAATCTCTAATCACCTCTTTTATGTATCATGTTTCAGCTCTTGGGAATGAATGGAGTGTGAAATACAGCCAACTTAATCTCTGTGCTTTAAACGGATCTACAGTGATTATGGACGTCACTTACACACACCCAGCAGATCTTACAGTGACACAGAGGTTTTGGTTAATTAACCCAGTTCAGGGTAAAGTGCCGACTGATCTGTATAATGAACCAGGTTACTCAGGCAGAGTGACGTATATAACAGATGTACAGAATCACTTCCCCCTCAGACTGAGTGATGTGAAGAAAACAGATGAACAGATGTACTGCTTCAGAATCATAACAAATACAGAGGGACAAAGATACCAGGGTTATCCTGGAGTTACACTCAGTGTTACAGGTAAATAAAATCATCTTTTTTATATAATTACAATTTATTTGGACCCTTAAGCAGCACTTAGTCTTCTAATTTTATTTTCTACACTTATAATTTTCACTACATTAGAAAACATCTCAAACCAAACACCATTTATTTTAAAGAAAGACACCACAAGCTCACTTTTCAACCAGAACATTATAAATGTTTAAAAATCTACATAATAATTAGACAGAAAGTAAGTGGACACTCAGTAGTGGCTTCATTACCGATCACAGTGTAGCGTGTTTGGAGGGTTCAGGGAAAGAGGAAACTAGAGGCAGGATTGGAGATCGTTATTTAACCTTTATTTATTTTTATAATTCAATTTTCAGTCCACACATTATGTCTCTACACACACACACACACACACACACACACACACACACACACAAACACACATACACATACTCGCGCGCACACACACACACACACACACTCACACACACACTCACATATGCACACACACATACACACACTCGCGCACGCAAAAACACACTCGCACACATGCACTCGCACACACACTCACATATCCACACACATACACACACCAGGGCTCTCAAGTTTTGAAGACAGGCAAGTGTAACATCTATATCCCCCTGCAAGACCCTATAAAAAAAAGAAAAAAGAAAAAGAAAAAAAAAAACAATAATGGGGTTGTTCAATTTAGTATTTGTTCAATTTCCATTTATTAATTTGTGTGTGTGTGTGTATGTGTGAGTGTGTGTGTCTGTGTGTGAGTGAGAGAGAGAGAGAGAGAGAGAGAGAGAGAGAGAGAGAGAGAGAGAGAGAGAGAGAGAGAGAGAGAGAGAGAGATTATGACTGGTGGTGTTTATTGTAAGTGTTTGTTGCCTTTTTGTACCCCTTTATCATGTGTAATGTTGCTCCCATATAAAACAGTTCAGCACAAGCACAGACATGTTTAGTGATATTAGATTAGATTAAGTGCAATAGCAGTAAGTGCAGGATATACAGTTTGTACAAGATTTAGATAAGTTAAATAAAATGGTAACATGGAAGTAATGTACAGATGTGTGTGTACTATGAACATAATATACAGATGGTTATAATTATAACTGAACTTTACAGGAGGATGTAACAAAATATGGTAATTTACAGATGTGTATGTACCATGAATATAATATAGAGGTGAATATATATGTGCTATGAACATAATACAGATGAATATGTACTAATAATATAATATACAGATGTATAATAAACTGAAATTTACAGAATGTTATGTGCTATAAACAAAATATATGGCTATTAGTATAATATATTGTTGTTACTATAAACAGAAATCAGGTGGGTATATACAATAAGGCAATTAGTGCAATAACATCCATTTGTGTAAATCGTCCATTAGCACAATAACGAGGTGGGGGGGGGGGGGGTGTAACAGTGTATGAAGGACAGTGTGATCAGCAAGGGGCAGAGTTCAATAAAGAGACAGCTCTAGGAAAAAAGCTGTGCTTTAGTCGGCTGGTCCTGGTCCGGAGGCACTAAAACGCCTGCCGGAGGGCAGAAGTGAAAACAGTCTATGGGCGGGATGAAACAAATCCTTAAGAATGCTGCGAGCTCGATGCAGACAGCGTTTTCTTGTGGATGTCC